>NW_017728973.1:6879352-6904885 GCF_001723915.1 Gavialis gangeticus
GTGTGTGTGTGTGTGTGTGTGTGTGTGTGTGTGTGTGTGTGTGTGTGGAGGGGATGGGGGTGGGAAGCAGGAAGCCCACAGCAGTGCTGAGCAAGTGACAGCTGCCTCTCAAAATGCAGCTCTTAAAAAAATTTTTCCTAACCAAACAGGTCTCCCCTCTCAGCTGAGTTCAAGAATCCTGATGGGGAGAACAAGTCCCCAATCCATGAGCTGGCAGAGGGAAATGAAACAGTCAGGAGAAGAGAGACAGACGCGCGCGCGCACACACACACACACAGATGCGCACACACATACACTGAGTCACACAACATTGCCAAGGAGCTGTACCTGTTTCCTGGCCTCCTTCTGACACTCTGCAGCACCTAAACTGTTCATTCATTAATTTATTTATCGGAAATCAGAAGAGACCCTCTTTGCATCCTGATTGGAGAGATGAGCAACTAGAGGGAACCACTTATGAGACAAGGAAGGGGGGAGGAGGGGGGAGGAATGATACAGCGTGGAAAACACTTGTACAGAACTGCCTTGCCCTGGATTAAACTAATACTGATGGGAGAGCGGGGAGGATGGGAACAATGGATGATTCAGTGACAGTGGTAGCTCTCCTGATCTCTGTGAGACAAAAGATACAGTGAAGCAGCCAACAAGAAGGAGACTAATGGTCAGCTGCTTTTTAAAGATGCATCTGTAGCCAGAGGTTAAACAATCTTGCAGCAAGAGTCTTCTGTCTAGGTAAGGCCCTTAGAGGAGTCCCATTATCAGCCCACCTGAGCCCCTCACAGTCTTGAATGCTCTCAATCTCCCAATGACCCTGTAAGACAGGGCAGGTCTATTATCCCCATTTGCTGAAGGGGAACTGAGGCAAAGGGAGGTTGAGACTCAAGCCTTAAAAGGTATTTAGTCCCGAAGTGAAGGAGCTACCTATAGACCGTAAAAAACCCAGCCACCGAGTGACTCACCCCTATACACCATCCTTCCCCTCCTTGCAGGACTTCTAAGGTGGATTGCTTAACAAGAATATCTGGGGTGTCCCTACAAGGGAAAGAGAATTAGGCATTCTGCTCCAGTTGAATTCTGGTGTGAACTATGCATCCAGCTCTAGTAGACTTCCTTGGAAAATCCCAGCTAATGGTATTTAGCATTCCTGCAGCCCCTTCTCTCCAATGGTTGCAAAGCTCTTTGTACCAGTCAGGAAACTAAGCTGTCTGGAGAGGCAGGTAAATGCATTTAACAAAGATGAGGGGCCTGGTCCCGCAGGCCTGAATGGTAGCGGCTGATTTCCCACTGATGACAGACGCAGGTCCTATGTACTGTGTTCCAAGGTCATGGAGCTCCACCCAGATCTCCCGACTCCAGTTCTGTACTTAATCACCAGCTTGTGCTTAATACAAAGACTGGGAGGGGGGAGGAGGGGGACTTCTTGTTAGGTTCTGGGGTTTAGGTTTGCTCTGATTTTTGGAGAGGCAAACAATTAGTGTGACTCCTATACTGGCTGCCAGTGCCACTGGAGTCACTGCAAATCCAGACAAGACAAGCAAAGTTTCCCAGCGCTCTGTCAGGATCCTTCTCTTCTTCCTGGCAGTCTCAGGCCTGCTGGTGTACAGTTAAGGCTCAGATGACAGTGGGAAACCTGGAAAGCTTCCCCGCCTCCCAGCTGGAAGGGTCCAATCAGATATTCCTTTCCCCTCCCATGCTCCCCTTCCCAGCACCTGACCTATAAGGGGGAGGGCAAGAAGTGCTGGGTGGGTGCAGGGAGGCCTTGGCAATTGTGGCTTGGATTACAAGACTCAGAGCGGGTTGGTCTCGCCTGCCAGATGTTGTGGCCTGAAGCATGTGTGAGTACGTGTCAACAAGTGATCGGGATGTCTACAGCTGGCCAGGAGGAGGCATCTGGGGCTGTTCAGAACACCGCAGATTTACTGCAAGTGCAATCAGCAGAGCTGGAGGGCTCCCCAGGGGTTTTTGCAGGGGGAAGGAGGGACACAGCAGTGGTTGTTCCATGTGTGTGGTAACCTGGGACAGCAGGCACCACGCATTGGCTGCATTATGAGTGTGCATGTCACATGTGAACTGCCTGCCCTGCTTCTGAACAGGACAGTTTGCACCTAGACCAACCCCACCACAACCTCTCCTCCCCTGCAAGCTGGCCTGCACCTCAACCCATTAATGCACCTGCAGTCATTCATCTATGGTCCTTAGACAGGCTTTTCCACCTGGGGAAGAAACTAGGCAGTAAACTCGAGTGTAAATTCAAAGCACACGTACTGCTTTGGATTAACTCCCTAACTGAACACTCAGCCTGCACCAAGAATACATTTGTGCAAGGTAGTTTAATCTTTTTTCAAAACACACAGTAGCTGGCATGCTACAATCCCAACTCCTCGCTTCCTGTGTAGACAAGCCTGTATCCCTCCACAAACTGTAACGTATTTAGCCTCACCTGCCCTACCCACGGAAGGGCAATGCTATTATCCCCATTGTACAGATGGGAAGCTAAGGGCCAGATTTTAAAGGTATGTAGGTGCAGAAGCAGACAGGCATCTTGCGGGACTTTTAAAATTGCCTACATGAGTCAGGAGTTAAAGTCGATTGATTGCAAGAGGGAGACTGAAACCACATCAAAGAGCCCCCACTTTTTTTTAATCCAGTGTGTCAGGAGGGGATTGTGGGACAAATACTGAATTAGCTCAAGGTGGAGAGGTGAAACCTAGGTGGCAATGCACATTTTGATTATAAAACTGAAATAAACACAAGAAAGCTAACAGAGACGCCAAACTGGTTGCAGGGATTGGCAATGGCACACAGTGCAGTTTGCCTTTGGGGTGAAATCTTGGCCTCAGTGAGGTCAGCTGAACAAGGCAGGTGCTCCTGGGAAAAATCCCACTCAGTACCTAACTGCCTTAAAAACGTCTGGTTGTAGGTGAGTGGCGTAAGGTTGCACAGGACATTGGTAGTAGAACCAGGGGCTCAACCCAGGTCTTCAATCCCAACCAAACACACTACCCCAGTGGATCACCTATGTATAGGGTGCCCATCATACAGGACATCCTGGTTTTCTGCTACTTTGTCCTCTATTGATATGAAACCCAACGCCTTTATGTCTATTTTTCTAGGCCATCATAGAGGACAACTGGACTGTCTTCTGTGGTGGCCACCCTAACTATGCATTGTCCTTGGCTGCTACTCCTTCCCCCGTACTCAGTGATGAAGGAAGCACTGGGGGCTACAGAGCTGGCTGTCTAATGGCACGTGCTACCAGCACAGAAGAAAGTCCAACCCCTGGTTGATTCCCATGGCTCAGCCCACCCTCCACCTCACCCCAAGCTCATGGGTGGTTTCTCCACTGTCGCTGCAGGTTGGTGAGATCTGGTGAAACTAATCCCTACAGAAGGCAGGTAGAAATGTACTTTACAGACAAACTGAATCAGAGTTACACAAGCTTTTGTGAGCCAGAGGTCACTTCATCAGCTGCTGACGCCTACAGGGAACACCCTTAGACAGCTGCCAGCAACAGGAAATGGTTTTGTGACCAACAGACAGAGGCATCATGACACACAGTTACTTCTCCAGCTCCTAAATATTTCTGGCACCTAAATATTTGCCTGATTTAACTCCCCTCCTCCACACATTCATTTAAAAAGACCCACAAGCTTTTCTGTTTGCATATTGGAACAGAAGCACAAATCCCATTGGATATGGGGCTGCCTTGGCAACCGTGCTACAATTCCCTCTCCTGGCCAATCCAAAGGAAGCTGGCTGGCAGCTCTGATGCCAGGTCAGATGCCAAAGGCTGTGTTTGCCCCTTCTGCAGCGCAGGGTGGCTGATGCTCTTAGAAGTGTTCAAATCCCTGGACAAAGACATTTTGCCCTCTTCGATTCAGTACTCCCTGGGGCTGGAAGGGCTTGTTTCTCCCTGTATCCCTCTGTTCCTTCCAGATATCTTTCCTGTGCCACACTGGGCATATCTACACGTGCATTAATGTGCCGTAATTACTGCACATTAAGTTTAGTACCTGTACTCAATGTGCAGTAACCAGTGCTACTGCGCAGTAGTGTTGCTGCATGCCTTTTTAGTGACATTAAAGTGAAGTAGACTAATTCTACCGCGCATTAGCAAATTAGCATGGCTTTTGCTGTGATGCGCTAGTATGCAGTAGAATTAATTTATTGTGCATTTATTGTCTTGTGTAGACACACCCACTGTCTAGCAATCACCACAAAGCTCATGTCCTGTTTTTTTCAGAGCTAGCAAGCTTCAAGCTAGGCTCCTAAGAAACACCCTGACCAGGTCACAAGGCCACATATAAAGCAAGCTTCCCTATCCCCACAGCTAGGCCTGCTTACCTAAAAAGCCCCCCTGAGAGGTGAATTCAATCTCCACACTGGGTGCATCTACATATGCACTTTAATGCATAGTAGCCTATTCTACTGTGCATTAAACATCACTAAAAAGGCATTTACTTTTGCTACTGCACATTGGGCCAGCTCAATGCCCCTTAATGTAGTACATGTAGTAATGTGCAGTAGCAAATGTGCATTAATGAATGTGTAGACGCGCCCACTGTCTCCAAATCTTGGCCTCTCTGAGGAGAGCTTCAAGGAGTCTCATTTCCTGACGCAGTGAATTTTGGGATGACTGGAAAGACTTACCCAGCTCCCAGCTGTCAACCAGTGCCCACCTGGACTGCATTTGAACTGGCAACCTAGAGCCCAAAAGGCTCTTCAGCCTTTTACTGCTTCATCCGTCTTCCCCAAAACATCCAGTGTCCTTATAACTAATGCATCCAGGCAAATTTCAGCTTTGAAACACAGCACAGTCTCCACTCCCCCAGTTAACTGACTGGATGGAGTATGGGCAGCAGCACTGGGAATAACTCTTGACAGGGCACCCACGGACACTGGAATGACCAGAATGTTGCAAAATAGTGATGAACCCAGGGTAGTGACAGGAGGACTGCTAAATGTTCATGGGTACTGGAGAGGATGCTTATCGGGGCAACCGTTATCACAATTAGTCAAGGAGTAGTAGTATGTGGGGAATGTGGAGAGCCAGCAAGACACAAGCTTTGCTGCCTTGAGGAAAAGCTCATTATCTGGGCAGAGCTGGACTGGGCTTGAAGACAAGAATGCAGTAAGCAAGCAGTTCCTGTCTTCAAACTATGGCACTTGAGCATTTCAAGGAAGGGGTAGCAGCACCCGACACCTAAGTTAAATTGGACCTGTGTGGTGCTTGGTTCTATACAGACTCATAGTTTGGAACAATCCCTGCCCTAAAGGGCTTTTTACCTGGTCCAGAGTGAGGCAGCAGAGACTGTAAATGACTTATACAAGGTCACACAGCAGGGAAATGGCAGAGGCAGGAATAAGCCCGTCCCTTCTGATGCACAGGCCTATGCCCCTAACTACTGGACTATTCTGTTTCTTTGAGTAATGCACTCTTTGCCAAACAAACTTTCCCTAACTGTTCACCCACATACGTTGCTTTTTGGATTAACACCCACACCAAACAATCTGAGGACTTATCTTTGCCCTAAACAAACTCCAGCTGGGGAAGTGCAATGAATATGATTCAGAGTGTACCAGAGTCATTTTTTTACTATCTCAGGGTAAATGCCCCATGTATACATGCCACTCTGGTGTGAGATGGGGCTTGCTTCTGTGCCATAAATATATTTCCAGAGGTTACATCAGTGTAACTCTACTGATATCATTACATGGGTGCAAATATCTAGAACAGTGATTCTCAACCAGGGTGCCATAACATGCTGAGGTGTGTTGAGATCCTTTCAAACGTGCTGTGGGATGCCATACAATGTTAGCATTATTAGGTGTGCAAACTTGATTCAAAAAATCAACCCAAAGATTTTGAATAGGAATTTACAGTTTTAAATACATTCTGATCTGCTGTGGGCTTTCTGAGTGCTTTGTAACAGAAAAATTGATCTGTTATTTTCCATAGTCAAAAACCAAGTGAAAACTAAAAGCTGGCATTTTCCAAGGGGTACCTTGAGTCTAACAAGGGATGCATTAAGTTTAATGAGGGGCACACCTTGAGCATAAAAAGGTGGGGAACCACTGATCTAGAGAGAGACACCAAGGGTGTGTCTACATGAGATGCATCCCCATCTACATGTGCACAGCAATTACTGTGCGCTAGATTAGTCTAATGATCCATTTCCTAGTACCTGTAGATACAGGTACTAGGAATCGGTGCATTAAACCAATGCACCAAAGCTCACAAAGCAAACTGCTCCTGGTCAGCTTAGGTAGCAGGGGGCCAAAAGGGACAGGGAGAGCTGTCCCAGCTCTGTAGGCAGCTAGCTCCCAGCCACATGGAGATCGGTTCCAATCTCCACATGGCTGGGAGGCAGCTGCCTGGCAATGGAGACAGCGTTCCCCAACCCTGGGAAGATGAGGACCAGCCCTCATGCTTCCTGCTAGCCCAGGGCTGGCACCTGGGGGAACCTGGAGCTCCCCCTAGCTGCTGCAGTGGGGCAGAGCAGGGCAGAAGGAACCCTGAACTGAACTGCTCCCAGTGGGAGCAAATTTGCTCCCACTGGGCACATGTTCAGATGCATGTGGGAGTGCAGTTTAATGCACCTTAATTTTTTGTATAGAAAATTCAGGCACATTAATTGCATATGTAGATGCACCCAGAGAGTCTAGCTCATGACATGGTTTCAAACAGATACCAGATTCTCCACTTACATTCCTGAGTTGTGTAATACTGCAGTGCACTGTTCAACAGCTGTCATACTCCACCCCAGAAGTGACTACACTTCAGTAGAAGATGGTTTGTGTGATGCTTTGGGAACTGTGCACAGAAAACACTAAGGGACTATCCCTCATTGTTACAAGGATTAATAAGAATAAAACCCTGGGAAAAGATTAAGGCCCTGTCACTCAAGCATGTCTAGGGTAATCAGGATGACCTGGATTTCAGCTTATGAAGTGCTGAAAGGTGACTGTAAACCTGAATAAGGCCCTTCCCCCATTCTTAAAAAGGGGCTGACAGGGCTTTGCAGGAGACAGTGGGTAATTGTCTAACAGCCACTCTAGCCAGTTGGGAGTCAGGTTTTGAATTTCGGTAGGGCTTGAAAATAATCTTCTTAGCACATCAGTTCCCAACAGCTCTGTTAACTGGGCAAATCCATTACTCACAAAAGCAGGAATTGAACTGCACTCATACAAGCCAGGAAAGCACTAGTCAGTGGGGTGTGCCCAGCTCTGTCACAGCACCTCCATGCTGCTACTCTAAGCCTGGGACTCCCATGTATGGCTCTGCCCAGGCACTTCAGTGCCAATCTACACCCACTCTTCTGTTCAAGCTCTGGGCCTCACACAGAATCCAGATAACCCAATTTAATCTTGAGCTGGAATCCTGCTCCTTCAACCTGGGTCTGGCCCCTCTCATGGCTTTGCCAGTGCACCTCTATCCTCATCTGTGACTGCCTCCAGATCTGGCCTTCCCCACAAAGTGTCCCTTGAGTGCACAGAGGAGTAGTTAGCTGTGTTAGTTTGAAGTCAGGCAGAAACTTAAGTTTACTTCATCAGATGCTATCCTGGGAGTCAGGACACCTGGGTTCTAGTCTTTGCTCTTTCTACAGATCCCAATGTAATCTTGGAGCCACATGCTTCTCCACTGTGGCCTTGACTTCTGCTCTGATTGAGTTCTACCATGTTTAAGCTCTGCATTCTGGTGCACGGCCCTGGCATGAACTAGAATAGCTTCAAGGCTGCTGTAATTTACCTGCAGATGCCACAGGCAGCTCAAGGGGCAATGCATGAGAAAAGATGTGCAGGAGCACATCAGTACTTTGCTCATGTCCCCAGCATATGCCCAATACTGGGGATGATATAAAACTGGTACAGACACCACCTGGGGAAGCCTCTACCCTAGAATGATTCCCAAGTAGAGAGTTCTGCTGCCTTTAAATCCTGCAGAAGAGACCCAAGGACAATAAAAGAATCAGACACTTTGAGCCTCTGTTTCCCCTGAAATGGGGTAATACCATAATTACCCATGCTTCCCCTGCTGGGGGAGCTTGAGGCTTAATTAATATTTATTAGGTGTTTTGCTCTCCCTGGATGGAAGGGAGCAGACAGGGGCAAAACATTATTAAATAGGACTCTTGCGTTAAGACCCTGGTCTCAGCTCATCCCTTCCCATCCCAAAATGGAGGTACCTACCATCCACCTGCCCAAGCTGTGTATAGCATGGCAGAAGAAATGGCAAAAGCATGGATACAGATTTATTCTACAGGAGCCTTAAACATGAACATCTGCTGCCAAACAGGCTGGCACATGCAGCTCAACCACTGGGGACTTTAGCTCAGTGATTATGTCGTCAACGCCAACAGAAAGCAAGACAGCTGCAGTGTGAAATTCCCAAGGTGGGGGCAGGGGTAGGGACTAAGGGAAGGAAAAGAAGGAATATGAGAAATAAGGAAAGAAAATACATTGGCAAAGCCTCTTTTCTGCTTCAGTGCCTGATGCTTCCCTCTACCCTGAGAGAGTGGAGTTTGTGCAGATTCCCTGCCCCCCAGCCACTCCCAGCATCTCCTGTAGATCTGGTACCTTCTCAGCAGTGACGGGCACAGAAGAGGGGGTGAGGCTGGTGGGAGATTCTGGCCGCTTTTTGTGCTTCTGTTTAGGTCTTTCCTTGTCCTTCCGACTCTGCAAAGGAAACCAGAAAGTGTTAGAAGGACAAGTTTTCTGCCAGTGAGAGTAGAGGTTGAGAAAGAAAAAAGAGGAGGGTGTGTGGGGGTGGATTTGCAACCCTACATTCATATTCCCCTTTCCTCTTCCACCCATCCACATGGGCCTAGCCTCCCCCAACAACTTCTGGCTGGGAGTGCCCCACTATCCCTACCCCAGCTGCAGTCCACATCTGGTGTGCAGAATTATCAACAGAAGCCCCCGAATCAGTTTCTGGTAAGATGATACAGGGAAGGATTTAACAAGCCCTGGTTGATTTCAAGAAACATGCGCCTTCCTCCTTTTCCCCCAAAGGGGCTCTTTGCCCCCATGCCCCAGTCCGCTCCCCTCATCAAACATCTCTCAGACTCACCCTGTGTTACAGTTAGTGTGAGAGTCCATAAAACCATTCTTAGCACATGCTGCACATGCACAGAGATCAACAACTCAGCACTTTAGCCAGGCAGTAAAGTTTGAACCTGGATCTCAAGATCCCTACAACATCCACTAGGGCAGGGGTGGGCAAAATGTGGCCCGGGGGCCAGATGCTGCCCACCAGGCCATTCTATCCAGCCTGCGGGGCCCCTAAAAAATTTAGAAAATTAATATTTATCTGCTCCTGGTGGCCTGTCATGCGGCCCTCAGTGGCTTGCCAAAACTCAGTAAGGGCCCTCTGCCTGAAATAATTGCCCACTCCTGCACTAGGGGGAAAGAGTAGGGCCATCTCTGTCAACAAAAGTCAGACTATTTAGGGACAAAATCTATCCCTGTTTTCATCCTCTAAAGCCCCAGTGAAGCCAACAGGACTGACAGTTTGCGAACCAATGAGGAACAAGGACCTAAGAGGTGCTGACACTTTTCAGTTATCACTGACTTCAACAGGATCTACTCATCATAGGTCCTGCCCTGATAAGGTGCAGAATGCTCTTGGCTCCTGCTGACTGTACCCTACAGAAGGCATTCAGCACCATGAAGAATTAGGCCAGACCTTATTCCAGGGAACTCCATGGGACTTTTGCCATTGATTTGAGGGTTCTTTATTTGGCAAAGTGTGAGAGAGAATAAAAAATACAGACCCGCTACACAGAGGAAACCAGTTCTGTTGAATTTGTACAAGGAGCTGCAACTCTTTGTTATCAATACCTTCTAGTATAATAACCAAGATCAGGCTTGGTTTGCGGAAGACACTGTGCACAGTAAGAGACATTTGCAACCCCTAAGGCTAAGTACAGATAGTCAAAAAGCCTGAGGCTGAATCTATTCAATCTTTGCAAGTTAGTTAAAACTGCATAGACTGAATAGCTAAGCAAGTGAACAGACATTCACTTTTGATTCCAAAACTGCAGCCACATGCCTGCAGTGGTGCAGGCCAGAAGTATATCCAATTCTGAGCTCCACAATTTAAAAAGGATGTGGAGAAGCTTGAGAGAGTCCAGAGGAGAGCCACGCACATGATCAGAGGGCCTGAAAACAGCACTTATGATGAGAGGCTAAGAGCTAAGGGACTCTTCAGCCTGGAAAAGCGCAGGCTTAGGGGGGACCTGGTGGCTGCCTATAAGTATATAAGGGGTGTACATCAGGATCTGGGGGAACACCTGTTCACCAGAGCACCCCAGGGAATGACAAGGTCAAATGGTCACAAACTTCTCCAAAACCGTTTCAGGCTGGACATAAGGAAGAACTTCTTTACAGTTCGAGCCCCCAATACCGGGAATAGACTGCTGCCAAAGGTGGTGCACGCACCTACTCTGGATTCCTTCAAGAGTCAATTGGACATTTATCTTGCTGGGATCCTGTGACCCCAGCTGACTTCCTGCCCCTGGGTTGGGGGGCTGGACTCAATGATCTGCCGAGGTCCCTTCCAGCCCTAATGTCTATGAAATCTATGAAGCTGGGGGGTGCTAGAGTACACCTCCATGCTCAGCTGGAGCAGACAGCTTGGGGCCAAAGCTAACCCAACCACCTTGCTAGGCGAGGTTTGCGAGGAAGGTGCAAAGGATCTTGGGATGCTGAGGGACTGTGAGTTAACTTGAGTCTGGAGAGGATCTGTGACAATAAACCAATTTAGCCTAAAGTCTGATACTACATCCATCCAGGTTTATCTTAAACTGGTTCCAGCCATTTTGAAAACAGTTTATGTGCACTGAAATTCTGTTGTGTTACAGATTTGAACCAGTTTCCAATCACTTCTCCCAGTTTATGTGCAATGTCTGTCCCTAGCCAAAGAGATTGCAGTCTAAAGAGATGAAACTTAGGGTGAAGCTGCACATTACACTTAGATCATACTAAACCTGTGGAATGTTAAGTGGTGTAAAGTTCAAACCTGCTGTGAGCAGTCACATGTCAATATGGTTTCTTGTTTCCACAGCTCTGACTTGCCACTAGAGGGCTGGTGAGCAGGGGTGTATCTAGGAGCCAGGACACCTGGTCTCTACCCCTGCTCTGGGGGTGTGGGGAGCCTGGAGGCTGTGCATCCTGAGATGCCAGAGGAATGCAAATTGCTCATTTTTCTCAATGGAGCAGACTGAACATCCCCTAACATGAGCTAGGCACCATGACTCAGAGTTAACCCTTGTCTGAAATGGTGTAACTTTGAGACACTCAGAGGGCACTTAGCATGATTTAATGAGCTTTAATGTGGGGACACTTGAGTTTTAAGTGCTCTTAGTATGGCCTAAGTGTAACGAGTAACTTCAACATAACACAGTTGAAAAGGAAAAAAGCCTCAGAGAGAGGGGCAGCAAGCTGCCAGTAGACAGGTAGTAGAGGCAGGAGGAGAACCCAGGCCTTTTGACTCCTATTCATGACCTTATACACTAAACACATGGACCCCTTCTATAAAATGTGGGCAGTAATAGTCACGCTGCAGAAGTTATGTGATTAACTGACATTTATAAAAAGGCCTGGGAGGATTTGATATTTTAAAGTCTTGACTGTATTTCAACAAATAACAATTGAGACGTATTTCTAATACATTTCTCATTGGTCTTTTTTCTGCCCTTCAAGGGTTTTAGAAGAAAAACCACCTTCAAATACTAACTGTAATTTATTCAGAATGGAACAAGCCTGATTCTTTTCTCATGGAGCTATTTACATTTGTGCAAGCATGGGGAGAAAGGATATGACAGATCACCAATCAGAATTCCCCACTTCTGTTCAGCAAGAGCAGCATTTTACACCTGTGTTTTCTAGGTAAAAATGATGGTACAAAATCTCTCTTGAGGATTTCCAGCTGTAGAAGAAGCTTTCATGGGGAAAAAAACAGGCAAATACAGAGCCTCAATGAAGGAAACACTCTTTGAAAAAGTCTTTCCCTCATAGCAACACTGACACCTCCCTTTTCACCCCCAACAATATCCCCCTTCCCTCCAAATATCTGGAAGCAAATCAACCAGCCCCCACAAAAATCCTACCCCAACAAGAGATTTGATGCTGAGAGGGGGAAAGTGACAGGCACCCTATGAAGTCCATTCTGGACTGTGCTATTGCTATGGTTTGACATGGCAGGTTTTTACATATTACAACGATGGACAGCTAAGACAGAGAATAGAGATAGACACAAGGTAGTGAAAATTCAGGGGCTGTGACTCCAGGAGTCCAAATTTATAGCAGATGATGAAACGAGATCATCCTATCTGATGAGGACATTTCATCATAATTAGAGTTACTTGAAGAAATTTTAGTGGAATCCTGTTCTGCTGGAATATGCTGTTCCACTGAAATGAGAACACTTTGTGGAACTGGGTTGACTATGCTGGAATTTTGTATTGGAAGGAAAGAGGGGAAGAAGATATTCTGACTATGTCAAAATGTTCTATGTCGACACAGCAGGCATGAAGTGGTTTGAGTTCTCAGGTGGAAAGGACTTTTTGTTCCAAAATATTTATTTTGCAACAGATACCATAGAGCATAATGCAAAATAAAAAAATCACAAGTCAAAACAAAAATGTTCTGATTGACTCAATACATTTTTTTTAATTTGCCTTTGCAGGTATTTTCAAAATGGTTTAGTTTTCATACTAATTTACAATGACACCGAACTGCAAAATCCCCAAATTATCCATAAAACAGAACTTATGTCCACTTCACAACTTTTATAATAATATTTTATGACTGAGTGCCCCAGGTAAAACTGAGAGTTGAAAAGGTAGCTGGTTATCTACAACTAGCAACACAATGGCATATTATGTTGTTGTCTTTTCAGCTCTGTAATTTATTACAGAATTCATTAGAACTCATTGTCACAGGGAATTGGTGAGGCTGAGGATTTAGCAAGACTCAAAGGACTGGACACTCATTCATGTAACAAGATCTTCTAGTGTTACAAGAGTTAATGCTAATAAATACTTTGGAAGGCATATTAAACACTGTGCTTCAGAGTTTAAGTCGATCTCTATGTATTAGAGAGCAGCATGAAACCTGATGTGCAGCTAAGGTCAGCTTGTATTTGCCAGATATGGAATTATTATGCCTTTCTCTGTTTCTGGCCTTTGTCAGAGACATGAAACTGGGCTAGATGGACCCTGGGCCTAACTCAATCTCCTGTCTTCCTTCCCACAAGATTTATTGTCTTCAGCCGTGTCCCTGTGATACAGAAAAATCTAGAATTTCCCACATTTAAGGCTAGATCCTGCATGAGTTTCATGTGATTAGGCTCCTATACTGTGCAAATCTCAATGGAGGGGTAGGGCTTTCGTCAAAGATGACACAAGAGGCAAGCTGAGAGTCTGGAATGGAAGACCCTTCTGTGTTTGTACAAGGCCTGTCAGAACGTGACTGCTCCATTGGCAGGGCCCCTAGGAGTGACGGTAACACAAATAAAATATGACAACCATTGAAAGTATAGTTGTTATTATTACAACAGCAACATTTACACTGGGAAAAAAGCATGTCCTTTTTAGTAATATTAAATATCATGTACAATTATCCAAAAGAACTCACTGTTGCGATACACGGAAGCAAACAATTTAGTGAGAAAAATCACTGTTCATAAATGCTATGAAGATGAAAAGGGCCGTTTGTGGAAGTTCCAATTACAGTACTACGAAAAATATTTTTTTAAAGGATGATATTGTTGGAGGATCCTCACTTCATATAGATTCTAGTTTTCCAGAATACCCAGTCTTTTTCATCTTGACCACATCCTACACAATGAGTAGGACCATTGGGAAGAGTAGGTGCTGATCCAATAGGTTGCTAAGTAAGGCAGCAAACGAATAGTTTCCATTGGTCAGGCTCATGGCTCACTGCTCGTTTTGCTGTATATTGATCTTGGTAGAGTAATAATTATTTTTTGTGCTAAGTAGTGGTGTGTAATTAGTACCCTGGGGCCAAATTTATCCCTAGGGCAACTCTGTTGACATCTGGTAACAAAGCAGTTACAAAAGGAGGACATGAACTTGTTTTGGCCATTGAAGCATCTGAGAAGACTTACAACAAAGTAACTTTTATTCCAAAATAAAGTGTCCATATTACATACTGGGTTATTCCTGTATAATGATGTTGGTCAATTTCTCTATGCTGCCAAAGCCTGAGACACGAACTGGGGCCCATTTTCAAAATGGAAAATCCCTACTGACCTTTTGCCTGTGTCAGTCAACCACAGCTCTTTCAAGCTGGTCAATCAAAACTGAGGCACTGGTAGACACTGGTGAAAATGTAGGTTTATGTATCCTACCTTTGGTTAAGCAGTGAATTAGTGGCTGACTCAGGGCTGTAATTATTTGCATTACAGTGGGTGCATTTACACATTTATTAATTTGCATCTAAACATTTATTAATGCACATTAAATTTAGTTCCTCCAGGCACCTATACACAAGAGTGGAGGCTGCTCTGTCGCACTGGAATTCCAGCATGTTGGAGCAGAATCGATTAATCAAGTGTGCTGGAGCGTGACAAGTACTGCACTCCAGCAGCCTTCTGCATCATGTGTATCAGTGTATCCACACTTAAAAAATGGTGGCGGGGCCATTTGAATTAAAGCTCATTAAGCCAGCTTTAGGTCAAAGCATCCCTACCATTTTTAAGCGTGGGGATGCTGATACACAAGACGCACCAGCACTTTAATTACAGTGGCTCTCGGAGCCACTCTAATTAAAGTGCCACCTTCCCCCAGCCCCCAAAGCACATGTAAAAGTGCCCTCTATTGGGAGGTACTAGAAAAAGGTGCATTAGCCTATTTTAATGCGCATGAATGAAAGCACACTTTTTTTGTAATACTTTAATGCACATAAATAGCCTAACGCTCATTGAAGCACACATGTAGACACACCCAGTGTCACCTAAAAGCCCCTATGTCACCTTACTGACATAGCCCTGCCAGCAAATGCCTCATTGTAGATAAGCCAAGTATCTGCTTACAGGGTTGGCTGTTGTAGCTCTACCAGCCAATCCACTCCCGTGTACACAATTCCTGAGACACAGAGCAAGGGACAGATTCAAAAATGTATTTAGGTGCTTAAAAATGCAGGTAGATGCTTGGTGGGATTTACAAAGACGTTTCAGTGAATCAGGCATCAAATTCCTCCTGACTCAACAAGAGTTAGCTTAAAAGGATTTAAACTTCTTAAGCGCTTTTGTAAATCCCACCAGGTACCTAAACAATTTTGCAAATTTGCAAGGTAATTTATCACGCAGACCACAGAATCTAGGTTTCCTGAAGCCAGGACAGGCCTCAACCACAAACCCATTCTTCCTTCCTGCAAAGGCAATATTTCAGAATCCTAGCTACAACCTCCGTCCATTTAACCACACTGCCTCTTCAAGCAGCCTCCACTAGAACAAACATTAATATCTTTTCCTCCTTCTAATCTAGCTTATCTTATGGTCTCTGAACACGTGTCCTTTTCTCCCCCTGTAATACATGTCTGGCAGATCTGAGATAAAAACAACTCTTCAGAGAAATTGCTAGGGGGCAGCACAAACTGGACAGGTTCCACTCTGGGCAAGACAGAGATCCATTAGATGTAACTTTGCATGCAGTCTTTGGAGGGTGAAAAATCGAAGTGGGAGATTAGTGGGAAAAGATTGTAATGGCACTACCTGTTTTTGAACACCTAGGCCTGTCAATAACAAAGTTAAAACTCCTGTATTCATGTTTAGGCATCTAAAAGGAGCCTAATTTTCAAAGGCGATGAGCACTTGAAGCTTCCATGAAGGACAACAGGATTTGTGGGTGTTCAGTTCTTCTGCAAATCAGGCCGTTTTAGTGGGGTGTCTCCATCTGGATTTAAGAGCCTTGGCTGGCAGATGGACTTCCCCACCATATCCCCATACTTTCTTGCTTGCTCACCCTCAAACTCCCATCTAGCCATACTCACCAGATGTGAGCCTTCTGGGCTACAGCTCTGGGCTGCAGATGCAGCCTCTCCCGCTCAAGCTGTAGAAACCTGCATGTGTAGTTGTACAGGTTCCCTGGCTCAGTCCTGGTGTGTCAGCCTGGAAAATCAGGCCTGTTTCTGAGGCCTCATCTACAGGGGAGGGGGAAATTTCCTAGCGTAACTCTGGTGAAGTAGCTACTCTGGTTATAACTCCCCCATGTGGACACTTACTGCTAAATCCTAGTTCGCTTTACGTACGTAAGTGGTACATATGTATACATGTAACTGCAGTTTTTGGCATTCATATACAGGTTGGGATTTTCTTTTCCCCTCTAGCAACATAGAATCACCCTACATGGATACCTGTGGGGAAACAAGACGGAGAAGGAAGAGGCCCCTCCCACCTGTTAGGGCAACCATTTAGTGGTTAAGGTACATATCTACAGAGCTGAACAGCCAGGAAGGTACCCACAGCACCTTGCATTTAATATTCAGTGAATAAACAGCGCTGGGAAGTCTTCTTCCTCAAAGGGAGCAAGAGAAGAACCCAGGATCCCTTACCATTGGTGTCAACATTCATCTCATCAAGCCACACTCCCTGTAGTGTGTATCTTTCCTCCTGGCTCCAGATATCTCCCTCTCTTGGCTGCCCAGTGGGCCAACTTCAGGAGAAGAGTTGGAGGCAGGGATGGGTAAAGCCTGGCCTATGACTTAGTGATTGAGCATTTTTCAGGGAAGGAGGAGATGCAGGTTCAAACCCTTCTGGGTAAAAGGGACCTAGAGTCTTCTGTTTCTTAGGCAAATGCCCTAACTGCTCAGCTACTGGGACTAAAAACCAACAGTACCTTCTTTCAGTGTCTGGCCCCCACTAGTCATGGGTTTTACTCAGATAAAATTATGTGCTTTGCCTGGTTTGCCATGTGTACTTGGGAGACTCTGTTTCCTTGTACAGCTTTCTGGCTGGAGCACAGACCTATTGAACATAATCAGCACAGGCAATGCTGAACTGCAAACTACGTGCAAGCACCCCAAACTGCAGTTAAGCAGCTACATATGTGATAGTTGGGCACATAAAGCAAAACAGGATTTAGCCCTTCATTACAGAACAATTCCTCTGCTCCCAAAGGGGAGCAACTATTGTGAAACAGCCACTTTTATTTCAGACTAGACATTCATACAGATTTATCCTGGTATAACTATGTTTCTTTTTTCAATACAATTTTGTTTCAGTGCCAAATTGGTTCTGAATTAAGTTTCAAATTTCAGCTGAGCACAGCTCAATCATTCAAGTCTGTGTGGCGCTACCACCGGCAAGTATCTTACCTCACAGCTTGCTCCGTCTGGGGCTTCAGATACTCCCAAATGGCAGGCATCCTATGTGCAAGCCCTGAACCCAGAGGCCTTGGAGTAAAGGTTCCCCCTAGTCTCACTTGCCCCTAGTCGAAAGGCTGAAGGAGCAAGCTAGGGGGAAAGTCCAAAAGCAATCCCCCACCCCAAGGTCTGGAACAGCCTGCCATCGGAGGTGGTTCAAGCACCTACTCTGAACACCTTCAAGAGTAAATTGGATGCGTATCTTGCTGGGATCCTATGACCTCAGCTGACTTCCTGACCTTTGGGTGCGGGGCTGGACTCGATGAACTTCCGAGGTCCCTTCCAGCCCTAATGTCTATGTCTATCACCATAAATTGTGTAGTGGAAATCCTTGCATCTGCAAGCATTTGTAGTCCCATGTACCTGGCAGGGGAAATACCCTTCTCCTCAGCCTTGAATGACTTGATGTAATTAGAAGGTGAAGGCTTATCCCAGGTATAGCTAGGCTGTGAAGACAAGCCATGGGCTCTCATAGCCTCCAGAGCAGCCCTGAGACTGTTGGATTAGCTCATCCTTTTGAGGAGTTCGAATCACAACCTGTGAGCCTGCATAGCCTCACCCACTAGGCATCTAGGGCTCTGGCCCTCCCCTTCCCACTTTCTATAGCTCAGAAATGAACTGTAGGGTGTCAATCCCCATTGCATCCAGGAAACCTCTGCGGTGCAGGGAAGGATTAGTTAGCTCACTGGCTCTTGTGCAAGTTGTGGGTGTTCAGCATATCTCAGAGCTGGCCCTGACCCAGCACATGCCCCAGCTCCTAGTCCCCTGACTCATTCCAAACTGTCCTTGCAGGGACTTCAGGGACACAAACAGCCTTTCTCTCTTAGCAGCAAAGTTCAGTAAGTGGCTCTTCTGCAGGATGGGCCATATGGACATTCTTTGGAACCTTGTCCTTCAAGTCCTTCACCCCTGCTACTGATAGTCTGGCTTTGGCTACCACCACAGCGGGGACGAAGGAGGCCTTTTCCTAATTGTGCATCTCCCTGTTTGCCTGACACTGTCCCAAGGATTCAGACTGACAGCAGGCTTCTCCCTGCCATAAAGCCCTATCCAGGGGCCTCTGTCTATAACTTGTGTTCCTTTAAATGGCATCCCTGCACATTACACATACATTGCAGCTACTTCTAATAAGTCCTTTTACCACTACACCAAAGGAACACCTCCATGTGGCTCAGATTAATATCAATAACAACAACAATACCAGGAAAGCTGTTATTGTTTTGTTGCTGCTGTTGTTGTAACTGTGTTTATTATAGCAGTGGCCAACCAAGAATGTGGTTCCATTGTGCTAGGTGTTGTACATTCACAGGATAGCGACTGCCTGCTGTCCCAAATAGCTCAATAGACAAAACAGACCCAGGGAGAGGAGGAGACAGAACACACCACCATAATGAATAATGGCAGCAGATGTTAGTTCCACAGGTGTTTTATGGTGGGAGAGACATTTTAAAAGGAAGGGGTTGGTTAACTGGAAGTAAAGGGAAGGGAAGCAGTTGGCGTGTCTACACGTGTGTTTATGTGCACCTACACTTAATATGTATTTACTTAAGGCACATTAAGGCAATGTAGGGGCTCACTAATGCACATTATAGCGCATTCAATTTAGTCACGAATAGCTAAGTCGCATTAGCGCACGTGCAGATGCACTCATACACATTAATGTGATGTGTATCTGTTGACACACACTGCATTAATGAGCATTAGCATGTCTACACATGCGCTAATGTGACCTAGCTATTCACGCCTAAATTTGATACCTGCTTTATGCAGGTATCAAACTGAGGCTCACATAGCCTTAAATCAACATTTTTAAGACACAATAAGGGTGTGCATGTGTAGACATGTGCCCTTAATGTGCCTTAAAAATGGCGATTTTAGGCTAAGCCCACTTAAAAGAGGTGTGTGTAGATGCGCCCAGTTTGGAGGACTGGGCATGCCCAAAAGGTGTAAAGGGAGGAGCTATGGAGTGATGCTGAGGGGGCAAGATAGTGAGTTTGGGAGAGGGCTGGAGCAAAGAGCCAATCAAAACAGGGCAAAGAAAATCCATGTTAGGTGATTATCCAGACTCATGCATTGTTTGTGGATCCCAGACCTAAAGAACTGAATGGAAGCCATAAAAGATTTCCAAATACTTGGCACCCACAGCTTGGAGCCAGGCTTTCAAAAGTGCTCTGAAATTAGCATCCCTCATTGTGACCCTTAAGGCTGGATGTTCAACATCCCAAATTGTTTTCTAAGGGCTGTTGCCCTTCTGTGACTTTTGAGCAATTTTGCAAATGGTGCCCTATGTGCCCACATGTGTGTCAACAGACTTGGTTCTTCTCCCACTTACATCAGCATAATTTGGGGTAATTCTACTGAATTGATATTGATATCAAATTGGGGTGAATGAGAGGAAAATTAGGCCCAGAAATTCACTGCACTTGTGTGGTTCTCACTCAAGCACAAAGATGCCAAAATTTGAGTCGCATGGTTTTTGGCATTTTTCTTAAAGTCTCAGCTCTCGGAGCCAAAGATCATTTGAAAATCTCAGCTTTCATTAAGAAAAAAATACATTGCTAACTCTTGTAGTTATCAAGAAAAGCCTGAAAATAGTATCTCTTCAGGATTACAACACTGAAAGGCAAATTAAAGAAATATATTATTTTATGAAAATCTCACATTTTTTAAAGCTGATCTCACAATTGTTGTGGGGCTAACTCCCTTTTTTTTGAACAGTTGGGGCTGCTACTATTGCAAATGAAATGTTAACTAATTCAGCCTCACATTCCAGGTGTTACCTCACAGTCCAGATAAGCAGGTTTTACCCTCCTTTCCAGCTGGGGATATTGTGGTCCAGGGTGGGTAAAGTGACTTGCCAAAGGTCATATGGTGCATTGGTAGCAGAGCAGGGATAGTGATAACAGGGTTCAGATTCCTAGTTCATTACTCTATATAATTTGCATGTATTTCGTGGCTCACTGAAGAGGGTTCCAGTATGCTTATATGCTTGATTAGGATGGCTCAATATGAATATCCCCATTTTATAAATGAGAAAACAGAGGCAACATGGAGTGTAGTAGGGCTGTGCGAAATGGAAGCGTTCTGTTTTGACCAGTGTTTTGATGTTTCGATGGAACAGTATTTCATTTTGACTTTTGTTTAAAGTCGAAACAGCTGTTCCTTTTTGTTCCGTCAAAACATTTTGCCGTTTCGACCCTGTTTCGACGTTTCGCCCATAGGATATAATGGGGAAGGTCAAAACAGGCTATAACTTTGTCATTTCTGGCCAGATTTGTATGAAACTTGTAGGCATGGTAGCTCCTTACTGCTGTAGCTTACCACTACATCAGAAGTGTACATCTAGGGCTTGGTGAACAACTGTTCACTAGGGCGCCCTTGGGGAAAACTAGGAGTAATGGTCACAAACTCCTGGAAGATTGTTTCAGGCTCAACATTAGGAAAAACTACTTCACAACTAGGGTGTCCAGACTGTGACCATTACTCATAGTTTTCCCCAAGGGTGCCCTGGTGAACAGTTGTTCACCGAGCCCTAGATGTAGCTGCTACCAAGTCCCCTCTTGGCCTTCTCTTTTTCAGGCTGAAGACTCCCATGTCTCTCAGCCTTTCTTCATATGGCTTGCCATGCAAGTCTCTGATCATACAAGTGGCCCCTCTCTGGACTCTCTCAAGCTTTACCACATCCTTGTTAAGGTGCGGAGCCCAGAACTGGATGCAGTACTCCAGCTGCAGTCTCACCAATGCTGAGAAGAGCTGCGTAGAGCAAGAGAATCACATCTTTGCAATGGTTTTGCTGGAGAGGCATCAATTGATGCATGCCAGGGTATTGTTGGCCCCGCTGGCTACAGCATCACACTGCCGGCTCATGTCCATACTGTGGTCAATTATTACCCTCAGGTCTTGGTGACAAGTGATGGGGGATCTTTAGTCCTGCTGCCTGATGAGAGGCAGCAGTTACACAAGCACCCACGTCATGAGTCTTGCCTGTCAGCAGCTAGGGGTGCAGGGCCCCAGAACCCCTGCACTGATCTCCTCCACAGCTGGCAGGCTTCATGGCCTCAGCAGGGCCTAGCAGGCAGGCCTGCAGTAGTTTCCCCTCCCCCATGCCCCAAGACAGACACAGTTGCACAAGTACCCATGACATGAGTTTTGCCTGTCAGCAGCCAGAGGTGCAGGGCCCCAGAACCCAGAACTCCTGCACTGATCTCCTGGACAGCTGGCAGGCTTCATGGCCTCAGCAGGGGCTACCGTCCCTGCAGCTGTCACCCTGCTGCGCCTTAACACAGTGTCACCCATGTCATGAGTTTTGCTTGTCCGCAGCTTGAGGTGCAGTTTCCCTCAAACCCCTGCACCTATCGCCTCGAAACTTGGCAGGCTTTGTGGCCTCAGCAGGCGCTACCATCCCTGCAGTTTTCTCCCTGCTGTGAATTAACACATACACGTGACATGAATTTTGCTTTCAGGATTTTGGGGTACAGTTTCTCCGAACCCCCTGCACCTATCTCCTTGAAACGTGGCAGGCTTTGTGGCCTCCGCAGGGGTTAGCATTCCTGTAGTTTTGACCCTGCTGTGGCTTAACACATACACAAGTTTGGCTCTCAAGACTTTGGGGTGCAGTTTCTCTGAACCCCCTGAACCTATCTCCTTGAAACTTAGCATGCTTTGTGGCCTCCACAGGGGCTAGCAGGCCTGCAGTTTTGACCCCACTGTGTCTTAACACATACATATGACATGAGTTTTTCTCTCAAGAATTTGGGGTGCAGTTTCTCTGAACTCCCTGCACCTACCTTCTTGAAACAAGGTAGGCTTTGTGGCCTCAGAAAGGGCTACCATGCCTGCAAGTTTCATCCAAATCTGACTAGAAATGACAAAGTTATAGACTGTTATACCCATTATAACCTATGGACAAAACGTTGAAACAGGGTCAAAATGGCAAAACGTTTCGACTTGCCTCATATTGTTTCAAGGCTGTTTCGACCATATCTGTTTCATTGCGATTTTGCTGTTTCAACCTCAAAACAGGTCAAAACAGCATCGAAACAAAACTGGTGGTGAAATTTCGCTGGGCCCTAGAGTGCAGTGCTTTGCCCAAGGTTCTGAGGACGGATGGAGTTAGGGGAAAAGTTAAGAACAAAATTAGGCTCCCATCTGTCTTCTCCACACAAGACTCACCCCATCTACAGAACACTGTCTGTCCCAGCTGTAGGAACTAGTGTCATTCAGGAGAGGAGAGACCCATAATTAAGAGGCATTTCACTAGATGTAACAGCACCAACACCGGTCCTGACAGTCCCTGCCTGCTGCAGAGATTGTTCGGAGTCTTTCAGATTCCTGCATCCCAGATGAATTTTGGAAATTGCCAAGCAGTGTTACAATGTCAATCGATGCAAATGCAAGGCACAGTACTATAGTTATTTTATTCCACAGGTCATGGCAAGTATGGGACAAACTGGAGCCAATACAGTCTTGTATAGTATGTGGCACTGAGTACCTGCGTGCATATTCATATACATCCATGCATACCAGCATGCAAAGGAATAAATTTATAGGCTGATTGGTAGAAATGTCATGATGGTCACTACAGGCTACATTTTGCACCCCGCCCCCATAATTTCATAAGGACAGTAGTGGTTACACCTAGATCCTCCTGCTTCAAAACTACAGAAATCTTTTTTCTGAAATAATAGAGAGGCAATGACAGGCAACTGAGCAGTGTCTCTATTTGCATCTAGGTGCATATCTGTACACACACATGACTAGAATTCAGCTGCCATAGCTGGGACCAGGTATGCCTAAAAATCTAGGCCCATTAAGATACCAAACTAAGCAGTAAGGTTTCCAAACAACTGTACCTGTTGGGTGCTGAGTTCTATTGAAAAACTGGCCCTGACTGCAAGTGTTGAGCAGCTGGAAACGGCTGGAAAATCTGTCCCCTGGAGACTAGTCTTTGTATCCCACTTAAATTTCCCCAGCCCTCACTTCCTGCATTAAGCTCAGAATGCTGCACTGAGATGAGATGGGGAATTGCAATTCCTCTCTCTGCCCACACAAAGAGCTCCAGCCATGCCCGCAGCCACATCCTGCTCTTCCCAGATCACTTTGCAATCATGATTTCCCCTGAAATTCTTCTTCCAGGCTTCCCTATGTCCTTCATTTCCTGTCTGGATCAGAAAACCAAAGAGATATGAGCAAACCTCAGGGGTCTTCTATGCCCCAAACCCCTGCACTATTGCTCTGTACCACCCAGAATGCCTGATTTCTTTGAGCACCTTTACAGTACCCCACAGCAGAGGGACAAGTCAGGCTCCTCCCTGACATGTCGCTTGCCCTCTCAAGGAGGTGCCCAATGGCCTGTTACCTAGCTAAGCATTAACATTTTATTATTAACAAGCATTTTGCGATACAGAGTTAAGTGGACAGCTCAAGTTACCTGGTTACCCATGAGCAGTGCCACCCTAAGGAGTCTGGTTACCTGCCTACTCATGGGCACTGGCACCCAGAGGGGTCAAGTTACCTGGTTACCCACAGACATTGGCACCCAAAGGGGTCAGGTTACCTGGTTACCTACAGGCATTGGCACCCAGAGGGGTCAGGTTACCTGGTTATCCACAGGTACTGGCACCCAGAGGGGTCAGGTTACCTGGTTACCTACAGGCACTAGCACCCAGAGAAGTCACATTACCCAGTTACTCAAGGATATTTTGGTGGTGCAAAATAGAGAAGCTGCCATATCAGCAAAAGGAGTGGACACCTACAGCTACTCAGTAGGGTAGCCTTGTGCCACCAACAGGTGCCCACAACCTGGGCTTGAGTGCGGGGCTGTCTCCCTGCCACTCCATGCTTCTTTCCACACAAAGCTCTGCAGGGTGCAGCCATAAGCACTTGTGACATTGCTCAGCATGTGGCAGAGACATTTAAACGTGTCGTATCCGTTCACTCTGGGAATGGGAGGGGACAGTGATCTTGGCTCTGAATGCTTCCTGTAGAAGTCACTGGCAGGGAGGCAGCGAGGAATAGAAGTTAGCAGCCTGCCCCTCCTGCCACCCGTCACCCAGTTCTTCAGTGCCCAGCACCCCCCTATGCACACATTCACACTCTCCCTTTGCACACCTCCCGTCAGGGAAACCTCATGTACAGCCATGGAGCCATGGAGGTTCATTGCCAATGGCTCCTGCCTGCCTGGAGAACCTGCCATGGACCTTGGACGGGAGTGGGGAGTGGAGGTAATCCGGAAGCAGCTGCGATTCATTCAGGGAGAGGGGTGGAAGGGGGGCACTGCTAGATCACCAACTATTTTAACACCCATCCCTCCTTGAAAACAAAATACCGCCCTACCTTCCAGACACTCCACGCTCCCTGCAGCAGCAGGCTGGCTGGGTGAGCCCTGGTCTGGAGCAAACATTGACCTGCCCCAAGCAACAAACTTCATGAAAAACAAACTCTCTCCATGTAGGATTTAGCAGCTGGAGATTGGCATCTCAGCACGGAACAGCCCAGAAACTTTATGGATGGGGGAGAGGGGAGGGGGGGGGGCGTGCCTGAGACACAATCTAACTTGTAGCTCTTAAAGGCAGGAGGAATGAAACAAGATCCCTTGCCTGCCAAAAAGGGTTGTACACAGTTTCTCTGTGGTGCCTGCTCCCCCTCCCTCCCTCCAACCCCACTCCCTTCTTCCCTTCTCCGTGCCCCCCTTCTAATCTGCTGGCCAAGAGTAATTGGACCATTAAAAGCAGCTTGGACAAGGGAGGGAGGAAGAGATTCTTTGGGGACGAGACCTTTGCTTGGAAGAGCTGAGTGGTCCCAGTATTAAGTTATACTCCCCTCCACTCCCAGGTTCTCTGAACTTTCTAAGTCTGAAAACAAGGAGGCCTGGCTGTGGGTGCAGCCACAAGAGCAGCCGCAGGAAGAATGAGAAAGAAAGCAAGTCGGATTGGAAATGGAAATACATGACCAAATTCTGCCCCTTTGAAAGCTACAAGCCTGAGTCCGCTGTCTCTGCCACCTGTGCTGCTGAACTGATTTCAGCCATTTCATAGATTTCATAGACATTAGGGCTGGAAGGGACCTCGGAAGATCATCGAGTCCAGCCCCCCACCCAAAGGGCAGGAAGTCAGCTGGGGTCATTGTATCCCAGAAACATAAACA
>NW_017728973.1:6905033-6922859 GCF_001723915.1 Gavialis gangeticus
TAGTAGTTTATGACCGTTTGACCTCGTCATCTCTTGGGGCGCTCTGGTGTACAAACGTTCCCCCAGATCCTGGTGGTCGCCCCGATAAACTCTGATCATGTGTGTGGCTCTTCTCTGGACTCTCTCAAGCTTCTCCACATCCTTTTTGAATTGTGGAGCCCAAAACTGGATGCAGTACTCCAGCTGCGGCCTCACCAAGGCCGTGTGCAAGGGGAGAATGACATCCTGGGATTTGCTTGAGCAGCACCTATGGATGCAAACCAGCGTTTTGGTCGCTTTACTAGCCGCAGCATCACGTTGCAGGCTCATGTTCATCTTGTGGTCAATGATGACCCCCAAGTCTCTTACTTCCATATCCCCCAAGTCTCTTTCTTCCGTAGTCTATTTTCTTCCTGATCTATACCAGGGAGGTGCATGCGGAGTGCACCAGGTGCACTAGGCTGGATTTCACTCAAAGTCAAGACAGCAGCACCTGATGCCATTTTGCCACGTCTCACACTGTGGCTGCTTCCTTTATTTCTGCTGGAGGATCTGATGGGATGGGTGGGACAAAACAGGGGGAGGACAAAAGGGGGTGAGCTTCAGATCAAGACCCTGATCATGTTTAAACCAGGGCTCTGGTGCTGTTTGGGTTTGACAGCACCAAAATTAAGTCAATAAATAAAAATCTCGCATGTTGATTTCACAAGTCCTTGGCTCCCATGGGGAAAGACGTTTGCTCCCCACTTCGGATCCAGTGTAAGACCAAAACTCTTAAGGGCAGAATAGGCTCTGGGGTGGGGGGGTTCAAATATAAACACAAAAGCTAAATCTCAGCCCAGTGCAACACACTCTAAACATGTCAGAACCAAAGGAAATTGCATTCGATCCTCAGTTGGTCTCTAATCCCACCTGAAAAGACAGTATGGTCTCATGGTTAGTTTTGTGTTGTTAGGACTCTAGGCTGCATCTACACATGCACTTTTCTGCAGAGTAGACTATTTAGCTGTGGAGTAAAGCATCAGTATCTACACGTGCAGCAGTATTAGGCCGCAGTAAACTAATTTATGCTGACATAAAATAGCACTGTTGGGGACAGTACTATCTTACAGTGGGATAATTTACTGAGATTAAACGCATATGTGGATGCTGACTGTGGGCGTAAATTGTGTCCAGTCAGTCAGGAGTCAGACTTCTGCCTGCTGTCCAGCCACATGCACTTTCAGCACCCTCATGCCCCAACCAGCCCCTCCGCTGCCCGACGCTGCCACCCAGAAGCTGGGACTGGCCCCCTGTGCTCCCTGCCAGCCCAGGCCTACTTCACCCTGCCTCACATTGCTGTTGTCCTAGGCACACATGTAGATGCTGCACCTGGGAGTACTTTACTCTAGCTCAAACTGCTCTGAAGTTTATTGCTTCTCATTAATTGCATATGTAGACATACCCTAAGAGAAAAGGGTTCTGCTCCCAGCTTTACCATTGACCTTAGGCAAAATGCTTTCCTCACTCCCTTTGTACATCCTTTGAATGCAGGGGCTAGATCCTATTCTACCTGTTAGGTACCACAATGGACGTAGGTGCCTAGGTGCAATCCTATTCCACCCTATTCAAGTTCCTGAAAATCCATGAATACAAGGTGGCCAACCTGTGGCGCACATGTGATACATTGGGTGCCCCAGCCTCCCCGTGTGGCATGAAGCAGATTAAGGAGATAGTGGCAGATAGGGCAGGGAGCTGAAAGCAGAGCAGCAGATCATGCAGGAGAAGGGGATCGAAGTGGCACTCAGGGAGGGTGCAGGGCTAATTCGAGGCATGCCTGAACAAACAGTGGGCCACCACTACGCTGTAGTAGGAGCCTGGGACCCCAGCAATGAGAGTGTCCTGTGTGTCTGCCGCGTCTCCCCCCGCTACGCCAAGCTGTTGTGCCTGCCTCGTGGTGTCCAACATGATCCACTGGACCCATGACATCTACATGGAGCACATCATGGGCCACTGCCAGTACAGCGACCCCACCAGACTGACTGCCACTGGACTGGACCCAGAGGGGACCACCTGAACCCCCTCTAAACCTGATGGACTTCACTTTGAGAAGAATCTTCAGCAACAGACCACCCCGCTCCACCTGAAGAGGACCCCCGCAACGGGACCCTCTATGGACTGAGAAACTTTCTTCAACCTACTTCTTCCATCATTGCGGACCATTGACGGGTTTGTGTGTATCTATCTTTTTTCTCTCTCAGCGTCGTGAACCCCCTCCCTCCCCTTCCTCTACCCCCCTCCCCCAGTCCTGGACTTAGTTGGCTAACATTGTATTTTCTGTAACCTAGTTGTGTTCCTCTCCTCACCCCCATCCCTCTTATATTAGTCCCCTGCTTGGGCAATCTGTATTTCCCTACTGGCTTTTGTCATCTTTCTGGATGCATACCTCTTAACATCTACTAATAAAATTCAGTCTGTTCTACTTCTGATGCACTATCATCATAGCCATAATGCTATATCGCAAGAAAGAAGGGAGGAGGAGGAGGAAGAGGGGGAGGTGGATCCACCTGCTACTTGTATTAGCCATTTATCAGGCACTTGAACAGGGTGCAAAAGGATCACACTTAGACACCTAAGTCCACCTGGGCAGTGTATAGATGGACTTGTATTTGGGCCTCAGCTGTTTTGGACAGAGACTTTGATATGTACAGCACCAAGCTCAATGGACCCACGAACTTTTTTAGGGCCCCTCAGTGTTACTGAGAACAGCACCAGTTAAGGATCTACTTATTATACACATTTTTTTTAAAGTTGTGTTATTTCATATAGGAAAAAGTCCCTACTTCCATCTCTCTATTCCTGGGAACATTGGGTGCATGGTGAATATCACTGTGCAGGGCAGGGCTGTTTTGTAAAATGTCAGCACAAATGGATGGGTGATGGGACATCTGTATCTCATTCAACATCTGTATGCCATCCCTTCTCATTATTTAGTTATTGTTTAAAGACAAAAAAAGATAAAAGCTCCCTCAGGGTTCAGAAATGAGCACACTCTTTGGAAATGCCAAGCTTCAAAGAAAGCAATGGTGGTGTTTTTGCTAACGCCCTGGTACAGTCAGAGAAGAAACTGGCCTTAAAAACAAAAGCTTCCCATTTTCAGAACAGCAAAACAGAAGGAAACATTTGAGATAGTATTGCCTGGATCATCTCAACCTACAAGGGACTGGCTGCATGCAAGAGGGCTATAAATATCAGGTTAGGAGTGTCTCACCATAATAAATGTCTGTTGTCCCAAATAAATCAAACTACAAGCTCTTATTCAGCGGAGCCTAGAGGTCCATTCCTGAAGCCCTGACTCGCTTTCTAGTCAGTGTTTCTCAGACAAAATTCCCACTCTGGTCCAGCAGCCTCAGGCTCCTTATTCCCTCTTTAAACTGTTTTGACTCAGTTGTCACTTTGCTCTTGAGTTTTGCTTGAGGAAAGACTAAATAGAAACTCCTGTCCTTAATGCTGCAAATGAAGTGCTCATTACAGAGAGGTCAAGGTCAAAGGTCCCTAAGTCCAGTAGGCTGGCATGGGTAAGTTACAATGATTTCTGTAGCCAACAGCACACAAGGAAGTGATGTGTCTACTGTTATGTCTAGTTGCTTTTGACTCCCTAGCCTAAATGATCAAGTACCCAATTATAACAGGGACAGGTTTTGGCATTCGTCCTATGTAAGGATCAAACTCACACTCCTGGAGCTGCAGCAAGATGCCTCAAATGCTCTGCCACACCTCCCCCCTTTCCTACAGTGAGTTGCATCTGCAGCTTTGGGTCCTACTTAAGGACCTTAGGAGGGTCTTATACACATACAGCTCTACTGAAATGCTGCCATCTCTGGGGTGAAAAAGTGCCCAGTCTGTTGCACAGCAAATGAGTGTAGACAGGAAGTATGGTTTTGTCCCAGGATGGCCTGCAAAGCCCATTGACTCTGAAATGCTCCATGTGGTCTACAAAGACCATGCACCATTGAAAAGATCCCTCTTTCAAAGTCTGCATCTATAAGAATTACTCTGTATTTAGTGGACAAAACCCACTTTTCATACAACTTGACTGAGGCCCACTGGTTCCAGTGGAAATATACCAGTAATGAATTTGGCCAAGTATTCCTAGGCAGAATTGACCTATCCAAGATTTGAAACCATGGCAGAAAGGGAACTAATTTTGACTCAAGAGAAATCCACAAAGTTGTCTCCTCCTGCTGCAACCTTACCAGGAAAGGCACTAATCTACAGGGGTTCATCACACCTTTATGGGACAGTGAGCATAGCATAGCAATGTGACACCAGAACAAGGTTGTGTTTTTATGCTGGAATGTCACACAGTGGCATGACTTCCTCACATATGCATGTAGCATATGTTGACAAAGGTGTAAGATTTGATGGAAGCACGGGCTTGCTTTGGGCATTTCACTAGAGTCTTTACTACCCAGGCTCCTCCTCCTAAGTTAAAACTGGACAAGGGAATGGAGCCACCACATCACTGGGCAAAAACTTAGCAGCAGTGGGAAGTCCACCAGGGACTTTGGTACTGCTTTCAGTTTTACATGGAAGGCATTCAGATGCTACAGTGATGGATGGCAGCGTAAAAAAAGAAGAAAGATAGCTACAAAGAATGAACCCATCTCTAGCAGGGCTAGAAATCTTCTTCTGAATGCCAGACAGAAGGACAGGATACCAGAAGCTCTTTATCAGTACACAAAAATATATCAGTATTACCATCTTGACCCCTTTCATCCCAGGCTCTCCAAAAGCTTTACTGATAAGAGTCCAGTCTTTCAATGCTCCCTCAGGAGCAGGGTGGGATCAAAGAGGAGCTCACTCTTGCAATTCTCACATCCCAAGTAGTAAAACAGACTCAGACAGGGAGATGGGAGATGTAGTGACCTTGTTCAAGGTCTTGTGTAGAAGCAGCAAGGGAACCCAAGAATCCTGAGTGCCTTCTCCCTGATCTCTACTAGACCCTTCCCACAGGAAGATCTGGGGACTGATGGCTTTTAACCAGCCCTTTAGGTTGCCTTTGAGAGGCTGAGGCAGATGCACAGCCTGTGTTCCTCGGTCATCCTGGCATCCCTGTACCTCAGCAAGTAATGGGGCCTAGACCTGTGAGTTGCTGAGTACCCATGACTCCCATGGGCTTCAGTGCAGTTGAGGGCACTTGCCACCTTGCAGAGCCAGGTCATTCATTCTCCTGCCTGCAACAACCACTTCTTCCCCTGCCCTCCCTTCTCAAAAAGTAGCTTGCACTTCAACTTCTCTGTGTCTACTTCCCTAGCTGTAAACGGAAGATGACGACTATTAATATCTTTGAACTGGAGTATCATGTAGGAGTCCCAGATCCAGATGTGGGTACTCATGGGTTAGGTTAGGCACTGAACAAACATAATGCTGATCCTCCAGTGCTGGAGGCCAGGCAGGAATTATGGGTCTGAGTTACATCTATGTTGACGAGGAGCCCAGATGCTGACCGAAATGCCTATAAAGATGCACTCCTTCTCGTCTTGCCTCCCCTCAGGCGCTGACCTGTTTTCCAGCTTTAGGTTACAGACAGACCTCCTAAACTCATACCTGATAGTCACATGGCTGTGATTCCCCCCACCCTGCCCCCTCCCCTGCTCCTGCTGCCAAAATCTGCGTAAATATGGAAACCTTCTTACAGTCCCAAGCCTTGGCCTCACACAGTCTGTCAGTTATAATCACAGCTGAGCTCTCCAAAGCTCCCCTCAATCATACTGATCCTGTCCCCCTCTCCCTCCCCCTTCCCCTCTGGCTGGTTGCTAGCTAAAAATAGCTTGTTCCATTACAGTGGTTTACCTTGTGCCAAGCTCTTTCTCTCTCTTTCTCTACACATGACACAGGCACTCTTTCTCTCTCTCTCTAGCTCCTCTTCTTCCTCTCCTCCTAGAAGCTGAATACAAATCAGAGGAGTAAATACTCCTCCATATATTTTAGCCTTGTCTACCGTAGCAAATTTACAGACTTGGTGTCAGCCACAAGGTGAACATGAATTTATATGAAACCTTGGGAACCAACGTCTCCCTTGTTTGACTATAGATCAGGGATGGTGGCAGAAGGGGGTCAAACATATGGCCCAGAGGCCAGATCCATGCTGTGGAGCTACTCCAGCTGGCCTGCTGGGCTACCAGTGGGCCAATGAATTGATGGGCATGGTTAGCAGTGGGCAGGGTCTACCACAAAATTCAGTGCCCTGAGGCCCCAGTCAACATGTCTGTTGGCAGCCAGGAGCTGAACAAGGACTGTGGCAACACATCTCTTTCTTGTCCTGCAGTTGCCTAGCCCACCACCTTTTCATTGTCTCTGCCATGGCAAGCGGCCACCTGGCCCATGCCTGCTTGCCCCACTGCCATTGCGTTGTCTGCTGCTGCCCCATACCCCAAGCTGGAGCTGGCCATCTGAATCCAGCCTGAGGCACAAGGTGAGGTTGATACCCCAGAGGTATGGCATGGGCAAATTTCCCCACATGCACCTGTCACACCAGATGGTGTGTCTCAGCCCAGATCAGCAGCAGTCTTTTTCATACGGAAAAGGGAAGAGGTGCCCATGGGCCAATCAGTCCCTGCCTTCTTGGCTGAGCTATTCAGAAAGCAAGCCAGTCAGTGTTAACTGTGGCCATATTGCTTCTGTGAGGTAGAAATCCCTGCTCAGAGGAAGGCCCACCAAGCTCATTCCACAGAAATCACCTAAGAGCCCACAGATTATTTTAGATTTTGGTTATGATGATTGATCTGCACTGGATGTGAGTTGGTTTATTAATTTCTTGGAGGGGCACAGAATTAAAACAAGACAAAATAAAACCTAGAAAGCCACCTACTTTGGGCAAGATTTCAGCAGTTCACATGCCAGTTGACAATAGGCTCTTTAGCTGCATTAAGTAATGAACTAAACTCTGCTCTCAGTTATACTGGTGTAAATCTGAAGTGACTTCAGTGGAATCACTCTGGGTTTATACCATAAAAATCAAAGAGCAGAATCTGGCCCACTAAGTCTGAGAAACACATCAGTGTGGCCAGCTAGAAAGTAACCGTTTTGCTGTAGTAGGCTCACAGTCCACCGCATTGCTGTGGACAGAGAGTTGAGGGGCTGTATTGCAGCAATACTTGGTTCTGGGAGAGTTGCATCAATGGGGTGACAGAAGGTTTGTTATCTCACCAGTACTGATACTTATGGCTGAAACATCAAGTGCATTGTTTCTTGACTGGGGAGTGCCAACAGACCTTTGATCCCTACAAGCCTGATGTTTTAGGTAGCTTCATTTATAACAAATATTTTGGACAACAACCTTTAGGCATCAGGGCTTCCCAATTTTATCCTCAGTGAGCATCAACTACTAGATAGAGAGGGAATGTAGCGCATGCTTTGTAAGAGTGTCACATGGCATGGGGTCCACCTTGTACATGCAAACTGAGCACTCAACATGAACACATGGTTTAGCTTCTATAATTGGTGGACATGTTTTCAGAGGTCCATTTGAAAAGACACTCCAATGTTCAAATCTCCAGCTGTGAACACCTTTGCATCGCAATGACACATCAGATAGGATTCCTGCATTCTGCATAGACTCTTACCCTCCTCCCAGCTCTTATATGAGCCTGCCTTTATGCTGTCACTGCACAAAGACACCTTAGGTAAACGTTACCTTCTTTGGCCTCTCATGGTGGGACACATGCTTCTCCTGAGTGGGCGATGCAGACTGGCTCCTTCTCCCAGCAATGAAGGAGCTACCTCCGGAGTGACGTGATGTCTTCTGAGAGAAGTGGGGATAGGAGGCAGAGATGGAAAACAGACAAAAAAGAAAAGAGAAACAGTGCCTATGAGGCTGGGGCTTTACCACTACTGCAAAATTAAGACTATGGGCATGTCTACAAGAGGTTACTGTGCAGTAAACCAATGCCCTAGTTCTTTGCATGTCTCCTGTGGGGACACTCTTAGTGTGCATAAGGGTGAGGTAGTTTACTCCACTTTCAAATACAGCTATGCTCCCTCACACAAAGGTGCTTGGGGCATGTTAAGTGTGTCCACCTGGAGAATTAGTGCTGAGTAGGTACTGCAGTGTGCACTCACACTTACCCTTACTGCACACTAACTTCCCCATGGTGGGGAAGCCCTCCCAGAGGCTGGACAGGCCATGGTATGGAGGACAGTGCACATCACCCTTTCACTAGAAAAAAGATTACACATGCACATGATAATCTCTAGAGCCAACCCCCTGGGCATGCTGAATGGAGACAGGGGATTAACAAGCTTTCCCTTATGTCCCCTTTCCTGCCCAACAGTTCTCCATCTGTTCAGGCAGACAGCCTTTCCCCTCTCAGTTTCCCATTTTGAATCCCCCCGCCCAAAGTCCAGTTGCACATCTTTTCCTGTTTCCACAGCAATCAGGGTCAGAACAAATTGCATGGGGCACTGGGTCCCAATAACCATGTTTACTAAATACAAACAACATGGAAAGCCCAGTCACCTTTGCCTGCTGCTGCTCTGACTGGTTTCCAAAGTGCAGAGCACAGTGAGCGCTAGAGGGCTCACAAACTATTTAAAGGGAGATGACTTGGTTCCTATATATTAAATGGCTAATGCACAAAGATGTGTATCAGGAAACAGGAGGGGCTAGACCCAGCCTGTGGGTGAAGCGTTGTGAGAATGGTATAGATGAGGAGGCAAATTCTACCAGCAGCAATACTTTGACATAATTTACACCACTCTGGACTGCCACAAGGTTGGACACATCACAAGACAGACCCCACTAGCCTCCCCTGAGCACTACTGTTTAGTTTCTAGCTCCAGACCCAAAGCCTGTGGTTTAAGCTCTGCCCTAAGCATGGTCAATACTCTTCGGTAGGGCAGTGGGTGAGGCAAGCCGTGCTCAGATCCTTGTGAGAGGAGGTATTACTGCTTCTCCGTGCATCAACAAACAAGATACAGGACCATAGCTGTCCTGGGTAATCATGGGAAATAGCCAAGCAGAGAATGCAATCTCTGGTTTGACTTTGGGGAGAGGGCTGAACACCTTACTCACTGAATGTGGCAGCTCTGATAAGCAGGAAGGGGACTGAGAAAAGCCAGCAAACAAAGGAGCCACTGAGAGGTAAAGGATGTAGTGAAAGGATCAGGTTTCCTCTTCAGCAGTGGTGGAGAGAAGGAGTATATGTAAATTGTGACAGTGCAGAAAAAGGAACCCTCTTCTGACTTTGTGCCCTGTGTCTAAGCAGGGAGGAGGGAGAGCTCCCGTCTCCTCACCCCACATCCCCCCTGAATACCAGGCAGCATCCTGGGTCCATTTTCCTGGGACTGTGTGTGCTTGTGTGCATATGTCACCACCAGATACACTGTCCTGCATCTCCCAGGTGGCTTTGTATAACCTCTGAGCTGCTGTGAAGGGCAAAAGTTAAGGCTGTGTCCCTATAGCCTGAAGGCTGCATTACAGCCCTGCACCCCTGCAGTGCTCTGGTTACTATCCTTCCTGGTCTCAGAGCTGTGCTGCACATCAGAAGCAGTGTTGGGCTGCTTACATCGGCTCTAAGAGGTTTATGCATCTGGAAAATTTTCTCTTGGCCCCTTGAGGCTCATTTACAGCCCCACCCAGAGTGGTGCACAGAGGCCTGAGCAGGAGGCCAGGATAAGGGATCTGTAGCTGCTTAAAAGAATTAAAGATGCTAATGAAATCACTGATTCCTGGAAAAGTAGAGCTGGAATGGACCTCAGGAGGTCACCCCATCCAGTCCCCTGCTTGAGGCAGCATCATTCCCATCTAAGCTGATGCATAGAAATGTTTGACTAATCCAGCCTTAAAACTGCACAAGCAACCCTCCTCCACAGTTATCAAGCATATTGCCCCAAAACATCATGGACACCCTAACTCGCCATAGGTAAAGCAGGGGTATAAGGGGACTTGTCCATGTCTTGCCACTGCAAGGACAGGAAATCATTTTTGAAAATACACTTGAGAGCTCCAGGGAAGGAGACAATGTCCCCCACCAGGAAAGCAAAACCCTTTACAGTCCATGCCAATTTGATCGCAGGGTGAAATTCCTTCCTGATCCCCTATGTGGCAACTGGTCTGACTCTGGATGGAGAAGCAAGACCCTCTAGTCAGGAACCTCTAGGGTTTCTTTCAGTCCCAGCAGGTGCTTCAGTGCACTTTCATCAAAGTCCCCAGCCTTGGCTGCATCTGACACCCAATGTTTATGGGGATGGTTAAACCTCCCCCCCATGACATAGCAGTGTAACTGAGGGACCACTGGGGCAACAGTCCTGGGTGCTACTTTTAGCAGTGGGGGGGAGGAGGGGAGGGCGCAAAAACAGCAGCCACTACAGCAGTGGCTGTACATGCCACTGTCATTGGCACCATGACAGCCAGTGTTTTCCTGTGCGCAGCTGCTACCCCAGGCATGGAGCTGCCCTGCTCCACCTCTGCCCTAACACCTGTAGCAACAGGAGGGGAAAAATATTCTTCTTAGCCTCATGTGGCAACCAGCACAACCCAGAATTATGGAGAAACCAAACACCTTCCACTCTACACTGCAACCTGCAGACCACAAACACAATTCCATGCATCCCAAACCCAAACTAGAGTTACAACTCCTTTTTCTGTCATCCCATTTCCTCCATAAACTTGTTCCAGCTCTTTAATTTAATTTCATAACCAAGCCAGCCGTTGAGCTATGCTTCATTCTCATGCTGCTGAGCACGATCCTCACCAGTTTCTGATGCATGTGTGGAGTCCCCTGAGCACCTACTGGTTGCCTTTCACAGCACACTTCAAGCATTGCTACTCCTAAATAATCCCTGATCAATGCTTATCCAATCTCTTCTTGAAAATGTCCAGTAAACGACACTCCACAACATCCCCAGGCAGTCTATTCCACTGCCTCACTTTTCTAACAGTGACAACATTTTCTCCTGATATCCAATATAAATCTGCAATTTCAAGTCACTGCTATACATCCTACTTTCTGCAGTAAGAGAGAAAAGCATTCTCCCTCTTCTGTGGCAGCCTTTCAGATATCTGAAGATAGCTATTGTGTTCCTTCTTAATTACCTTTTTCACCAGCTGCATAAGCTTATTTCTCTCAACTTCCCCTTGTATGGCTTGCCTTCCAAAGCCCTTAGCTTTTTGTCACCCACCTTTGGACAATCTCTAACTTCTCCACATCCTTTTTAAAATGCAGAGCCCAGAATTGCACACAGTACTTTAGATGAGACCTAACTGGAACTGACTAGATCAGGGGTAGGCAACGTTTTTTGGCCGGAGTGCTGAAAAAAACACAATGTCTACCTTGGAAGGTGCCACAGTGCTGACATGCCAGAGCCCAGAGCAGCTGTTTGCAGCCTCCCAGCTGCAGCCAGACCATGGAGCCCAGTCTGCTTGCAGCAGGGCTTGCAGCCTCCCAGCTGCCTGCTGGATCAGCCTGGGCTCCATGGCTGGCAGCAGCTGCTTGGAGCCCAGGTTGGCAGTGGTGTGCTGAGCAAAATGGCTTTGCATGCCATGCTCGGCATGCATACCACGGGTTGCTGACCCCTGGATTAGAGTGTCATTCTCAGGGGCACTATCATTCCCATGTCTTACACCTAATACTGCTGCTGACGCAGCCCAAAACAACATTCACCTTTTTTGCTGCTGCATCACACCATGGAATCATGCTGAGTTTCTGATCCACTAAAGCCCCAAGATTTACCTCCACAGTACTGCCATCCAATCATGTCACTCATTCTATATCTGTGTTTTGGATTATTCTTACCAAAGTATAACATTTTGCATTTGTCAGCACTTAACTTATCCTTTTGCTCTAGTCCAGCTATCCAAACTATCAGGGTCCTTCTGAATTCTACTTCTGTCCTCCAGTGTCTTTGCAAAACTTTCCAGTTTTGTGCCATCCGCAGATTTGCTCAGGAAGCTCTCTATTCCAGCACCCAAATAATTATTAAACATGCCGAACAGCACCAGGCTCAGGACAGACCCTTGTGGGACTCCACTTGAAATCTCCTAATATTCTCATATGGATCCAAGTATAATTACCCTTTAATTACAGTGATTAAGCCAGTTGACTATCCACCTTGCAGTAGTTTTGTCTAGCCCACATTTAGTCTATTTGTTTAGGAAAAGGTTACATGGGACTCAGTCAAAACCTTACTGAAATCCTAGTACACTGCGTCTACTTCATTCCTTTCATCCACCCAACTAGTTGCTTTGACAAAGAAGAAGATCAATTTTTTTGGCACAATTTGTTCTTAGCAAATCTATGCTCGTTGCTCATGAATATCCTTTCCTCCTCTGGATGCTTATAAGTCGGCTTCTTTATAATTTGCTCCAGTACTTATCTAGTATTAAGTTTGGCTAGCCAGTCCATAATTCTACAGGTCCTCATTTTTGCCTTTTTTTTTTTTAAGAAGGGCACTATTTTGGCCCTTTTCCAAACCTCTGGAACCTCAGCTTTCTCCCATGACTTAGTACATATAATGCCCAGGGCTCTGAGATCTCTTCTCCCAGCTCCCTCAGTACCTTGGGATGAAGTTCACTAGGCTCTCCTGACCTGAATTCATTCAAAATGATCAAGAGCTCTCTGACATTCTCTTTCATAACATGACCCTCTGTCTATCCCCTTCCTTGCCTATATAGTTTTTCTTAGTTGTCTGTCTGGCTTTCAGGGATAACAGCTACTCCTAGGCTCTGGCTAGCACTGCTGGCATTGAAGAACTGGGGATCAGATGGCACAGATTACGGTTCTCGTCTATAAGTTTTGGGGATCTCTTTCATGACCAGCTCTCAGGAGGATGCAGGAGGAAGCCTTACCCCCTTTAACACAGGAGTAAGTACCAACTAGCAGGACAGAAGGACTCACCATTTTATTGAAGTGATACTTGCAGTAGCCACAATATTTGACATTGTCAACCTCCAGGACTTCCTCTTCACACAAGAGGCCAGCCATCTGGGCACTGAAACACAAATACCAGAAACCTCAGCCAGACTACATGCCTTGTCTTCTCAGATTTCATCAGGGAAACATGGGCCTGGGGTGCTTGGAGTATTCAGGGTACCCCTGCCTGTCTGATAAACAGTTTGCGTTAGAGAGAGTTGAGAAAAAAAAAATGGTGGAAAAGTTTTCACCAAAATTTGACGTTTTAGAAAAATTACACCCACACCAGAGAGCTGGTCAAAACAACTGCAAAAAAAAAATTGAAATCTTTGAAATTTTCTATCTGCTCCACCTGTGATTCTTGTTTTTAGCATGGGGCTGAGGAACTAGTAGCTATTCCATGGGGACACATCTGAGCAAGAACCCCATGCTGTCGCCAATACACAGCTGGGAATCCCAGCCTTCCTGTGATAAATAGCATTGTTTTCTGGCTTTGAGGGTGCACAAGGTACCAGACTTTAAAAATCACATTGTTCACACTATGCTCTTGGATGTGCTGTGCTTGTGTAAGTACATTCCTAGGCTGTGAGCCAGCTGGTTTGTCCTTGGATTTCACCCAGTCCTAGAGACAACCCCACTGCTCACAACACCTGCCCTGGGAAGGCCTCTGTCTGCCACAGCTTGCAACCCCAAGGGAATTCCCTCCATGTCCAATGGATGGCAGAAGTATTCCACCCACATAAGATAAAGTCAGTGCAATTTGCCCAGCTCCTCTTGCAGTGGGCCTTTGTCTCCTGCCAAGGATAGCACCAAAGTTGTGCCAGTGAAAACAGTAGCTGGGGGCGTTGTTGAGGCAATGCTGTAAGGGACTCACCAGGTGACGTGGAAGGCTTGCCGGCAGCCATGTCGATTGCAGGTCATGCAGGCCCCAGAGGCTGCTTTGCTCTCCCTGCCCTGCTCTTCACAGATATAGCAGGTCTGCAAAAAGGAAATAGTGGGCTGTGAGTTTACCCCAATGGGGCCACACAGTGGGCAGCCAGAGGTAGGCTCTCCTCATGCCCCACAAACTCATCTGCATGCAGCAAAGCAGTGCATCACTTATTGTGAGGCTAGAACTTGGTTTAGTTCAGTTTTCAATTCAGCCTCAGCACCAGAGACCTCCATAACATCCAAGTCAAAGATAGCCTTATTCCCCACCCTCAGCATACATGCACACTTCTCCATGACACAGGGGTCAAAGACAGCCCTACTCTTATACTGCAGGAAGCAAATGAAATTTCATTCCTATGGGCCCACAAAATAGGGGGCAGGCATGGGCCAATTCATTCTCTTCCTCCCTCCAATACCACGTGGTTCAGACCAAAGTGGGGGCACCCTGTATAAGAACCTATATTATCACAAGGCAACGTGCTGTCTTTGGAAGGATGAGTTGGGTGTAATGGGAATCCAAGGACATACACAAGTGGCAGTCATGTAAGCCAGAGAGGAGATCAGGGTAACTTATAAGAAAAGGACTCCACTTTTTCATGTGTCTCTAAAGGAAACAATATACCTGGAAATAAACCTCAAATGTGCCAGAAATAGTGGGAAGACGAGAAGACAGGAAGGTCATCAGTGGGTAAGGGGCTGGCATTTGGGGTGGAGGGAAAAGAGGTAGCCTCACCTTGTTGAAGCGGTCATGGGGCACGTACTGCAGGACAATTGGCTCCATGGTCAGCACATTGGCAAACTGCACCTCAGGGATGTACAAAGCACAGACGACATGGGCCCAGCCTGGGGAGATGAATGGGATGGTGAGATAAAGATCACAGCAGGTAGTCAGAAAATGTGTAGACCCAAGCAGAACAGCAGATGGGTGCTAGGATGGACTCAAGGATAGAGGGGATACGCAGGGAAGGGAAAGGATCTAATCACATGCTAGGCTTGAAACACTGATTCTCATAATTTTGTTAGAAACTCAGATTCTATGATGATAGTCACTAGCCAGCCAGCCAGACACCCCCTTTAGATTTTAAATAAGGGGGGGGGGGGTAAAGATTTCTGGGAAAAGAAGATTTTTAAATGTGAACAAACAAATAACTCAGGATCTGACCCAGCCAGAGCCATGAGTTTCCAAGGAGAAGGATCACTCTCAGTAAAATACTGATGGGACAGGTTTGGAGAAAAGTCCCTTACTATAATCATTAGGCTGCTATGGGAGCTTGGTAGAAGGCTCTATTTCAGCAACTCCACATTGATTAAGGTCTGAATGAAATGGGAAACACTGAACTTCCCAAACCAGATGCAGAATTTCCATTTAGGGCCCATGGGGGGTGGGACTCTTGGGGGGAGACAGCAAAGTTTCACCTGGGTGGAAGAAACAACTCTGTTGTTACAGAATGATCTTACGGCCATGTCAGTAGCATGGCTGCAATGATGACCAGTAACATGGTTATAATGGTGTCTGCACAGGCCAAACCAAACCTCATAATAACATGCTTGGAATGAGACTATCATGAATGAGACTACTTCAACTACCCAGACATCTCATGGGAAGAGCACTCAGCCAAATCTGAACAGTCACAAAGCTTCCTCATGTGTGTGGACGAGCTCTATCTGACTCAAGAAGTCTATGGACCGACAAGAGGCAAAGTGCTGCTCAACCTGGTACTGGCAATGGGGGATGATCTAGTCAGCGACCTAATGATCGAAGGGAAGCTGGGAGACAGTGACCATGAGCTGATCACTTCCACTACCCACCGTAAACCTGGCAAGTCAGTCAGTGATGCTGAAGTCCTTGACTTCAGGAAAGATGACTTTGACAAGCTCAGGAGACTTGTTGGCGAGGCCCTAAGGGACCATGACCCGAAGAGGAGGGGAGTTCAGGATGAGTGGTTGCTCCTCAAGGGAGCGATCCTGAAAGCACAAGCAATGTCTATTTCATCTTGGAGGAAAGGCAGCAAAAGGGCACAGCTGCCCCCTTGGCTCTGCAGGGAACTTATGGACCTCCTGCATGGAGGACTGGAACCACCTCAAAGGAGGAGTACTCTGCGTTGGTCTGGACCTGTAGGGAGTGAACCAGGAAAGTCAAGGCTGTGATTAAACTCCAACTGGCTACACGTATCAAAGACAATAAAAAGTCCTTTTTTGGATATGTGGGGAGCCGGAGAAAAAGCAAGGGTAACATTGGACTCCTGCTAAACCAAATGGGACAACTGACAACCAATGCCCAGAAAAAAGCCAACCTACTTAATGGGTATTTTGTGTCAGTTTTTCACTAGCCCCAAGGGACAGCTCTGCTCGATACGGTATGGGATGGCCAGGGTGAAGAGAATTGTTACCTTACATCAATGTTGAACATGTGAAGGAACACCTTGAGAGGCTGGACACCTTCAAGTTGCTGGCCCTGACAGTTTACACCCCAGGGTACTTAAGGAGCTGGCAGGCATCATAGCTCAGCCCCTGTCACGGATCTTCGAGAACTCGAGGCACTCTGGTGAAGTACCTGAAGATTGGAAGAAGGCCAATGTGGTGCCTGTCTTCAAGAAAGCGAGGAAAGTAGATCCAGGGAACTACAGACCCATCAGCCTGACCTCTATCCCAGGGAAGATCTTGGAAAAAATTATCAAAGAGACCATTCTTGACAAGCTGGCTGATGGCAACATCCTGAGGGATAGCCAGCACAGGTTTGTTGTGGGTAGGTCTTACCTAACCAATCTTATCTCCTTCTATGACCAGGTGACATATCACCTGGACAAGGGAGAAGAGATTGACATCAATATATCTTGATTTAAAAAAAAGCCTTCAATCTGGTGTCCCATGATCTCCTCATTGAAAAATTGGCCAACTGCAGTCTTGGCTACATCACCAGTCCGATGGCTGGGAAATTGGCTCTGAGGCTGGGCCCAAAGAGTGGTAATAGATGGAAGTAAATCATCATGGTGCGCCATGACTAGCGGGGCCCCCGTCCATGGGCCTATACTCTTTAATGTCTTTATTGTTGATGTAGACATTGGCATTAGAAGTAGACTGGCCAAGTTTGCCGATGACACCAAACTTTGGGGTAGAGTGTCCACACCTGAGGACAGGATGGTGATCCAGGCCGACCTAAACAGGCTCATAAAATAGGTGGATGAAAACCTGATGGTGTTCAACAACAAAAAATGCAAGGTACTCCACCTTAGGAAAAAAAACCCTGCAGCATGCTTACAGGCTTGGCAGTGCTAGGCTTGCTAGCACCACGGCTGAAAGGGATTTAGGGGTCATGATTGACCACAAGAAGAATATGAGCCACCAGTGCAATGTTGCAGCTGGTAAAGTGAGCAAAACTCTGGTTTGCATCCATATATGCTTCTCAAGCAAATCCCAGGATGTCATCCTCCCACTGTACTCGGCCACAGCTGAAGTATTGCATCCAATTCTGGGCTCCACAATTTAAAAAGGATGTTGAGAAACTTGAGAGTCCAGAGGAGAACCGCGTGCATGATCAGTGGGTAGCAGAACAGGCCTTATGATGAGAGGCTTAGAGCCGTGGGACTCTTAAGCCTGGAAAAGCGCAGGTTTGGGGGGGACCTGGTGGTTGCCTATAAGTATATAAGGGGTGTTCACCAGGATCTGGGGGAATGACTATTCACCAGAGCGCCCCAAGGGATGATAAGGTCAAACGGTCACAAACTCCTCCAAGACCGTTTCAGGCTGGACATAAGAAAGAACTTCTTTACTGTCTGAGCCCCAAAGGCCTGAAACAGACTGCCACCAGAGGTGATGCAAGCACCTATTCTGGGCTCCTTTAAGAGACATTTGGGTGTTTATCTTGCTAGGATCCTTTGCCCCAGCTGACTTCCTGCCCCTGGGGCAGGGGGCTGGACTCGATCTTCCAGGGTACCTTCCAACCCTAATGTCTATGAAATCTATGAAATGTTATTACAATAAGATCCCCCAACATAGAACTCTGGCTGTTGCAGTCAAGCCCTTA
>NW_017728973.1:6927859-6941411 GCF_001723915.1 Gavialis gangeticus
ACCTTCCAACCCTAATGTCTATGAAATCTATGAAATGTTATTACAATAAGATCCCCCAACATAGAACTCTGGCTGTTGCAGTCAAGCCCTTAGCATTGTGGCAGAGCAGTTAGTTTTAACCAGCTCTAATTGGTGTCCCACAACCTGTAGTGTCCTTTCTCTGCAGCTCAGGGGCTCTCATGAGCTTCCTTTCTAAACTGGAAACACATTAAAGCAAAGCTCCCCCACTTTGACCTGACTCCACATATGTTGGGGTGAGTGAAGGACTGTGCAATGGATGAAAGCACATGAGCACTGCAATAAAATAAAGAAGTTTTGGAAAGTTGGTGATCAAACTGCAGAACTGATTACACTACTGAGTGCAAGCTGTGGTAACTAAAACCAAGCTGCAAGGCAGCAAGAGCTGGTGAGAGGGGAGAAAAATGCAGTAGAGTGAAACAGCTTTTTCTGGTGCAGAGCTCTTGGCTTCTCTTTTTCTCTGAGGTTTACAAAGACCAGCGCAGGCACTACCCAACCTTCCTGATTTGCATGAGCCAGAGCTATCACTGTTAATCCAGTTTGTTGAGGACTAGCTGTGTCTGGGGCAAGAACTACCCTCCCCATGCTTTGGACAGGTCAGCTCTGGGACTGGTACTGACCCTCATGCCAGATGCCTCTGCTGTCAGAATGAACAGCTGTTTGTTTGGTTTCTGTTCCTTTGTTATTGTCGTTGCCTTTTCCCAGCCTTGATTTTCTTATGGCTTCTGCAGCCCAAAGCTCAGGGCAGTGAATTTCCCCAGGAGACTCTGAAGTGGCAGTTCAAAGGGCACTGAGATGTAGACAATGTGTTCTAGAGATGTTTATGAGTTGCAGGATCTCAGTCCAGTTCCTACAGGACAAGTGTCCAGGTTGGACCACCATCAGAACAGCCACTAATAATATCCAGATATTATTCAACTACTTTACAAAGGATATCTTATCTCAAACAGCTTTACAAAGGTCATCTTCCCCATTTTATAGGTGGAGGAACTAAGTGCCCAACGTCATGCAGTAGCCCAATAGTAGAGCTAAGAACAGAGCCCCACATCTCCAATATTACTAGCCAGGTCTCTATCCACCCCTGCTTTCTTTCCTATGATCCTTTCCTATCCATAGAGATCTTCCTGTCTCACCATCAGCTGGCTACCTTGCCAGAAGTCTCAGGACAGAAAGTGAGGACTAAATAGCTTGCAGAGAATAAACTCCCCTCTTAACTCTACTGGACAGCCCTTCTCTCCCGTACAATGCTGAGACCTTGTATTTTGGAACTCATCATCACACCATGCAAAAGAATAGCTTAATAAGTTGTGTATTTATTTATATGAACAATAGCAGCCTCTCCAGTGACAGCAGCTAGGACAAAGCTTATGAAAGCGACCCTCATGCTTAAGGTTCAATACCAGCCTGAGGTTAAGAAAAGAAATATCTAGGCAACAGAATTACACTTAAAAAATAATACAAGATGAGGTGTTGTGGGAAAGGGAAGAAGTCTCTCTTGTTCTTCTGGAGGACCAGCCATTGCCTTGGACAATGGATACAGTAATTTCTGTGCCCTTTACCATTACTCTGGAACAGCTGCTGCTGTAATCCTAGCAAGCAAGTCACGAGTGAACAGGCTGCTTGCTCTAGGCAGGGGTGCTTACCTCCATTGTCAGTCCGTTTTAGGGCTCCATCTTTGTGAGGACACAGCTCACATCTCTTGAAATCAAGCAGAAACAACAATGTTAGAATGATTCTCAGGAACAGAGGGTGGAAACAGAAGTTATCTCATTTAGTGCACAGCTGGATTACAGGAATGGTGTTTTTTAGTTCTTTCTGGGAGATAGAGGAAGGAAAGGACAGTAAATGGTAAGGGTGAGGAGGCTACTCCACAGCAGAGCCAGATACTATTGTATCTACACTACCATTGCTGCAGTTACACCCAGGAAGTCCTTTAAACCATTAGGATTAGGAACCAGATCCCCAATTGATGTAAATGAGTAAGGTTCCAGCTGACTTCGGTGAGTCCTATGGTGATTTATACTGAGGATTTAGGCTAAGGATTAAACTCACGGTCACTTTTCTTCTGCCTCAGCTATGATAACATGGTTGGCAGAAAAAAAATAGCACAGATGATACAGTCTTTTTTGGTTATTAGTTCAACCTCAGTCAGTAGTCATCACAAGTTATTTCTTGGTGGGCCATATGAAATGAATTTGGTTGCTCCCAGATCAAAGACATGCAAACCATCCACAGAGAACAATTCATTCAAATAATCTTGCTCCTTTTTCTATTCATGAATTATCACAAATTATTTGTATAAATATAATGGCTGTTATGATGCTATTTCCCAGCTGCACGTTATTTGCAAAATGCTCTCAGCAGTCATTGCTTTGAGCATTTTTGCTGATTATATTCATCCCTGGGTAGAAAGCCAACATGTCACTCAATTCCCACTGGGCTGAAGTTATACACACATCATCCCTTTTGTGCTAGAATTTCGTTCTAGTTCCAATACATCAGCATGACCAACTCATGCTTTGTCTTGCTTTGTTTTTAACAGGAGCATCCTGAGATATGGTGTCTACCTTAATGCCCCACCTTCTGGAGTCAGAGGATTATATATGTTTATTGTTTTTTGGTTTGTTTTTTTTTCAATATCAGCTCTTAGCTTTTGGGACAGTGAAGAAAAACTGGAAAACATAACTCAGAAAGCAAAAAGCAAGAGGCCCAAATCATCATCATCATTAATAATAATAACAACAATAACAATAATAATATCATGATTTTTAAAGCAATATTACAATTTTGGAGGGTCTGACTCGTGGTTTGAGTGCTTGGGGTCGACACCCCTGTAAATAATGCTTACACTTTATGTTCTTACCACAGGGCTGAATTTCACCCTTCTTGTAGGGTGGTGTCAAGAATAGGACTCAAACCCAGATGCAGCAGAAGAGAAGATCAAGCCCTGCCCTGCATTTGCAACTGGCCCAGTAGCTGTCACCTGCTCCTTTCTCCCTCTTTTCCCCCAGCTGATCATTGTGGCACCTCAGGGGGTGAGCCCAGGATACCCCTGGATGAGTTGTGCTCTCTCTTCTGGGCCTGCTCTTCACAACTCTTTGTGCTTGGGGGAATGGTAAAATGGGGGTGGCCTCTAGAGTGAAATGAGCTTAAAGGAAAGGGAACAGAGAAACCTCCCCCCAGAAGTGGAAGAACTACTTCGTAAAGACCCCAGCCCCAGCAGTAATACAAATGTGTCACAAGGGGCACCGAGCCCAGCCCAACAGACAATGAAAGGGCGGGCTGAGAGGGTAGCAGAAAAGAGGCCTGGGCCATCCACTCAGCACTCCCAGACATGGGCCCCAGCCACCAATTCCCTCCTTGCAACTGCTTTGATGGCCTTCCCGGTCTGCTGTACATCCCTGAAGAAGGAGGAACCAGGCTGCTGGGGACAGTGCATTTGGGCAAAGGACAGCCCAAATGGAAGAGGATGGATGGCCCCTGAGTGCAACAAAGCAGCAGAGGAAAGCTCCCCACCCTGAGCCCTTGTGATAACCTGGGTCAGTTTATAAGGAAAGCAGAGGCTGGCTCAACAGCCCCAGCCTCAGTGAGAGGAATTGCCATGGGGGACAGCAGAATAATGCCTCTGCCCTAAGCTGTTTCCACACCACTCCTAGACACAAGCCCCAGCTGTCAGCTCCATCCTCCCCACAGACTTAACAGACTTCCTGGGCCAGCTTCACATCTCTGCCTGTCTCTGCCTCTTCAGGAAAGCAGAAAAAGGAATCCCACTAATGAGGAGGCCACTGGGGCAAAAGAGAGCATGAGGGGATGGGGATTAGCAACCCCCCATGAGCAGAAGAGCTGTCAAGGAAATGCTGTCAGGCTGGAAAGGGAGGGGAGACCTGCCCAAACCCCTCCCCTGCCACACAGTAAGGAAAGTAGCCATGAGGGATAAGAGATTTGTTCAGCAATGCACCCCCTCATAGGGCTGAAAGCAATGGCCAGGGAGGACAACGGGAGTAAATGACATTTCCACTATGCAACCTGCCTCAGGCACACAGCATTTGCTCGAGCAGGCACACAGCATTTGGTTGAGCATCCCACCAAAGGTGAATCCAGGTATTCATTCTTTTTCCACACTCATTTCTACCCCTGGCTATTTGTATCTGATTATTTGTATCACATGGCTGGACACATAGGTCACATGTTACTTTCCCTGCTCCATGGCTGGATGATCCAAGGTCCACAAAGAGCTTTCAAAATGGTTATGAACATGGTTCTGGCCTGGACATTTAGGTACCTTCGTTTGTGCTGGTGACTCTTTTCCTGATAGGGAACAGTCTTCCTGGTTTGCTCTCGTGTTTGTGGAGAGGGGTCACAGACCAAGCCGGATGAGAATTTTCTTTTTCCTCATTACAATGTAAATGAAAATGAAAAGTATCTCTCATTCTTGTTGATTAATTTATTGGGCTTTGGCAGAAATACTAAAACTCAGACAATATCCCTGCAAACAGACGGCTTTGGGGAAATTGTCCATTTTGTTAAAAAGCCATTTTTTAACAAAACTGTTTCAACAGAAAATTTTTGTGCAGCTCTAGTTCTGGATGCTCTCAAAATGAACCAGTGGGTTGCACTGCAGTGAGTATTCATGGATACGAGATTCTTGTTTGTTTGCATTTGTTGTATTTACCCAGCTCTAGTGATTCACTGCTCTATGGAGCAGATGTCCTGAGCTACACAATTCATCATAACACTTTGTAATTTGCCTTGTACTAGAGTCCTCAGCAAAAACTGCCATTGTTGAAGCATGCATAAATACTGAACTCCTCTCGACCCCCTGGGGTACTGCCGCTAGAACAGGCCTGAGGTATCTTCTCCATTGGGATTTTGCCACAGTGTAGACACAGTTTACATTAGTACAACACAATCTGCACCAGGGCAGTTTAGCCCGCTTCTAATAAGATGCAAGTCATGTAGCATCAGCGCAGGCTATGTCAGCACCAGGGGTTTGTAACAGGATAGCTATACTGGTAGATAAACTCCTAAAGCCTGATTCTCCATTGCCCTTACCATGCACGTAGCATTGGCTTTTGCACCACAGCAACTGGGTGCATGTTGCTGCCATTCTTGTTGGCTTTGTGTTTTGCACCCACTTTGAATTGGCCCCTACAACGTAACTATTATTTGTGTTACGGGTTTGCATAGCACCTAGCAACTTGAAGATCCAGACCTCTGATTTCAACCCTCAGGCACTACTGTAGTAAAAATAATAAAATACAGGTAGCTCTTGCTGCTCTGGCTTACACTGTATGTGTGCTTTAGACAAACAGGAAAACTGAGTCGCTAGGGCTTTTGTCCTTACTAAATCCATGTGAAATTATAGCAAATAACTAGAAATAAGAAACAGGCCAATTCCATCAGCAATCAGTGTCCCCATTGCAAATATACCATTGCCAGTGGATGCTGATTTGGTATATGAATAGCCATAGGTTGCATTTCCACATAGCTGTGTACTAGGCCCAGACTGCTAGGGCACTAGAGTTTGTTCCCAGGATTCCTGTGGAAAGCATGGCAAAGCCAGGATAGAAGAACAACGGGGTTAACTACAGCACTGTACTAAGAAATTTGCACTTGAAAAGGCCCCTCCACTCTCCCCCCAGCCCCTCAGATCAAAGCAGCTCTCCCACCACGCGATTAGTAAAGCTCTGATCGTAACAAGAGGGGTTAACAGCTCTGTAGGCCCCACACAAGACTTTTAATAGCCCTGCTTCTAAATGACAGCTAAAGCCTTCACATGATCCCCTCACATGAGTGCCCTCTGGCCATTGCAGCTCGCTGGGCTTCCTAGACAATTTGATTACAAAGTGGATGGGTTTTCAGTTGCTTACTGTAAGTACAATAATGTCCACAGCATCCTTTAGAGACCTGATCATTTGAGGAGGGGGTTAGGAGCAGGGATTAACAATACCTCTTCCTTTTATTCAACCTATATGGTCTAGTCTAGTCTCTTGAGTTCTCTTTCTAGCTCTGGAAGAAGAGAAGTGCCTGTTGATTAAAACAGAAGGTAGGACTTCTGGGTTTTTTTCTTCCCTTGGACAGGGCTATATAACCTTGTGGTTAAACTCAGTGACTGGGAAACTTCTGGGTTTTCTTCCCAGAGAGGAAGTGGAGTCTAGCTGACAAAGCAGAGGTGTGGGATTCAGGTAACCTTAGTTGTAAAACACTGGGAAAGTGTCAAACTATTTCCTTGGGCCGAGGTTCCCTTGTAAAGCAGCGGTATTAATATTTACCTCATACAGGTTTTTGATGAAGTCAATCAATGTTGTGAAGTGCTTTGATATTCGCATATGAGGAAAATAGCGTATTATGAAGAAAACTGATTAAACACAATATACGATTAGACTCTCTTATTTCTCAGTGGAGTTCAGCTGAGAGTGCCAGCCACTGTCAGTGAGATATGAATGCCAATGAATCCTGCCACTAGGAAAACAATACTTTGCACAGGTAGAATAGTATTTTTCATCTCAGGCTGTAAAAGCACTTTCCACAGACAGATACTTCTCTTTTTACAGACGGGGCAGCCAATGGATAGATGCAGTGGCACCTTAGAAGCGTAACAAAGCCTTTTCCTCTGAGTCCTGGTAGACTAACTTATCCACCAAGCGTTCCAGTGGGTAAAGTGACTCAGACCTAGGCATACAAGTCATAAGAGCTGACTCAGTTCCCTTGTTCTGACCATACTGTTTCCTACATCAAAGGACTAGACTCTTTCTAAGTATTTACCCATCTGTGCGTCTGTTGCTATGACTGCTGGAGTCTGACTCAAAAGGTGAAGGATTTGGATAGGAAACCATCCCCAGCTCTTCCTAGGAAGGAAGATTATCACTGTCCAGTTATTATGGTGGAATGTCACACGACAGAATGGCATTGCTGAAGCCCACCACGCATTGTCTAACAGATTTCACTGAGAGCGAGTCAAATGAGGAACCACCTGCAGGGCCTTTGTCCTCCTGATGTCTGGAAGGCGAGTTGAAGGGCATATACTGCTGCTGAAATATTACAATCCTTGCAAGAAGCACAGGTGAGGAGGACTTGTGTGTGCATGCATTATTTCAGCTTAGACATTGTTTGAATTGTAACGAACATAGCAGAGCTTCCTTTCTTCTGCACTGGGGGCAGAGGAGGGACACGAAATCAAAATTACCATTCCTGTCTGTCCCTCTGCTAAGAAATAATTTGCATGATGTTAAACCACCCTGAGGCATATTTCATCTGCCTTACCACGGAAAACAGCATTTCTCAGTGCTCAGACCTGGGGTCTGAGAGTCTGGTCTTGTTCGTACTGCCAGTTCTAATAGGGGTATGAGCTAATGCAAGCCAGGAGGCATAACTTTTATACATAATGCTTCCACTTATTCACCTTTGCCAAATCACTTCATTTCCGTGTATCCATCAGTAAAACAAGTAGAGTTATTATTTCCATTGCAGTAGTTTATATAGGCCCCACTTGGAATTGAGGGCACTGTTGTAGTAGGTGCTATACAGATACATATTAAAGGGTCATCTACTTAGGTTCATGAAATATGTGATTTAAAATTTAGTTACTCCAGTCCAAAAGTCAGTGTGGACATTTGTTTGTGTAGGACTTCTCTACACATAAAAGTCACAGCAGTTAAATTGTTTTTTTAATGCATTTAATTAACCCAGCGTAAGCTCCTGTGCAGACATTCTTATTTCCAGCTTAAACTAATTCCTAGGATAAGGCCACAAGAACAAGGTAACACAAGGTAAGCCAGGGTGTAAAATTACAGTGTGTTAGCAGTAAATATGAGATACCTTGCCCCCCTTATATTCACTTTCATTTATCTTGGACTATCACAACATAGCTGCGCACTGTAAAGTCAAACCTGGGTTTACCTTGCGTTAGCTTGTTTATGTACTTGTAAGAGTGCTTGCAGGAGAAGTCAGTGCCGAGTCACTAGTACCATGTAAATTCATTCCTGGGGTCACCTCTCCAAAGTTAAATGAGTACAATTTTCTCATATCAACAAATCCTTGAGTCTGTAAGGTCTGATCCCCACCTCAAGTTGCACAGAGGTGTTATTATAAACTGATTTCATCAAACAAATACAATGTTGTATGTTGATGCTTAAATTGGTTTAAATATGCTTTATATTGGTTAACTTGTTGCTATTTACAAGGATAAGCTAAATTGATGTAACTAGTTTTAAACCAATATAAGTGTGTCCTCAGATGGGTTTGTGCTAATTTAATTTCAGCTGGTAGTTTTGATACATAGACTACTTCTAGGAACATGTTTAAGCTAAACCAAAACAAAAACCTCTTAAATCAAATAGAGTGTCTATATGGGGGCTTTATACCAGTTTAATTAAATCATTTTAAAAACCATGTGATTTAGCAAGGCCTAAAAGACAGCCCCTGGCCTAATGATTTTTTTCTTTTTTGCTTTACAAGGGTGATGCCAGAATAAATTAATGAGCCCTTGTAAAGTGCTGTAGGATGCTAAGTTGCTACTGAGCCTCAAACTGAATTGAGGGCAAGGTGCCTAGAATTCTTTCTATAGTCTTACACACTACCTGAACTATGTCAGCTTCATCCACACATGAACACAGACACCCATGCATGCACATGCCCATCCCACACTTGCTAACCTTGGGGGGGAGGGGTGATGAAAGGGAAAAAGAAATATGGGGGTCTCTTTTTAGAGACTAACCATAATCTATGGAGGGTGTTGGGAGGCCAGAGATAAAGATTATCAGCCCCTACCAACCTACTAATAAAAAGGATTGTGCAGCACTTTTCACCCCTGTATCTCAAAGCACTGCACAAATGTTGGTCAATATAATTTTGCTTACTAGAAAACAGGGAAACTGAACAAGAGAGTTAGGCAGCTCAGTATAAGGTGAGGAGACAGAATGTCTTGCCCAGGGTCATGCCCAGGGTTAGGAACAGAGCTTGGAGTTGAACCTGACTCTCCTGAATAACTGTACACTGCAGCCCTCACCAGGGAACTACACACTGCTTTCCCAAGAAACAGAGGAGAAAAAAAATAGTCTATGTAATATAAGGACAAAGTATGGCTCATACTCACCACCCGGGCGGCTCTCTCTTGTGATTCACATTTTCGACAGAACCAGGGTCCAGTAGGAACCTGGACAATTCCATAGCAAGCTGAAACAAAAGTAGGAGATGGTCATATGGCTTATTTTTCATTGCTTATTGAATATATACTGTTTTCTATGATTATAAAAAGGGGATGTTCCAGCCTAAGCAAAGCTTTAAACAACAGAACCGTAATACAAGATCATAAATTAACATTAAACAGTAGCTTCTCCACCGCACCCCTACCCTCTAGCAGCAGAACTCTGCCCTCTCAAAATACCAAGCTCCCTCTCCTGCCATCACAAGTCTCTCACAGAACATAGTTTGGCTTTGATCACGCCTGCAGATTAGAGTACTATAGAAAAAGTCAGCCTGAAACAAATCTGAAGCTTAAAAGGAACAGTTAGCACACCTAGTTTGACCCCCACCATGTAATACAGACTGTAGAATTTCACCCAGTCCACATAGGCACAGAGTAGTGAAATACCAGTAACTTGTCTATATTTGCACAAGAGCTTGGACTATAACCCAGGTCTTAAAACCCCTATCACCCCTTCATCAGTGAACCAGACAGTCTTCAGTAGCAGCAACTCTGGGCAGGTAAGGGGAGGCAAGAGACAAAAAAAACCCAACCAAGCTCCCACAGCTGGGAACTAGATTTTCAGGAGAGTTCAGTCCCTAAATAAGTGACCACATTTTCCAAAATGCTCAAAACTCAGCAGCTTCCATGATGACAGTCTTAGCCAGACTTTTATCAAAAGACTTCATGCCCCAATATGAAGAAAATATCTGAATATGTAGCCTAAAGGGAAGCTGAGTTCTTTGGAGAACCTTCCTCTGAGTCTGCCCAGAATAGGGTGGATAGAGTGCTTATAGCTCCTTGCTCCCTGTCCTAACCAGTTTCAACCCTGCCAGTTCCCACTTTATTTATTAGATTCAAGGTAATTAAAAATATGCCTATCCAAGGCTGTAGGCACCCTAACTATTGTTAGCAATACAATAGGATCCCAGCAGCATGAATGGAATAATTTTAATGGGCACTCAGCCAGCCAGACACCTACAGATCCTCTTTTATACCCCTTCATTACTGTAAGAACCTAACATTAGACTTTTCCATAAGCCGTGTCCAACAGATATCTTTTTGTAGCATGCCTGGAAGGTCACCAACTTTGGGCCATTTCAGAGCAATGTTGGGAGCAGGTTCCACTTTAACATAATAGCCTCTAGTTCATATCCAGGCAAATATGAACAAAGCTTTGCCCCAGCAGTCTTTGGTTTTGCCATCATTACTGATTGTCGCTAGATCTCTGTGCAAACAAAAGCTCTCTCTTTTTCATAACCAGCCTGTTTCCTTTCTGTGATGATGGGACAGTACAAACTCTGGGCTACTAGTCCTGTACAAGGTTTGGCAGTGTCACCTGAGGACACTCTGACTTTTTCAGCCACCCCATGCCAAACCCAGCCAAGGAATGGCCTTGATGAGTCCTGAAGGACCTTCTGACTCTGAGACGATGCTGGTTCCAATGCCACTAAGGCAGGTGGGTTTAAAGCTACAGAAACAAAGAAAAGACAGGGGTAAAGGGTAAAATAATTCATGCTCCAGCCACTAAGGCAGAACAAACTACATCCTCTTTATTCCACCTCCAAATCTGAGCTGACAGTTGGGGTGGAATCCAGTCGCCCAAGATATTTGAAACTAGGTTCGACAGAGCATCTGAAAATATATTGCTGCAAGCAATCTTGTGATGGTCCCTTGGGGATTGACAAACATGACCCCAGTTGGTTTTTTTCCTCTCTCTAATGCCTGTGATTTTATGTGAACCAGAAAAAAAATGTGGTGATGGAATTAAACCAAAAGGGCTGGCTCACTCAACGATGAGCCAAGGCATACACATAAGAAAATAGAAACTGTATAAAAGCAATGATAGAGGAGCCTGCCTTGGGTCCATCTTTAGCAGTGGGCTTTAGGCCAGAAGCAAGCACTCAGCTGGAGACATTATTCATTTCCATACCCATTGCTTCAAGAAGAAAGAAAAGAAGAAAGAATAACAACTGCACAGAACTGAACATATTAATTTCCCATTTTGATTAGATTTTTGTTGACATTTAGAATTCTGATGGAAGGGAAGAGACTAAATGTTCATGATTCTTTGCAAAAATATCATAACCTTTTTTTGACTAGTTTTAATGCAAAGCTTTGAAGTAAGCTCAAAAATAGCTTTTTGCCCCTTTGTTTTATTCAGGAGATCATTTCAAACACTAAACATGATTTTGCCAATATTCAGGAATTACAAAGAGAGAAACTAACAGATTAACAGGTGGTATTTTGCCTCAGTAAGAGTTAATTAAAAGCGAACCAAAACCACACCCCAATGCCAACTCTATGGGAGAGAATAATGCTTTCAGATTTCATCTAGGATATACTTGAAGTTACTAGCACTTGAAGGAGGCCTCCAAGTTCTAAAGATCTTGCTGGGTGTATTTAATAGGCTGCTCCATGACTCTGACTTTCTTAAATAAAAAGTGCTTTGCAAGCCCAACCAAAATCAAATACTATATGCTTGCTCTGCCATTGCCACAGCTAATAGAAAACACACCAGTCTTAACACCTGTGCTGACCTGAAAACAGAGACACCCTGAAAGGATAAAAGCACTGTTCTTGTTTGCAAATGAAAGCATCTTGGTTCATCTGGGGAGTGGGGTTGCAGATGCCACTGCCCATCATTTCCATCTGGTAATCAGTCATGAAAAAAAATATCTTGAAGCTTCTGGTATTACACATAATGGGAAGTAGGAGAATTATATCAGTGATGTTAAAACAACCTGGTGTAATTCTGAAGGGACTTGCAGCAGAATGGAGTGGGGTTAGGGCCTCCCGGAATAAACTGTTTTATGACAGGAGACACCCAAGCATTAGTTCTGCCTTTGAGGAAATTTCCCCTGCAAGCTTCACATCTTCTGTTTAACTCGCCTTTGCTCACCTGGTTGCAAACTACCTCTTAACACAGGTGTGAGCCTGGATATGACAACCACATGCATCTCAGGAGAAAGCCCAACCTCCAAACTCAAAGCAACGCAGCATATTATTAAAGTTGAGGGAAGGGCATGCGTGCGTGCACACATATACACACTTGGCTTTGCCTAGTGATATGGGCAAGGGGTTGCCTACAGAAAAAGGATAGATAAATACTGGCATATGGACATGATCAGGATAGATCCAAAACCTGACAGATACCAGATGAGACAAGATGCTTATTGCTTAACCTTATCAAGCAAGCACTTCCTCAGTTTTGCAGCCTCTTTCCTTCTGCTGGATTTAAACTAAACCAAAGCAAATGTGCTTGCATGCACACACACACACATGCATACACATACATATACATACACACATGCATACACACATATATGCACCTGCATATACACACATATATACACACATACACATGTGCATGCATGTGCACACATATATACACATACACACATTCACATGCACGCACACATATCTGCAAATACACACATGCATACACACAAATACTCATGTATAGGCACATGTACACAGACACTCACACATACATATATATATACACACAGACACATACATATACTCACATGTATACGCAAATATATACACAGGTACACATGCACACATACATATACATACACACATAAATACACTAATACACACATATACTCATGCATAGGCACGTGTACATGGAGACACATACATATATATATATATACGTACACTCGTGTATACGCAAATATATACACCGGTACCTATGCACCCGTATACACACATACACAGACACATGCACACATGGATACACGTACATGCGCACGCACACACACATGTGCACACGCACTCTGCTGCTTCCGAGATCTGACGGCGCAAACTTTCCGGTCCAAGCCCGCTGCGCGAGTGCGAAGTGATTTAAACATGCAAATGATCCTTATCTCGAGGGAGGTGGGGGGAGGCGAGGGGGGTTGTTTCCTCCCCGCCTCGGAGGATGCGGCCCGGGGGGGTGAGTGCCCGCAGCCATGTGCGGCCGGGAGCAGCACCAGCCCTGGCCAGGACAGCTGGCTTCACCCTCCTCCGCCTCCTGCCCCACGTTAACCATCTGCCAGCGCAGCCCGAGCCCCTGCCCCTGCCCCTGCCCCTGCCCCTGCCTGCCAAGAGCCACCTTCTCCCTCCCCGCAGCCGCCCCAGCGCCCCGGGCCGGGGCAGCTCGCGGGAGCCGGCAGCAGCCCGGAAGGAAGCGGGAGGAGCTGCCAGAGGTCAGCGCTGTCTGGCCGGGCCCCCCGGAGCCCAGGCTGGCGACATCGCAGCGCAGGAGCCGCCGCGGGTCATAAATAACTCCCGGCCGCTGCCGCTGGCCCGGCCGACAGATCGCGGGGCTCGGCCCCCGCCCGCCGCCGCCGCCTCCCACCT
>NW_017728973.1:6941710-6942455 GCF_001723915.1 Gavialis gangeticus
CCGGAGCGGGGCCAGCTCCCCTTGTCCGCCCGCCCGGCCGCCCGCGCACACGCCCGCCGGCCCCGAGCCCGAGCCCTGCCCGCGGGCTCCAGCTTGTTGTTTTCTTCCTGCTGCTGGCGATCGCTTACCTTGATGCACGGCCACGTTACACCCGTGTCCATCGCAGTACACCAGCGGGTTCTCCGCCCAGCCCCTCTCATCAGAACAGACACAGCAGCCTCCCACCATCTCCTTCATACTTCCATGAGGGTTTCCTTTTCCCCACCCCCCCTCCTCCGGCAGACACTCCTCCTCCTCTGACCTCCTTTCTTCCCCCCTGGTTTTTTCTTTCTTTCTTTCCTTTTTCTTTTTTGCAACCTGCCTTTCACACGGTTTCCACGGGCGGAGACAAGGGTCCGGGACCCCCGGCGTAAACCCACATTGTTACTGCTAGGAGACAATCAGCAGAGCCGGAGCTCGCTCGGGCTCAGGGGCTGGAGGGTGGCACATTCCCATCTACACGTACTCTCTCTCGCTCGCTCGCGCTCGCTCTCTCTCTCTCTCTCTCTCTCGCATGCACACAGGCACCCGCACACACGTACATGCAAGCTCCCCTGTCTCCAGTCTACACAGCAATCATGGCTGCGTAGTTTGCATGCTCTTGTAAAATCTTAGGTTCAGGGATTGCAGCCTGGCTGGGTAGGGAGCATTTTTTGTTAGATTTTTTTTCCTTCTCCCCCCCCCCCGCCCCGCCCGCCACCCGCTC
>NW_017728973.1:6942488-6951658 GCF_001723915.1 Gavialis gangeticus
CCCCCCCCCCCGCCCCGCCCGCCACCCGCTCCTTTTGCCTTTTGCCCTCCTCTCCCCAAATAAAGTGATCAGAAATCCAAATGCGCACCCGTGTGTGCAAAACTCTGGATGCTTGCCCACCCCAGTCAACATGGATATCTCCGGAGCAATCAGTTAGGACCATTCCCCAAATCCTATTAGCTATACAATTCCTTTTTGACAGATAGGGGTTCTGCCAGCGCCACCGTCTGGCGTCTTTTGGACACTGGCTCTAAAAGAGTAGAAATTTTTTAACCCTATTGCAGACAAGGTCCTTTGGGTAAATGTGATATCTTTTTACTACACCAACTAAATAGTCACAAAAAATTGTTCTTCGCAAGCTTTCAGGCACGCACACTTGTCTTCAGGCTTAGGGAGAGTCTGACAGTGTTCTGGACAGAATAGAAACCAATATGCAAAATACAGACCCATATTTCTGCATATTGGCTTCTGTTCCATCCAGGAGAACACAACATGCCATCAGACTTCCCTATGCCTGAAGAAAGGTGTTTGTGCCCAAAAGCTTGCAAAGAACAATTTTTCCAACTATTTAGCTGGTCTAATACATGATATCACTGTGCATATCTACATGTTGCTGTACGGTAATGTTGCTGTGGTGCCATGCTTTAGCATTTTCTTTCGGAAGTGCTAAAGCATGGCACAGTAACTGCCTGTACTGCACCATGTGCAGAACATGTGGTTAGGTTCTGCTGCTATGTTGCCATAGCAGTGCACTAAAATGGGGGAGTGTGCCACTACAGTGATGTAGCTGCTGGTCACATGTAGACCCACATGATCGCTACATTGCCATAGCCCTCCATACGGTGACATAGCGCATTGCTACATCACTGTAAGGTGATGTGTAGACATGCCCATATTTACCCAAAGAACCTTGTCTGCATATGTCCTTAGATCAGGGGTGGGCAAAATGTGGCCTGGGGGCCAGATGTGGCCTGCCAGGCCATTCTATCCGGCCCACAGGGCCCCTAAAAAATTAATATTAATCTGCCTGTTATGTGGCCTTCAATGGCTTGCTGAAACTCAGTAAGCGGCCCTCCGCTTCAAATAATTGTCCACCCCTGCCTTAGACCAACACGGCTACAACCCACACCTTTGAAACCTATTGGCACGTTTAGCTAAGGTATCTTTCCAAAGGAATGGGGAGAAAAATGGCCCTTTGAGTAGCATTGGGCATGTCTACACATTCATTAATCACAGTGGTAACTACACATTTAATTTAGTACTTGTATAACCAAGTACTAAATAAATGTGCAGTAACCAGAGTTACTGCACAGTAGCACCAATGAACACCTTTTTGGTGACACTACTGCACAGTAGCCTAACAATACTGTGCAGTAGCGTATTAGCACTTTTTGTGCTGTGATGCACTACTGTGCAGTGTTATTAGGCTATTGCACAGTTAGCATCTTGTGCAGATGCACCCACTGGGACAGAGATGTTACAGATCAAACCTAAACAGCAGATCAGAAAGCATCATAGTACGGGGGCTTCATAAAGTCCTTGTGCACTTTTAAATTTTAGTAACTTAGGTTGTGCACAAGGATGTTATGAAGACCCTGTATAAGAAGCAAAACTACATGGGATTAGGTTACCATATTGCACAAGCAGCTAGAGGTGCAAACGAAGACTAGTGCATTGTATACAGTCATGTAGTGGGATGTAGTCATTGTCCTGAGGTTCTTAAAGTAAAAATAAAAAAAGTGAGGAAGGAACCTGAAGAACAACAACAGAAATAGCTGGCCTAAAGTTTTACAGCTGGTGGGAGCTAGGGATGAAACTGGGCATGGGTGACTAGTGCCTTCTGAGTCTGGGGGGGCACCCACAGAAGCCGGCATCAGCAGTGCAGATGGGGCTGGCAAGCACCACAGAAGCCAACAGCAGTGCAGGTGGCAGGGATGGCCCTGTCAGTGGGGCATGTGTCTCTCCATTCCCACCGCCATCCCCAGTCACCTACGAAACTGGGATCTCTTGATTCTCTTCCCAGTGACTTACCCAATTGACAACCCTGTCTGTAACAGAAAGCAGAGCAGTAGAAGGCAGAGTGTGCAAAGTAATAGAACTTAGTTCAGGGAACAGTTTTGCAAAGAGTTAGATGGTGCCTAGAGGAGCCCTCAGAATTAGATTCCATAACTATTATAGTAGTACAAGTTATGGCCCAGATTAGCTTGGGTAATGGAATGAAAAAGCACACGGTCAATAAAAAGACACTTTTAAGGTTGGGTAGTTTGCATTAATATTTCCAAGTTCCATTCATGTAAACCCTTGTTGTTGTGAAAAAGAAATAATGTACATTATAGCTGAAGAAGAGAACGTTGTATCTTGACTGGGAAGTTTAACCATGAAGTCACTGAACCGCATGAAATCTTTTCTCTGATTCTTTGTGTGGCTTCCAAGCTTTAAGTACAGATAATCTTGGAAGTGCAGAAACTCCCGAGCAGAAGAAAAGCCCCTCTGAATTCCCACAAAGGCAGACATGTCAAAATCTTTGAGGCCAGTTATACAAACGTGAGTGGCCAAGAGTTCAGATCTTTGCTCTGGAGTCAGTCAGTGGAACTGCCAGTATTTCAGCAGAAATATAATAGTGGTTCTGGTTCTCCTCCTCTTATGGGTGTATATCCCTCCACTGATTTCAATACAATTATTCCTGTTTTACAGTAGTGTAAATAAGAGGATAATCATGACAAATACCAATTAGACTGGCAGCTCTTCTTTTTCTCGTCAAATATGGTTTTTCCAGTGGAGTAGGTGATCTATATATCCTTAATACAGTGCCTTAAAAAAATCTTCACATCAGACAGCAAAAAGGAAACCCATTCCAACAGCCTTAATAATAACCAGTTTAGCATCCTTTATATTGCACCTGTTCAAGCGTTACATCAAGGGGCTGGAAGGCAGACGGCTCCCCTAGAAGTTGCCTGCTGGGCTGCTGTCTTCCTTTTATTACGTTCCTTTGAGAGTTACAGGGGCAGACAATACGTTCACCACATTGCTGGAAATTCACTGAGCCTTAGCTCACTTTTCTAGGAGGGTTCCCTCCCTCCACCTTTTTTTTTCTTTTATCTATTGTGTTATAACTTGTTTAAAAGAAAAAAATCTGTCCGATTGCCTTTATAACCTGAAGAAGACACTTGTGGCTTAAAGTTGTTTTAGGCTATAGGGCAAAATGCTAAACATCCTCTGTCCCCTGATGGTCTTGGTTCCAGTTGGCCATGCTAACAAGCACTTGGACTTGAACTGAAATTTGCCTTCATGGGATTAAATCCCAATTTACATAACTAATCCCTATGGTGAGGAAAGGATAGGTCAGAAAGGAAAGAGCATGCCTGCATCTTGAGCAAAAGTAGGGCAAAGCTGTAACTGTGAAAACTAAGAGCTAAAGCTAACAAATTTATATGGTCCCTTTAGTATTTCCCCAACAGGTGTTTCACAATGGGCATGTCTACACAGTCCTTAATGCGCTTTTGCTAATGTGCATTAAATTTAGTACTTTCATTGCGAGGTACTAGGAAAAAGCACATTATTTTAGTTTAATGTGCATTAGCAAAAGTGCACAGATTTTTTGTGATGCTTTAATGAACATGAAAATAGGCTAATGCACATTAAAGCACACATGTAGACCCGCCCACTGCGTGGCTGTGTTTAGGGAAGAGGCTCTGTAAAACACATACAGATGCAAAAGAACTGAGCCTCTTGTATATCTAAATCATAACTGCTGGCTTGACTTATAAAAACTGTTACGATTGCTAGCATGACAGAGATTAATACTCTAAGAGAAGTTGGATCCTTCTCTGGCGCATGCATCATGCACATAATTGTTAACTTTGTCCTGAGTGTCAAGAGTCTTACTGGTGATCTCACGCTCAGCTGGACTTTCAGAATTCACTTCGTGTTTCACTGGTATTTGAAAGACACTTCCTTTTACTTGTTGACAGAGTAGCTGCGATATGAGAACTTTTGAGGTAAAATGAGCACAATGGCCTGCAAAATCATATTTTCAGAGTTCAGCTGCACATTAACATACTTTTCATGTTGTTCATGCTGTAGCTACTTTATTTTTAAAAAAACCCATTGGTCATTATAGAAAAACAGGGGGGAAAAAGCCCTGTACAAGGATCAAATCACCTTAAACTTTGTTACAGCAAGTGCTTCAAAAGAGTTTAAACCTTTTCTGGACTAGACAAAGGACATTTAAGTCAAGCTTAACTAGTAGCTGAAGTACATAAGCAAACTGTCAAGGTAAGAATGTGTTGGGCTTCCTGTGTTTGACCGACTGGCAATAGACTCACACATCTACATGATATCACAGTTCTCTCTCATAGCTTCTTCTAGGAATTAAAGCCCTTCCTTATACCTAATAATGCCTTCAGGTCCTGCCTCTGTGGGGAAATGGAGCCAGTGAAACTAGCACATGAAAGTGGCAGGAGTAAGAATCATTACCCATCTGATTCCAAGTAAGGCAGGTCTTGTCTATACAGGGGAAAGCAAATCTATGCCTCTCTATAATGAAGACATTTCTTCAAAGTAATTTGCTCTGTCTGAGGTTTTGCCTCCTTCCACAAAGGCAGGTTGTAAGGAGAAGTGAATGTAAAGGGAAAAGTAATAACCTCTCCCTGAGTTACCATCAGTGACAGACTTCAGGAACTGTGCCATCAAAGCACGAGCCTCTTATCACTTGAGCTAAGGAAGCAAATCCACTAGCTGGCAGCAGAACCTAGCTTCCTCTCCTTGGTAAGGGCCATCTGCTACAGATGGGCATGACAGTTAGTGTTGCACACAGGGATGTTCTGCTCCTCCCACAATCAATGTATCCCTCTTGCTCCGTCTCTAAAAAGTTCCTTCCTCAGTTTAGATCTGCAGTTTCTTTCTTCCCACCAAGATCTGGCAGTATAGTTCCTGTTCTTCACCATAAATGAGTAATATCACAAATAGGAGGATATACATATTACTGAATCTGAAAAAAGCTAATGTGACTTCCCTTAAAATTTTGCCTATTAGCATTTCCTTATTTCGGATCCTACTGTGAACTGAGAGAAGCGGGCTCTGGTCCCAGCTCTGTCATCAACCAATTACAAGACACTGGGCAAATCATGGGACTTTGTCCCCCTTTCCTTAACTATTTAGGCTGCTAGCCCTTCATAACAGGAACTGGCTATTATTCTATGCTTGTACAGTGCCTGTGTCACCTGGGCCCTCTATGTATTACTTGTAGTAGACCATTATTTGACCCCATCTTTCAATGTGACAATTTGAATCTTACTCATTTTTTTTTAAATCTCCCATATTCAGACTGTCCTAATTGGACAGCTCTGAGCTTCTGACTTCCTGTCCTGGTCAGGCTTATGTACCAGTTTGGCCAACATGTGGACGGCTCTTAAAAGATATCATTTTAAATCAATTTCTCCCTCTCTCCCTGCAAAAGTGCCTTTGTTTCCCGGCAATAATTAACCCATCCCCAAAGTAAGACACAATTGGGGTGTCATAATCCTGAGATTTCCTTGACCCAGAGAATAAGAATATGGGGTGTTACCGTTGTAAAATGTGTTGAGATCTTCAATGCACGGTAGTTTTAAAATTGTTCTACGTTATATAGGTCTCCAGAGAGCAGGACTCAGGGAATCCCAACTAAAGCCTCAAGAGCTCCTACTATCCTGCAGAGGGAAAGCTGGGCCCCTGAACTCTTGTCAGAAAAGCCAAAGTTTCTGTTTGAACAGGAACGTCTGCTATGTTTGTAATATAGTGTTTTAAAAGGAAAAGCTAAGAACTTTGCCCCTATTTTGCATTAACCACACCCCCAAGAAACAATTCTGCTCTTTATCTTGGTCTTTTTCTCTGCCCTAAACAAGTAAAATATTACCAACAAGATGCCAGATTTTATAGGATCACATATACTTTTACATGATATTGTACTGATAAGTTAGAAGGCAACTGCACATTAGACTAGACCTCTAGATTAGTGTTCAGGTTTTATTAGCAGGTTTACCTGTATGTCTGATGTCTCATGGGATGGGCCTTGTGTTATTCAGACACAGAAGCATGTCCACAGCTTATTTAGGTAATTGTGCAAGGCAACAATAAACAGGATATATAGGTTCTAGACCAGGTGTCGGCAATGTTTTTGGGCAAAGTGCCAAAAACACCTCCAACCTCAACTTGTAAGACGTTGGTGTGCCAAGGGCGGATGATGGGGGAGCTGCAAAGGGCCTGATCCTTGTGGTGGCAGTGCACCCCGGCTCTTTCTCTGCTGTCCACTCTGAGGTGTATGTACCCAACAAAATGCCTTAGTGTGCCACACGCTGGCACCTGTGCCAGGGGTTGTCTACCCCTGTTCTAGACTTTACTTTGCTGCCAACTTTGACTTTGGGTCAGTCATTTCCTCCCCTTATGCATCATTTTCCCGTTTTGTAAAAGACCAATTCCTTTTTGCGAAGTCCTTTGAGCAGCTTGCATGAAAAACACTATCTATGTGCAAGCTATTATTCATTAAACAATGTCATGAATGTATTTGAAAGGAAACAATGATGTAATTATTGACTTCATAAGGAAACCATGTTGTTACTGACTTCTAAAGAAAATAAGGTAGTAACCAAAATATCTGAAATGCCTTCCTTTTACTTTAACCACTTGAATCAAAAGACACAGTAGGCTACATTTGCCTTGGTGCTTCTGAGTCATTCCAGACAATAAAGACAACGAATATAGTGTATTATCATCACACACAGGAATGTAACAAATTTGTTTGTGGTATAACATTTCTCTTTTTTACAGAGGGGAATATTTTAAGTGACTTTTTAATGACAGTGTCATTTTCCTTCACATGTTGAACTGAGACCCCTACATTTTATAACCACTTTTCATTTTACCAACCTACTTATCTTGCTGCCTTATCATACTAGGGAACTAAGAGCTCCTATGCACCATGCACTAAGAAATCATTTTTCTGCTGCTTCTTTTTCCCCAGAAAAGGAGAATGGGGGATTATCTCCATAAACAAGGGACATCCCCTTGTCAGGGGCAGTTTAATAAACTGAACAGGACATTCTTTTCCTTGTTCAAACTGGCTGCATCAATTTAGCTTGCACTTGTACATTTAGGTCAACAACACAGTGAGAGGCTGCCCCAAGATATGTAACCTTGAAGTGAAAGTCTGGATGCAGCTGCCTTTGGACAGCTAGTAAATGTACAAGTAAATGGCTATTACAAGAAGGAATTACCTTGCCCTGGCCTGAAGTCCTCAAGGGATGGGCCTCATTGCAACTGAGGAAGAAGTGGTTAGCTACAGCAGATTTATCTCACTTCAAGGGACTGTACCATGTGTTCAAACTTCCCTTTTCTCAGTAAAGCTGAAGTTTCCCTACTGATGTGTCCCTGACCTCAGGCTATAAGCACATGATACAAGCCTAGCTCTACTCTGACAGTGGAAAATGTACCTCTGGGTGAGTCAGGGCCAGTTTGCTCACAATTTCAAATGCTTACCTTTCCATGCACAGCCTAGGTGTTTTTAAGACTTTGGGCTGCCTGCTTGCCTGTGTAGAGTTATCATCACAATGCACTTTGCTCCAGGTTTATGGCCTGAGTGTTGCCCCTCTGTCATGTGTCCATTCCATGAAGGAGGTTGCCTCTTAATGATCACTCCATTCCAGAATGAAAGGGAGTTTATTGTGGAATAATTGTCTTGTTTCCGAAGCAGAGCAGTTATTCCGAAATAAAGTCACTCTGATTTTGGAATGCAGTGTTCTTAATGAGAGTTATGGCATGACTGCAGCTATTGCTATAGTGATCTCTCTCTCTTATTAGGCTCACGGGCCTATAATCGCCATAACTATTTTGCTATAGCTATGCAAGTTCATTTCCGCTTGTAAAATAGTTCTAAGTCTAAATTACTTAGCACCTTTATGCCCTCTGCTCTGCTAGTGATGCTACCCTTAACTATCCTTTAGCCCACACTGCCCAGTACCATCTTTGTGCCTAAAAGTTCATGTGTGTTTGGAACATCCTCCAAGAAACAATCCATGTCCTCACGGCTGCCGTCCTCTATGAAATGTTTGCCCTCATCCCCCTCCTTCTTTCTCGCAAACTCCCATACATTATGCTTAGCACTAGACTGTCAGCTTGTACTTTAAATGTAAGTGCTTTGGAATAGGGACCAACCTTTTATTGTCTGTTGGGCATTAGGTAGTATAGCAGAGCCTGGTTTCACACGAAGGTCTCCTAAGAACTAGGGTAACACAATAAATGTAGAAATAAGTAACATTTATACAATAGATACAATTATTTCTATACTACCAACAGGAATAATAATTGGCAGTCTCAGTGGCAAGGGCAAGAGCTGACCATGGGGATGTATTGGTCCCCCAAAAGTCCCTTATGTAGACCCCAAAGAAAGATCTCATTTTGACAAGCAATGAGCTGGGAAACTGTGGATGAAGAGTATCCTTCATCTACCAGGGCTGTCAAGATGACAACTCTTGAGAGTGCTAAATTTTCCTTTCTTTTCCTTCCTTTTCTTTTTCCTTCCTTCCTTCCTTTTCTCCTTCATTTCTTTCTTTTTCTCTTTCCTTTCTTTCGCACATGCAGATGGGTTGCAAATATGTGAAAAAGTGCCTTACGCAGCTGCGTGTAAAATGTAACTCAAGGAGGTGAGGAAAGCAGCCGCAGGGCAGGCACAGACACCCGCTTCTTTGGAGAGGGGGTGCTGAGCACCCCCACATCTGCCCCCTGGACCACTCTTGGAACAGGTCCCTCGAATCCAGGCACAGCCCCGCTCGGCCCTGCCCCTTCCCGGGCTCTGGTGTTCTTGGCGCTGGGCGGCTTTGATGTCCCTCTCTCTCTGGCAGCTCGCTGCCTCTGAAGAGCTGGGGCAGATCTGGCAAACAGAAAATTGTTTTCTCTCGCTCGCTCTCCCTCCCGCTGATCTCCCCCCTCCACCGCTGCGAGGGGCTTGTGGGCTGGGAGCTGCCGAGCGGAAACTCGCCGTTCTGCGCAGGCCGCGCCGGGCCGCCCAGCCCTGCCCCGCCCTGCCCTCGCCTCCGCTCAGCCGCGGCCCGGCGCCGAGCCGCGAAGGGAAGGGGGAGGCGGGGTTCTGAGCATGTGGGAAACCCCCGTGAACCTATTGACAGGAAATGATCGGCGGC
>NW_017728973.1:6951782-6952302 GCF_001723915.1 Gavialis gangeticus
CGGGGCTGCGGGCGGCGCCCCGAGTCGGTCTCCGGGTCCAAAGCAACCCGCGCTCCGGCTTGAGACCAACGCGCCAGCGAAGGGCGCTACTCCACTGCGCCTCCTTGCCCAGGCCGGGAGGGTTTCCACACAACCCCGCAAGGACCGGGGTGAAAGGGAGTCCAAAGATAGTGTCGAGGCACGGAGAAGCGGGGCTGGTCATCTAGTCCAGGGCTTCTCAGCAGTTTCTGCACCAGGACTAGGGTTGAAGGGACCTCATACCAAAAGCCCACGCCTTTATGCCCTCTGGAAGAGAAACATAGAGGGCATAAAGGCGTGGGGTTTCATATCAGTAGAGGGGAGAGTAGCAGAAAACTGAGGACAGAGTGTCCTCTATGATGGCCACCATGAGCACCACATGCCCTCTCCCCCCCCCGTGGGGGGTGGCAAGCACTGGCCAGCAGTCAGCGACCACCTGCAGATACTGCCAGCAGCGGCCAGGGGCAATCGCGGACCGCACACAGGCACCGGCAGCAAGGGG
>NW_017728973.1:6957302-6961713 GCF_001723915.1 Gavialis gangeticus
AGCAGCGGCCAGGGGCAATCGCGGACCGCACACAGGCACCGGCAGCAAGGGGGACGGTTGGACAACCGACTGCAATGTCAGCAGTGCCTTTTTGCAGGGGGTGCATGTGCATGTGCATCGCTAATGATGCCCACCCTAACCAGGACCCGTCTATAAACATCAATGGCCAGTCTCAACCCAATGCCCCTCACTGCCCCCACCCCCCCAGTGTGTGGGGCAGGGGGGACTCCAAGCAGCCCCTGGCAGGCCAGACCTCTGCCAGCCTGCAAGAGAAAAGCCACAGTTTCCCATGTTTAAAGAAGAATCCATTTTTAAAGTTTATTCGCGACCCTTTCATATATTCTTGTGACCCACTTTTGGGTTGTGACCCATGAGTTTAGAAACACTGATCTAGTCCAAACCCCTGCCTGAGGCAGGATCAGCCAGAGCCAAACCAACCCATACAAACTATTATCTAAAAAATCTATGTGAGCTGTGACACAACACAGACCTAACCCCCAAACCTGTCACAGGTAAAGCAGGGGAACCACAGCAGCCAACACCCTGCTTCTATAGAATGTTGTCAATATAAACTCAAGAGATCCTGGATAGAGGCCCAGGCCCTCCTCCCTCTACAGAGGAAGGCAACCCCCAAGCCCATACCAATCTGATCATGGGGTAAAAACCCTTCCTGGCCCCAAATATGGCAATTGGTCTGACCCTGAACAGAGGGGCAAGACCGTCTAGCCAGGAACCTCTGGCTTTGCTTCCAGCAGGAGCATTGGCATAACCATTGGGCCGCTAAATGCACAGTAGACTAATTCTATTGTGCATTAGTGCGTCACAGTGAAAACCGTGCTGTTGCGCTAATGTGCAGTAGAATCAGACTACTATGCATTAGCATCACTTAAAAGGTGTGCGCTGGTGCTACTGTGCAGTAGCGCTGGTTACTGTTCATTTAGCACCTGTTATTACAGGTGCTAAACTTAATGCGCAGTAACCACAGCATATTAATGCATGTGTAGACGTGCCCACAATTATGCCATTAGTCCTGCAGTCATCATCACAGTCGAATGTAGGTCTCTAGTTCTAGTCCATAAACCAAAACTAGCCTTCTTGAGTGGCCTCCAGTACTTCACTGTCAGTCATTTCTACACCTGAATTCATATTGCCACACCTGAGTTAAGGTTTTTAGCTAGAATCTGGGTGGAGAAGGAATCAAAGAAGGGTTCATCTGTACCACTGCACCCTCCCTTGAATCTGCCCCTGTATGGGGCAAAACACAGGAGAAACTTCCCAGGCATAGAGGTACAGAAGCCCTTGCGATTTAGGAGTTTCTAATCCAGTGGGTCTCAACCTTGTTAGACTTAAGGTACCCCTGGATAGACTTAAAGCATCCCTCAAAAAATGCCAGCTCTTTTTTTTCACTTGTTTTTTGACTACAGAAAATAATAGAGCAATTCTTCTGTTGCAAAGAACTCTAAGGGCATTTTTACACATGCTCCAGGAGGCATGGTGGGGCACTTTAATTAGTGAGCCATGCTAATTAACAGCACCTGACTGTCATGTGTGTCAGCGTCCCTGTGCTGAAAAATGGCACCAGGGCACTTTGAACTAAAGCTTATTGAACAAGGTTTAGTTCAAAGCATCCTGCCGCCATTTTTCAGCGTGGAGATGCTGATACACATGACAGTAGAGTCTGCTGGAGCATGTTAATTTCTATGCTCCCGCAGACTCGATTAATTGAGTCTGCTCTGACATGCTAGATTTCCAGTCCATGGGAGCCGGCTCCTTGCACATGTATAGAAGCCCTAAAAGCTTATAATACGTCAAGATGTTTTTAACACTATGGATACCTATTTGAAAGCTCTGGGTTTATCTTGTGATTCATGTTTGCACACCTAACACTGCTAAAGTTGTGTGGCATCCTTCAACAGATCTCAAGGCAGCTCAGAACCCTGCTTGAGATGTTTCTAGTTGGACAGATGAACTTGTATCTTTACTACTTCCTAGTCTATGGTTGAGCTCTTCAACCCATCAGTCCTCACAGTACCACCCTTCTCCACCCTAAAGGAACAAATGATGTCCCTTCCCAGGGAAACCCCTAAATGACAAATACTTGCAATCCCAATCATCACTTTGTTTAAAAAATTCCACATATCAAAATCTGTCTGGAGGAACAGTTTTGTATAGAATCATGAAACTTAGGAGCAAATTCATCTCTCTCTCTCACTCCCACTCACACTCTCTGTCACACACACACGCACATGCATGCATGCAGAGTACAGCATTTCTAAACCTCCTTGGAAACAGAAATCTGGCCCTCCATTTTTACAATAAGGAGCATTCATACATCTCAGAACACTCCACACACTATAGAAATCAAAACAGGCCCTGTAATGTAAAATTTAAAATATGCTCTAAAAAGTCCTGTATCCAATATTTTTTTCAGAACGGAGAATAAGACATGCTGCACTAACTTAATTCCTAGGAGCCTGATTTCAGTGCAGTGGCGCAAGGATGAATATGGTCATAATGGTCAATGTTTTCCTCCTAATGGATGAGAACTGTAGAATTAAAGTAAGATATAAAAAGGAAAGAAAAAAATAAATCCCCTGGAGATCACCAGGAGATTATCTAAACTGCTAAAAATCTTTTCAGACATGCTCATATTAGAAAAAAAAATACTGCTTTTTAAAAAAAAAACTGTAAAGGGAAACTAAAAAACCCCCCAAACCTCTTCTCTTTTGTCTTAGGAGATTTGCATGAACAATTCTCAGATGCTCCACATATTTACTGCAAATGTGCTAGTGAACTTATCAGAGAAAACAACTATTTCCTATGCTGATAATTTGTTGCTCTATCATAGTAAATTGCACTACTTCACTGTTGTTAATATGGTTCTCTAAATCCTGTCTCTTCAGTTTGCCATTAAAGAAAAGGCTTGATAACCTTGTTACACACCCTGTTACTCATCAGAAATTCAGAGGTTTCAACTTGTTACTTAGTCATTGATGAGTCATAATTTGTCCCCTGAGAGATGATACTTACTCATTTTGAAAAACTGCATACTCCACAAATAGTGTTAGTAAAGTCAGTCTAGGTATTCAGTAAGATGCTACCCCACATCAGTAAAGATGTCAGAATTCAGCCCAGAATATCTTGGGACTATTTGATGTCCGCAGTCCACGCGGCTATGCTGCCAGTCCCTTGGGGCCGCCTGCGGAGGGCGGCCGATGGTAGATGGTGCGCCCGCACCCCGACTGGATGCAGGCAGGGACTGAAGGTGAAGACCACCCCCGAAGGGGTGATACCCGCTGGCCACCGGCGTCGTTGCTCGGGTTTGGTGACCAGCATGCTGAGACATCAAGTGAAAACAGGTGGACGGGGGCACGATGGCGTCCGGCGCTCGCTGGAGTCGTGTGGCGGTAAAAATGGCTAAAGCGTAAGAGCATAAAAGCATAAAAGCGTAAAAGCAGAAAACGCCAACAGCCTGAAAACCGCCACAGGGGTAGGGTGACCAGCGCCTTAAAAAAAAATATCTTGGGCCTGATCCTGAATACCTTGGGCAGCTAATACTTTGATTAAAGTACATTTGCCCATGTTACTAAAGGGACTAGAAACAGGATGCACAACTTGAGGAACCTTAAAGACTACATTTTAGAAAATGTTGAGCATCTTTGCTCTGAGAATCAGGACCCTTAAAGATAGCCTTAAAAAAAATCTCGAATTTTTGAATATCCAAATCATGCAGGATCATACCATTTTACACAGAATGAACCTTGTTAATGCTGCCATTGCTCAGTGCAGTATTTTACATTTTCAAGACCATCTTTAATGAGACTGTGTTTAAGGCTTATCTATATGCAGAAATACCCTGAAATAACTATTCTGCGATAGTTCTTTCACACTAACTTTCCACATGGACACTCCTATTCCATATTAATAGGCCTGGTGTACATGGCTCTTTAATTAGGAATAGCTGCCCCACCTTCAATTCACACCCACCTTAATCTGAATGATTTCCCTGGACCAACAAGCCCAAAGTGTGTCTTTGTACAGTTTATCTTAGTCCACTTCCAATATGAATTAAGGTAACCACAAAGATATGCTCTTAGGACAGAGTTCTGTTTCACTTTATGGGTCCAAATGGCATTTATCTGGCTGCATAATTGATGTTTTCAGCACTTACACACAGTTTGCAATCCTATTTCATGCTTAAGTGGTACACAGCTAGTGAGCATCTGTCTGCAGGAGGCTACACTCTGGCCAGGCGCATACACACACGTGAAGCCACGTACTGGAGTGTAAGTCCCAGGCAAAAACAGGACTAGGCATGAACTGGTGGCTCCTGAGACTGGAGGGACACCATTTGTAGTCAGCAGTGAACAGGGACCACTTGTAGATGCCGGCGGCAGTGTTGGGGCGGGGG
>NW_017728973.1:6961809-6971999 GCF_001723915.1 Gavialis gangeticus
GGGGGGGAGGGGGTGGTGAGCTGGGAGTGGGGACCGCTCACAGTTGTCAGCAGCAGTGTCAGCAGTGGCAAGCAATGAGCAGGGAGCATCTACAGGTGCTGGTGGCGGTGTCAGGAGTAGCGAGTGGCAAGCGGGAACCACCCGCAGACGCTGGCGGCAGTGTCAGCAGCGAGGGGGTAGGTGGGTGGCAAGCGGTAACCACCTGCAGAAGCCGGTGGCAACTTTGGTGGCAGCCAATCTCAGGGCAGGGGGCAGGGCACATCCCCCCCCTGTACTCCTGCTACGCGTCACCTAGGGGAAAAGGGGAGGATGCCATCCTATGTTTTAGCCTGATAGCCTAGGACAGCATTGCCCAATCTGTGGTACGGGTACCACCAGTGGTACACAAACAACCTGTCAGTGGTAAGCATTACCAGATTTATTAGAATTACTTTATATGACAAATATTTGCTGGTGCTGCTTAAGGTTGTGTCATTTTAAATTGGTGGTGTGCAAGTTTGGGAACCGCTAGCCTAGGGGATTAAGGTACTTTGCCTAGGAAGCAGGAATCCAGGTTACGCCCTCTCCCCACAAACAGAAGTTTATGTATCTCTGAGTTCTCAGTACAATACTCTGTCCAAAAGGCCACAGGTTGGCATTATCCAACCTCCCCCCCGCTCCCTGGGCAGCCATAAGAGGGAGTTATATAGGACCAGGAAGAACAGCAAGCTAGAGAAGCAGTACTCAAACATCTGGTCCCATGGGCCAGATGAGTGATGAAAGGCTGGTCCACAGGCCAGAGCTGACAAGCTGGGTTAATCCATGGACCAGATCCAGCAGGGGGGCAGCATGCAGTGTTGGTCTGTGGATGCAATCCGATGCACCAGCTCAACCCTATGCACTGGATCTAGCCATGGTGCAACCCTACACATTGGCTCAGACCTGCTCGCCAAATACAACCAAGGAGCAACCCCAAGTGTTGGTGCCATCTGGCATGTAGAACCATGTCATCCAGTCTGTGGGACTCCCTCAAAACTATGGCAATTAATGTTGCCACAGCTCCCCCAGCACCACATTTCCAGACCCCTGGGGAGGCCCATGGGCTGGATGACATGGCCCTGCAGGCGAGATCTGAGCTGTGGGCCAGAGGTTGAGCACCCCTGAGCTATAGGACACATAGCTTAATGAAATAGCTTCTGTGCTACCAGCATAATTCTGTTGGTCAGGGTGAGATTTGTAAACAACAGATCTGTGCTGGCAACAGTCCCTTGTATAAATGCTGTTATATCAACCAAAGTTTTGCTAGGTTAACTTATTTTACTTGCAGGTGTCATGGGCTGGAACAAACTATGTCAACAAATGTGCAGTTGTGTCAGTATGAGTTCTGCCCATGCTAGGAGCCTTTTGGTAGTAGAGTATATTGCTATAACTATATGCGGAAAGCCTCCAGTGCCTAGAGCTTGTCTTCCCGTACAAGAACAAGGTTTGCCAGTATAATCCCTCTTACACTGCTACAAGTTTGGGGTACAGAATTTGACTGGCAAAAATAGAACCTCAACCAGAAGTTCTGTACCTAACAAAAGAATTGGTGAATTCCCAGGCTTGTGATGTGTAGATCAGGCTAGATAACCATAGTGATCCTCTGTGACTTAAAATCTATTAAAACAATGAATCCCAAAGTCCTGGCTCCAATCTTTCATGACTGGGAAATGCTATCTATTTGTGCTCCCATTTTTTCTATTCATTATCAAGACAAAACATAAGAATTTCCATACTGCTGCATGCCAGCAAGCCAGTATAGTCTAGCGCTTGGCTTGTTGGTGATGGAGACCTAGCTCTGCAAATAAAGGTGAAATTTATTCTTAAGTCACTAACCCACTTTTAAAGACACAGAAGTTGCCTGACTGTAGCTGATCAGTTTTTGCCCTGAAACACAAAGGCAAATAATCATAAGTTTTGCAGCTTATTCACCGGCCTAGATTGTACTTGTTTTCCTTCATATGTAGCAAATTCATAGGCTTGCAGTAATTTTTAACTGCTTGGAAGGCTTGGACAGCCTGTTTTATTGTATTATTATGATCACTGAAGACAAAGAAAAGGTCTGGTACTGCACAACGTATTTGTAAAAGAACTTGCTTTTCCATAAATTTAACTCCTAAATTATTAAACTTAACTCCTAATAAGATTTTTCACAAGTTCTCACAAACTTCAGTCTTTATTCAAAAAGTTTGTGCTGTAATTCTGAGGTAGGATATGCTTCATTTTTCATACATAACAAAGTTGTTTAATTTGTGCATGAAACAAAGAGCCCCAGCACTCCATAATAAACATCTGATCCTTTACATTACTTCTGTGGTTCTGGCTCTATGATTTCCTGAGGCACTGAGTTCCCCTGGTTGCTTAAATGCTGGAGTGTTGTGTAAGGTTTGCTTTTGGGTTAGTTGGGGTTATGGTTTCCTAATTAAGTACTTTTTAAATCTTTAAGCATTTACCCAGAAATTAAGCAGACATGTAATGTTTTTTTTCCTGGGTGGGGAACAAACTCTCTCTCTCAAAAAGATTGGAATATTTTTTCCATTGTTCCATTCTCTCCCTGTGGCTTTCACAAATTCATCATTATGATCAACTCAGTAAAAAAAAATCAGATTCATCTGGTAAAATAATTAAAAAAGAGATTAAACCAGCTTAATTTAAACATCATTTTCTAAAAAACGAATTGGTCTACTGCGCATTAAGCGTCATGAAAAACTGTGCACCGATGCTACTGTGCATTAGCATCGGCTATTGTGCATTTATGCAGTAAATATTATGGGTACTAAACTTAATGTGCAGTAATTACAGTGCATTAATACATGTGTAGATATACCCAGGAGGCAGTAACTTAAATACCTTTGAAGATCAAGGCCCTGCCATCTTATACTAGGAACCATCAAATACTTTCAGGTCCTATTTCCCATTAACTTCAGTAGGAGCTGACAAAGCTCAAAGCTTCTCAGGGTCAAGCCACTAATCCCTAATATAGACACATTGGCTGTACCTACATGTGTGCTTGACTGTGGAGTAGACCTAATTAGCTGCAAAGTAAGGCATCACCATCTACATGTGCAATGCTATTAGGCTGCAGTAAATTAATTTACTAGCTTACAGTAGGGTAATTAATTATGATTAAATGCATGTGTAGATATGCTGATTGCAGTTATAAATTGCACCTGGTCAGCTCAGCCAGCAGGGAGCCACATTCCTGCCTAGCCACATGGCTCCATACTTTCATCATCCTCATGCCCCAACCAGCCCCTCGACTGTCTGATACTGTCACCCAGAGCTGACCTCCCTGTGCCCCTGGCCCTGGCATAAACTGTTCCTCCCCAGCTCAAACTGCTGTTGTCCCAAGTGAATGTGTAGATGCTGCACCCAGGAGTAGTTTACTCTGACTCAAACTGCTCTGTAATGTATTGCTTTTGAATTAATTGCACATGTAAGTTTACCCATTTAAACCAATTTGAATGATGTTTAAAATAGGTTAGTTTAATCCATTTTTAATTATATTAAACTGATTGTTTTACTGAGTTGATCATAATGCAGCTCAAGGTAATTTACATTCATCTACATTAAAGATTTGCGCAGGTAAGGCTATTTGGGTTGTATAAAAATTTGACAGGTGTTTCGTTTCGATGAGTTTTGAGCTCAAAACAGCGAAATCAAAATGAAAGACTTCAAAACAGCTTTGAAATGAAATGAGGGCACTTGAAACAAAATGAGGGCACTCAAAATGCTTTGAAAGTTTCAAAACGTGTCGAGACCAGGACTGTTTGCAGCTAAGCAGAAACTAAGGAGAGGGAGGGAAAAGAGGAGGGAAGGACTGCTGCTCTGATATTGACATCTAGCTCCCGGTTCGATTCCTCCAGCTCTTCCCAGGGGACGTGGGCCCCTGATCTGTGTGCAGGGTTTCAGCAGGCTGCTGCTACAGGCTGGGACCAGCGGCACCCACTTGGCGCAGCCCATGCCAAGCGCCAGGAAAACAGCAGTGCTGCTGTGGCAGCCTGCTGAAACCTGGCGTGCAGATTGGGGGGCCCACACCCCCCAGGAAGAACTACAGGAATGATTGGAGAGCTGGGGAATTGAACTGGGGAATTGTTCTCAGGTCCCTGAACCTTCGCCCCCCCCGAGAAGAGCTGGGGGAATGATCAGGGGCAGGTGGATCCACCCCAGCTCCCAGACAGCACACAGCAGCCTGCTGAGCCATGCTGCACCCACACCATAGGCAGCTGCCGCATGGGTGCCAGGCAGGGGCGGGGGTGATCCCCACTGCCCCCCCGCTGCCTGGGGGGGTTCTGCCACAAGTACCCAGAGGCTGCTGCCAGAACCAGTGAGTGCAGGGCTTTTTTTTTTTTTTTTAAATCTTCGCACACCGGCTGTGGAGCATGCAGATGACAGCATGCTGATCCTGCTGGCTGGGGCCAGCACCAGCACCCAAGTCTGCCCAGCGCAGCCTGCACCAAGCGCCGGGAAGAACCCAGTGCTGGCACTGGCCCTAGCCGGCAGCCTGCTGTCATCCCGCAGGCAGATCCAGGGACTCGCTCCCCTCAGGAGGACTGTGGGGCTGTGCCAGACTTCTCCTGGGGGGAGCGGGCCCCCAGATCTGTGTGTGGGATGACAGCAGGCTGCTGCTGCTGGCAAGTGATACGAGTTTTGCTTTGAACAGTTTGAGGTGCAGTTTCACAAAAACCCCCACACCTATCTCCTGGAAACTTGGCAGGCTTCATGCCCTCTGAAGGGGCTACCATCCCTGCAATTTTCATATGAAGCAGGCAAGAAATGACAAAGTTATAGGCATTTTTGTGATTCCCCATTATAGCCTATGGGCAAGATGTCAAAACGTGTCGAAACAATGTTGAAACAGCAAAACAGTTTCAATGAAACGGAACGGAACCGAACGAGCAAAACAGCAAAATGAAACACTGACCCTTCAAAACAGTGAAACGGAAGTCGAAACGAAATGGTGCTGTTTTGCACAGCCCTATATGCTTTTAGTTAGATCTGTCCTTATTTTCTAATAGAGACAACCCAAAGTATGTTAACTGAGGGCTTGGAATAACAATGAGAGGATTTGGGGTTGAAAATTAGGCTTAGTTTGCATATAGTTTTTGTATTGTTGTAACTATATCACTTTGGAGGTACAATTGCTTAGCCAAAGAAGCTTTAGTAGATGCAGTTATATTTATATAAAGGGGCCTTAGACCAGTATTGTTTGTTCCCCTTCCTGTGTGTGAGCAGCTATACTGATAAAAATAAACGGATGTTCATGCTACTTTAACTCTGCCTGTAATTGTCAAAGTGGTTCAGGCTTTGTGTGTAACAAAGCCAATAAGAGAAAAACAATAGAAACTCATGTCATTTCTGATTTGAACATATTCACATGGATTGATTAACAGAGAGGACATTCTAGTTAGTAAGAGAAAGGTCAAGAAAGTCTCAAAGGTGGATTGCTGAATGGCAAATATTAACAAGTGAATACAAATAAGAAAATCACCAGCTGGGAATGGGTTTGCTTTTGATTTGCCATATACCTCCTGTAAATGCTCCAGATGATGATCTGTCCCATATGTTGCCTTCTCAGGGTCCTGTCTGAAGGAGTTTGCCATCCCCTGCAATGGAATTCAGAGCAAGTTCTCAATTATTTCTTATTCTGGTAAGGCCATTCCAGTATTTCCCTCAGCATGCAGGAGATATTCAGTACCTCTTGCTAGCAACTGACTGCAAATCCCATTAAAATTTGTGATGGTTCATTTCTGTAGAAGGTATTCCTGGCTCTAATTCTGCTCCTGGTTACACTCATGGAAATCAAGAGTAACTTCACAGAAGCTGAGATTTACATCAGTGTAGACCCTGGGTAAATGAAAGGAAAATCAGATCCTATGGGTCTGATTCTCCAGTACCATGGACCTTGTGGAGGCTTTTACTCCTTAGTTACACCAGTGCAAGCTCCAAATACAGGTGCATTCAAACAAGTTTAAATCATGGCTACATTAATTTAGTTTAATCTGTTTTTTTCTTAATTCAGTTAAGTTGTGCTATTATAACTGCAGTTTAAAGTAATTTATGCCACCGTAAGGTAGTACGGTTGGGGATAGTAGTTTTAAGTTCACTCATAGGAGAGATTTGCTGGTGGTTGGCTAAAGAAATCGAGTTAGATTGATCCACTTTTTCTAACAGAAACAACTCAAAGTATGTTAACTGGGGGCATGGAAAACTGATGAGAAAGCATCAAATGCTACAATGTGCTTCCATTCAGCATGGGTGATGTTCTTTGCGTGTATTTAATACCATTAAAATGATTTTATTATGTTCAGGGCATAAGAGATTTATACCCTCTCATTGCAGGAATGAATCTAGGGATGGTGCAGTGGTATAATTGCCTTAACATTGATTCCTTTGATTCCTGCTGCACCCAAACTTTAAAACCAGGAAGGGACAGTGGCATTTCTATTCAGACAACACTGAAGGAGTCAAATAACTTAATGGCACATAAAAATCTACCATATTACTTATGATTTCACTTCATGGATATTAACAACTATGTCTCCTTTTTAATGGTCTTGAATGATGTTCCACTATTCAAACTAGCCTTTCTTCTGTAGTTTTGCTGTCTGTTAGCTATTCCTGGTAATGTTTCACTTCTGTTTCACAGCCCTGCAGTCTGTTCTTAGCTCTAGCTAAAAACCTTAACTCAGTTGTGACAATATTAACTCAGGTGTAGAAATGACTGACAGTGAAGTATTGGAGGCAATGTCAAGGTGTTCAAGTAGACTAGATTTTGGTTTACAAATCTGAAAGAGACATAATGTAACTCTAATGACTACAGGACGAATGCAACAATATCACTTGACTATTTTTTGCCTAGTTTGTTGTGTTTTTTAAACTTAATTTATAATCTAGCATAGTGATGGTCATTCCAATAAATTATACTTGGTTTTGCTTTGATCATAAACTGAATAATATAGTGCTGGGTCCCAAGCATATTAGTAAACTTTCTAGTTTCTCTTTAAGTTTAGAAAAATAGGCGTTGTGTTATATTTGATGATGCACCACACCATCTGCACTCCATTTTTCAAAATCCTAGATCTACCCATGCCTCATTGTACTTTATAAATGTCTTTGTTTGTTTGAATTTTTAAGCATAAAGAAGCTATTAAAGACCACAATATTATCCCATTGAGATCAGAATTCGATTGACATGAAAGGACATGATAGAATTCAATGAATGGGAACAGGAAAGATATAAGGAATATGAGGGATATGAGAAAAGACAGAGGGAACTGGGCTTATTTAGTCTAGAGAAGAGAAGACTGAGAGGGGATTTAATAGCAGCCTTCAACTACCTGATGAGGGGTTCGAAAGAGGATGGAGCTAGACTGAGCTAGACTATCGTGTTGACTCTACAAGCAAATGCTCAGCATTTGTTCCTGTATCACAGAGCCCTGGGCCTGGCAATCTTCTATACATTCATAGCACTAAGAGTGTAATGTAGGGATTCTCAGCCATTTCTGTAGTGTGGGACCACATCTAAATAGACAGCTTATCCCGTGGAAACCTCCCATCCCATTTATGATCACATAATATCTCTGCAGCAACAAGGAGAATTGCTTATCTGAAAAGGGAGGGAAAGAAAGCACTTTTTCATTTGTCTTTTAGTAATGAAGCAGCTGGAAACAAGGAAAGCTGAAAACTGCTCTCCGTGGATCATCATTGGCTCACAGACCATAGTATGTCATAAGAGGATGACACTAGGGTAGAATGGAATTCCTACTAGGACTGAGGCTGCATTACTCCCTATCTCTATCAGCTCAAAGTGATAGATTAAGCTGGAATCCTTTTCATTCCACCCCATGAGCTCCTGGTTTCTTCTATTTAAAGAAACCTAAATCATTGGCTACAACTCCTTTAGGCCCACGTGAGTCTTATCTCCCAGCACTTTGCTCTTACTGTTAGATATACTATTTCTGATTTCTTAAAAGAAAGCTTTCTACTTGCCTTTCAAGTGCCCAGCCATGGAGCCCTTGCATCTTCAATAGGCCCATTAGCTCCTCACAGTTCATGTGTGTTTAGATCTAGGGCTGGGGGCCCACATCTGTGTCAGTTTGGCCTCTTCCTGCTTTCTGCACTCACCTACCCCTATGCAGGACAGAAACACACTCTTTTCCCATTTTGCCTTATGAATTCCAACTACTTCATGAAGGGCACACTGTCCCACAATAATCCAGCCACCTCCTTCGCTCATGCCCACAACCATGGACTGATCTAAGATTATGTAAAGTGGGGTGTAGATGTTGTGGTGCATCAACACATCTAACACAACACCTATTCTCTCCAGATAAAGAGAAATGAGAAGCTTTGCTAATATGGTAGGGATCTAGGGCTGTATTATTCAGCTTAAGACCAAAGCAAAAACAAATAGAACTTTATTGGGATGTGACCTGATTTGCTAGATTATATATAAAACTTAAAAAACACAGCAAACCAGGCTGGGAAGCAAACAGGAGAGAGGGTTGTTAACACCTGTGGAGTGAGGAGAGATTAGAAGGAATCAGGTGGATTATAATGATCCATGATGTCAATTGACTCCCTGAGTGCTGCTTGACTAGGAGTGCCTCTGCCCCTTCCAGGCAGCTTGCTTTAAAGTTTGTGTGGAGCGGAAATCAAAGCACCGCTGCAACCACCCCGGATCTGCTTGTGCCTACAGTCAGTCCTCCTGATACCTACAATAATTGTTTCCCTGACAATTCCTATAAAATGGAAAGACCTTCAAAAGGAATGTATTCACTTCACAGCTGTCTCTGTGGGAACAGGGTGAAATACATTTCTAAGCCCCTTGCTATTCTGTTCCAGCTCCCTTTCTGTGCTTCCAGCTCCCTGTGCATTATCATATCCTCTGAGGGATAGAATTATCAGTTACTCTTTTGCAGAGAAATGAAGGTAATATCTGTGTCTGCAGCCCTTTGTGACTTGATGAGCAGCATCCCAGTATTAGCTTAAAATAAAGCAGGTTGTAAAGATTCTATATCAGAAGTGTCTGGGGCATTTGTATTATTTATTTAAAAATATTAATTAGGACAACTGATGTGATGGCTTAGTCTGTATTTATGATGCTCACCAGAAGAAACTCTGGGTGCCACTGGATCAAAACCAGGGGACAGATTCTAAAACTATTCCCAAACTTGAGCAAGGTTTAGGACTCAGTTGCTGCCCTGCATGGGGAAATTGTTTCAAGCAAACTGGAATAATTCTACTTTTAAAATTATTTTAATTTGACTTTTAAAAATGAATGTAAAACATTTGCAAAGAGACAAAAGCTAAATTGGGGGGAGGAGGGGTTCTTTTAACTGAGAAAAGTGCCCATCCTGAATCAAACTGGTATAAATATATTTGTTTAAATTCACACTAGCAGAACTCAACTAAGTAGATAGCAAGTCCTGATTTGGAAGTCAGAGGGTGCATCTACACAAGACACTTTAATGTGCAGTGGACTGTTCTACTAGCGCCTCATGTCAAAAACTGTACTAATGCACTAAAAAGTTCACCTTTGCTACTGCACATTAGCACAGCTACTATGCCTTTATCTAGTAGGTCATATTAGAGATACTAAACTTAATGCCAGTAGCAAAGGTGCATTCATGACTGTACAGAGGCACCCAGTGGGTGCATCTACATATGCATTAACATAATTTAGTTAATGTGCATTAAGTTTAGTACCTTCAGGCATTTTTACATGTGATGTGGGATGCAGTATTAGGTGCTTTAATTAGTGAGCCATGCTAATTAAAAGTGTCCACACGTCAAGTGTATCAGCGTCCCTGTGCATCCCCAACACTTAAAAAAATGGTGGCAGGGTGCTTTGTACTAAGGTTCATTGAATGTATTTTATTTCAAAGTGCCCTGCCACCATTTTTTTCAGTGCAGAGGTGCTCTGGGATGCTTATACATGTGACTCATAGATTCATAGATTAAGGGTCGGAAGGGACCTAGTAGATCTTCTAGCCCGACCCCCCGCCAGGGCGGGAGAACAACAACAAAAAAAACCCCAAAAAGAGAAACGGGACTCAAATGAGTCCAGCCAGGTAGGCATCCAGCCTCTTCTTAAAGACCCCCAGGGTAGGGGCCAGCACCACTTCCCTTGGAAGTTGGTTCCAGCTCCTAGCCGCCCTAACTGTGAA
>NW_017728973.1:6972097-6973023 GCF_001723915.1 Gavialis gangeticus
CTGGAGCATGTGTTGGATTTCCAATGGGTTGGAGCAGGCTCTGTGCAGGTGTATAGGAGCCCTCCATTGTGAAGTACTAGGGAAATGCTCATTAGCCTGTCTTAATGTGCACCAAGTAAAGAGCATGGGGCATTTACACGTGTACCTTTGTCTGCTCTCAAGTGCCAGAAATCCAGTATGTCAGAGGAGACTCGATTAATCGAGTTTGCAGAGCATGTGAGCTGATGCACCTGGCACTGCTTTGCATCCATTTGTATAAATGGTGAAATGTGCATCAGTGCATAAAAAATGGTGGTGGTACACTTTTGAATTAAAACACTTTTGATGCCTTACTGCCATTTTCTCAGTGCTCACGCGCATTTCCCCTTTTATACAAACGCACATGCTGCAGCCCCATGTGCTTTTAAAAGCACCTGGCGCTGCAATGGATGCATGTATACAAATGCCCACGGTTTTAAAATAAATGTGCTTCAGCCTATTTTAATACGCATTAACCAAAAAGCAGGCTTTGGGATTTTTTTAGTAACACTTAAATGCGCATTTAAGTAGGCTAATGCGCATTGAAGCCCCCGTGAGGACGTGCCCAGGCAGACTGGAAGGTTTGGTGCCTTCCCTTGTGAAGTGGAGCCGGGTTGGAAGATTGGGCTGTTAATCTCCTGGACTTGAAAGTTGACAAGACACAGTAGATAGATAGATAGATAGATAGATAGATAGATCCCATGGCATTAAAAGTCAAGAGCAGGGGCAGCGGGCGCGCACCGCTCTGTTCTGTAGGGAAAGGAGGTCCCTGCCGGCTGTCCGTAGAAGTGCCCGTCTCGGCGCAGGAGCTGCGAGGTTTCCTACCTGCAGAGGGAGCCAACACCTCGCGCTTCAGGCCGTCGCGCCGCGGCCGGGCAGGTGGCGGAGGGAGCGTGCGGGCGCGTGCC
>NW_017728973.1:6973061-6973305 GCF_001723915.1 Gavialis gangeticus
CGCTGCGGTGTCTGCCGGCGCGCCTGGCCCCGGGCACCCTGCCTGCCCGTCTGTCCGCCTGCCTGCCTGGCTCTCCAGCTTGGTATAATAAAGGTTTTAAGAAGTCAAAGTTTGTTTGTCTGTCTATGTCCATCCATCCATGCCCATACATGCCTCTGTCTGTGTCTGTCTATCTGTCTATGCCCATACATGCTCCGTTATGTGTCTGTCTGTCTATCCATCCATCCATCTCCATACGTGCCTC
>NW_017728973.1:6978305-6981545 GCF_001723915.1 Gavialis gangeticus
TCCGTTATGTGTCTGTCTGTCTATCCATCCATCCATCTCCATACGTGCCTCTCTCTTTCTGTGTGTCTATCCATCTTTTTATAATAAAGGTTTTAAAAAGTCAAAGTTTATCTATCTATCTATCTATCTATCTATCTATCTATCTATCTATCTGTCTATCCCCATACATGCCCCTCCCTTTCTATGTGTCTATCCATTCCCCTACATGCCTTTCTCTTTATGTCTATCTACCCATCTTTTTATAATAAAAGTTGTAAAAGTCAAAGTTTGTCTCTCTCACCGCCTCTAGCCATCCATCCCCATACATGTCTTCTTCCACTTTCTGTCCGCCTGTCTATCCTTTTATGATTCAAGCTGTAAAAAGTTAAAGTCTGTCTGTCTGTCCATATCCATCAGTCCATCCACCCGGATACATGCCCCTCTCTTTCTGCCTATGTATCCACTTTTTTTTTTTATAATAAGGTACTTAAAAAGTCAAAGTTTGTCGGTCTTTCTCTGCCTGTCTATCCCCATACACTCCCCTCCCTATCAGTCCGTCCGGCTGGCTGTCTATCCAATCTATGTATATATGTATCTATCCATCTATCGCCGCGGAGTCTCTCCGGCCCCCGGCCCCGCTGGTGGCTCCGGCTCTGGGGAGCCAGGAGGGAGGCGGCGGCTCCGAGGACGCCGCCTCTCCGCGCTGCAAGTGTCGAGTCGCTGGTCTCCGGTCGCCGCCTTTCCCCTCGGCTCTGTCCTTGGGCGAGCGAAAAGTTTTGTTCGAGGGAGAGAAGGAGGAAGGGAGGGATCAGACCCCCCGGTCCCTCCCAGCCACCTCCCCTCCCCACTGCGAGCGAAAGGGGGCGTTAGCCCAGGAGATCCCCTGCGAGGGAGCGGGCGCTTCAATCCCAGCTGGAGCGAAATGTAAATACCCCCCTTTATTGCTTCCTCCAGAGGTGCCTTCATTTCCCCTCCCATCCCGGACCTGTTAGGGGGAGCCGCTGGGAGATAGTTTGCGTGACAAGAAAAGAAAAGAAAAGAAAAAATCAAGGCAGAGGGAGATGCAAAAATACAGCTGCGAAAAGTCATTCCCAACAAGCCCAGCTTCCCAAGCCAGAGGGCAGGTCTGCCAGCTCCCTGTCTAGCAAGTCCCTCGCCCCAGCGGTGGGAGCAAGCACTTTCAAGGAGAACGATTAAAAAAAAAGGGGGTCTCGGCGCTCGGGTCCTAGCAGGGGCCAGCTTCTATCAGCCGCGCCTTTGCCCTGGGCGGGTGTTTATAGCTGCGATACCTAATACAATCCCATGTGTGTTGTGTATACAGCAGTAACATTCACACGACGTCGCTGTACAATGGGCACTGCTGGATACAACACATTGCTGGACTGAAACAGCTACATCTAGGATCGTTACAGCTGTAATTGCGTACATCTCTTGTTATCGTATAGGAAATACGTTCGACACCTTTACAGTATTAGATCTGTGGTTGTAGGTGTTGGTGGGTGTGCCCTTACCCATCTATGCTTTACATATCTCGGTTCAGGGTTTCCTCTTACACAGGTATCTGACACATGCAAGAGAGGATTGCTTGCGTATAACTGTGTAACTGTTGTATAACTGTATACAGAGACCTTGTTCACCTAAATCTAAACGTGTCTGCGAGTGTACGGGTCTTCCGTATATGTACCTTCTCCATATACCTTCTCCCTGGAGTTCTGGTCCAGGTGTGTGGTGTGTGTAGTGTGTGTGGTGTGCAACACCCATCTGCGATGCGTGCCAATTTCTTAAAGCAGAGACAGTTTTATGGACAAATTGAGACCTTTTAATAAAGTCATCCAAGAGTTCTAAGGATTTGCTCCCATTGCAAGAGATTTTTATAGCTACCAAAACTTAGAAGACTTTCCTCTCCAGATGTTCTGGAAGACCGTCAGAACAACTTGCTGCAGCAGCAGCAGCTGTCTTCATGACGAAATCAAAAGCTAAAAGCTGCTACAGTGTTTTATAATCTGACAGCATCTAGCCTTCCAAAGAATGCAGGTTGCTCTTTGCTTTATACCTATCTGACCCAGATGCTCTGAGTATCTCCCACTGCTGACAGGCTTTTTCTTCAAAGGGTTGTCTTCGGTGATCCATCCATTAGGATAAAAAATGAGCTCTCATCCTCTTGCATTTGTTTTGGGAAGGGGAAAATTATTTAAACAACTGTATCTCCATTAAATGAGGGAAGTCAGGGTGGAAGACGGATCCCCCTGCTTTCTGAAATAGTTTCACAAATTGTATCTGTCTTAGAATATATGTAATCTAAAAATGCAAAACTGGAAATGTATGTCATGTGTATAGTATAGTATAGTATAGTATAGTATAGTATAGTATAGTATTATTCACAAATCACAACCATGATAATGGGAGCTCTTTTTACTTATATAATTGTATTTGAGAGTAGTGTTGTTTTTTTTTAGGAATATATCCAGGTCTCTTAAGTTATTTGTAGTTAGGACTTTTCTCTCACTCCTTCCCTTTTAGAGAAAGGCTGCATCTATGACTTGAACCAACTCAGTAACTTCTTAAAGGCCATCAATAGCCATGGAATAACAATCAGGTAGCAAGTAAAATTAACAGGTATTGCTCCACTCTTTCTTTCTCCCTCTTGTTGCCAGTTAGACTTATGTTGCTAGGAAGGCCCGATATCTCTAGCATTTCTCCTGGAGCAGATAGCTGTGGTTGTTTGGAGCATGTTCCTTTAAACAACCTCTTTTTCTTTTTTATTTACAATAAACACGTTTTTGTTAATGAAACCCTCGCCCACTTGCAATTTCCACCCCCACTCTTCCCCAAACTCCATAAAGCTCCTTCTTTGCATATCTGAGCCCTGTTATGTTGGGCTGGGTTCTTTTGAGGTCAAAGGGTCACTCTGGGGGCAGCAGGGTCATTGTATAGCCATCATGGGTCAATAAGCAACTGGTCAGGCTCTCAATCCACATCAAGCCTTGAAGAGGACTGGGAAATGGGAGAATCCATTCATAATAATAATAAACTTGTCAATCAATAACAGGCATGAGAAATACTTTGTAAAAGGTAAAAAAAAATCTTTCCTTTTTTAAGTTTGACATTAAACTTTACACAGAAAGTTTTTTGAGAAGTTTCCAAATTGCCTTTTTTTTTGCTGTCTTGAAATTTTATTAGAGATTTAAAAAAAACAGGCACCACGAGTAAAAAATAGTTGTAAGTATGATTTTTCCACGTGACAACCCCCCCCCCCCCCCC
>NW_017728973.1:6981606-6983321 GCF_001723915.1 Gavialis gangeticus
ACCCCCCCCCCCCCCCGAATTAGGTAGAGAGGAAATATTCTTTGAGGGGAGGCGAGGGAGGTGTAAGGATTTTTTTTTTCCTTGTAGAAGTAATTACAATGTGTTCTAGATCTTGGCCTACCCTTTTATTTTTACTGATATTAGATTTTACATTAATTTTTAGTAGAACTTTCAGTGCAAGGAATAATTAATGGTAAATCCTTGGCTTAGTAGCAAAAACATAAACTTTCAAACCTTTTACTCATGAACTAAATTAACAACAAAAGAACACGTTAGCATTGCGAATGATTTAAACGAAATATAAGGCATGTATGAGACCTTTATCCTACTGATCTGCCTGGATGAGATTGAAAAAAAATACAAACTAAGATGTCTCTGGAAGAGAATTGTTACAGAGTACAAGATCTGGTTGTATCATTTCATCAGCTGCAAACTTTTTAAAAAAGAAATAAATGCTTCTATCTAAAGGGGGGCAGTGGCTTGAATTAAAAAATCAGAGAAGAAACAATTAAATCACGGTGTAATATGGAAAACGTCAAAGGAAGACAGAAAAATGATGCAAATTCTCTGCTGGCTTGAAGATTGATGCATGAAATCTTCTTGGGAATCTACAAACTCATTATTCTTGTCTCCCTTTTTTAGAGGTTTGCTATTCTTTGAAAAAAAATACAGTTCTTTGCATCGGCCTCAAGAATAATGTTCAAAGGCATTGGGAAAAATAGGAGAATTAAAAAAGAAGAAGGAAACAGTGAAAATTCTCCCTTTCAGAATTCTCATGGCTGCCTCAGAACAAGCAGGACTTAACAAACTTTTCCAACATGGTTCTTTAAAAAAAAGGTTTTGCCTGCAGGGGGAAGGCTCCTTGTTGGAACTATTTAGTTTGATTTGGTTAGGAAAACAAACAAACATTTTTTTTTCAAACAGCAGTGTTTATTACTGTATAATTCCCTTCAGCTGTTCCCTAGAAAAAGTGGTTTCTTTTTTTAAAGCATGGTGAAAGACTTTATTAAAAAGACGGAGATAAGGCAGAACGTACTAAAAGACCAAAAATGGGGTATTTAAATTTAATTCCATGGATGATGCGTTTTTTAATTCACTGAGGGCACCTTTTCCCCCAAGCCACTAAAACCATCCAAATGAACTAGGAAGAAAAACAAAACTCTTTCCTCCCCACCTCTCTCAATATATATATATATATAATCTTGATAACAAAATCATTTCACCTTCTACAGCATGAAATATTTTGCTGGAGCCTCTTGCTAATAGGGCTGAACACGCCAAATCTAAACAGATCGCTCTCCCATTGCTTGGTCCTCGAAGCAAACCCTGAGCTATGTTTCTATTATTTGTCGCTGTTTATGTTTTAGGTCTATTGGTTTTTACTCTAAGCATTATTCTAAACGTTTTAAATGTGGTCAGAGTGGCACCATTTGGTCTGATGCAATCTGTTTCTCTCTCTAGGCCTCTCCTGCAGCTTGAACTCCGAAGTTTGATCAAGTTACATCATTTCTAAATATTTTCTCCCTCTTCCCCTGGCGCTTTTCTCTGAGCAAGGGCTAGGAAAGGATCAATAGCAACAAGAACACAAATAATCGTAACAGGGCTAATCAATGCATATCTCCTCAAAATATTAGGCAGGTCCGACAGTGCCAGAAAACCCACTTCCAATGTTTTCATATTTTATTGCACCAGCAGGATTTGCATTTTTATGGCTC
>NW_017728973.1:6983397-6985955 GCF_001723915.1 Gavialis gangeticus
TCGCCAAAGTGAGTGGGTGTTTGCACATAGGGGGGCGGGGGGGGGGATGTCTGCAACTCATATACAGTGAAACACGAAATAAGACGACAAAGAGCTATCAGGATTGTTTCTCCCCGGTTGTTTCTATAGGTAGATTACAGCGAGGGGAGTAAATAGACTCGGAGAGTTCACTTTAAAAGCTTGTTCAATGAATGGGATTGATCACAAGCTTCTTAAACTTTGACGTCAAGCACTTCCAGCTAAACTCAAGGGGAAACGGCTGCCTTTTGCCCTCATCAAACTATGAAATGGGTCACAACGTGGCCAGTGGGAAGAAATGTTTGCAGGGCTACAGCTCCTGGGGGTAACTAGATTTGGTGTGTAACATCCAGGCTTGGCAGCGTTGTGACAGTGTAGCAGAAAGGTGGATTCCTGTATGTAAGTGTATGTAGGTGTTTGAAAAGCTCCAGTCACTGCAAGCATGGGGGACACTTGTATTTCAGGGAAACTTTCAAACCCGGCTGAATAATGGCAACCCGAGCCGTGAACAGAGCCGGCGTGAGTGTGAATCCACGTCTCTAACTCTCCACTCCTTCGACTTGTGAAACGCAACAGCAAGGTTATTTTGAAAGGCCAGGGCAGGAGGTGATTTGTAGAAATATTTTCATCCCAGACAGTTTAAGTACCTGTCAGGAATAACTGCCCCAGATCAAAATATTAGGAGCCTTAAACGGCGCTTTATGTTCCCAGACAGTGTTTAGCTTTCGGAGGGAGCTGCCTCAATGCTGTGGATTATTTCAGATCCTTGCAAAATTCTTCTTAAAACAAGAAGCGGAGCGGGGGTGTTTTGCTGGCCCAGGAGAGGAGACGCGGGCCCGGCTGGCGGGTCAGGGGGTGCTCGCCCCCCGCCAGCACTGTCTAATTCCCCTATTGTAGGCCCAGGCCGCCGCGGGGCGCGGGGCACGCTCGGGAGAGGCGGCCGGGCCCTGCCGGGGCAGGGGGCAGCACTGGCCTGAGCCTGGGGGGCTCCTCCAGGGCTGGCAGGGCGCGGGCACGACCCGATTTCCATCTCAGCTCGGGAAAGGGAGGCAGAGGCAGGCTGGCAGCCTGGCCCCCGAGCTTCCCTACTGATTCCAGCCTTGCAGCCTGCCTCTCCCCACAGCGCTTCCAGGCACTGATTTTCTTCCCCACTGAGCTCTGTGCAAATGACTCCGGCCTCAACCCCCTCCCCCCCAGCCCGCTGCTTTCCAATTTGCACCTGTTTTTTTGGGTTGTTTCTTTCTTTCTTTCTTTTTAAGCCTATCTCCTAGGCTGCCCGACTCGCTTATTTCCTTGCAGTAAGGGGCGTTGAACTTGAGGGATCCGCAGCGGACAGCGGGGCTATTGGGAGTAATGTGCGGAGGCTTGAGTTTCTCGCCCGGGTTAACAGCAAAGCCACGGGGGGAAGGAGCTCGCGTGTGCCGAGAGAGATCTCGGCGTGGTGCGTGTGCGCCAGAAACGAGCAGCACAGGCAGCGCTGCCTCTTTCATACACGGGGTCCCAGCTAGGTGCAGGGCAGGCTGAAAACGAAGCTGGAGGAAGTGCAGCTTCACGCCTCAGCGAAGGTTACGGATTCCCCTCCCTTGTGGGGTGAAACAGAGGTAGAGCCCAAAGCAATTATTTAACGTGGGCCAAGGGGAAACCCCACTGTCCCTGCGGGGAAGCTGGTCCTGGGAGGGTCCTGAGCTCCCTGATCAGTCCTCTGCTTCTCCCTGTACCCGCGGGTGCCTTTCCCCGGCTGCCCCGCGGGGCGGCAGCTCCAGGCCAGCTCTCCCCTGGCTGGGGCGCTCAGCTCGGCGTCTCCTGCTTTCTTTTCAGAAAGTGCCGCGGGGACAGAGCCAAGCTGACGGCGCGGACAGGTCCGAGGAGAGATCACAGCCCCGACTGGCCCGCTCCCCTGTCTAGAGCCCGTCAGGGGTGCACAAGGAGGCTCCGGCCCCTTTCACAGACCTGCCTCCAAGTTCGCATCGTGAATCGGTGGCTGGAACTGGCAGGGAGGTGGAGGGGAGCGAAGGGCAGGACCCGTGTGCACATGGGTATGTACGCACAAGTATAACGTGTGTACACGTGCACAAATGTGTGTGAGTGCATGGGCAAGGCTTGCCTACGCCCCCCACTGCCCAATGTAGATTTGGTTTGCAGCTCCCGTGCCACAGCCTCCCTCCCAGAGTTGGGCTCGGTTGCAAACTAAATCCTCCCCTGCCTGGCACAAGGGCAGCTTGCAGGGGAACAAACGTAGGGGAGGATCCGGCTCCAGGACAGTGGCTGCACCAGGCTGGGGGAGGCAGAGCCCTGCTTCCAGGTGAGGCGGCGGGGTGCGGGGGAGCTGCGGGCAGCGAGTCCCGCCGCCTGCCGAGTCCCGTGGCAATGCGGATCTCCCAATAACCTGATAACTTTTATTGCTTCCTGCGGAAACAGCCAGACCTGACAGGTCTAAGGGAGAAATCCCCCAGGGCTGCCTTCTGGATCAAGATTACCGCGTGAGATCGCCCTGGCTTTATTGTCCTTTCCATTCACTTGCGGGGGAGCGGGGGTGGTGA
>NW_017728973.1:6990955-6994189 GCF_001723915.1 Gavialis gangeticus
GTTCTGCTGTTTATGTTTTATATTTTGTTAACCTTGTCCTTTGTCACTGATTGTAAGTGTCTAACCTTTGTTGAATCCTGCCCCCTTGGGGCATTGTAGTGTCCCCTATACCCACTGGTTTATGCCTGTTATGTTCCCAGTACTGTTCTCTCCCGGTTAGCTGGCGCTGGCGAGCTCTCCCCTGACTGCCCAGCTTGCAGGAGAAACGGCTTGGGAGCCTTTTCACCTTCTGGGCTGCGAGGTAACAGCTTCAGTCCCTGCCCCCCAGGATCTATTGCTTGGCACGAGAGTGGGAGAGCAGCCCGTTCATTTCCACTCCAGGTCTTGGGGACCCCGAACAATCAGTAGACACAGACTCGAGAAGCCCTGATCCCCTTAAGTATGGGCAGAGCCCACTGAGTGTGTAATTCAAGGCTGAGGATGATACAGGCGGGGTGTAATGTGCGCAGGATGGTGTACACAATAAGTGACCTCTGGCAGTAGAAGCAGAGAGGCTTAACAGTCCAAGCAGAAGGCGTTTTAGCGGCTGATAGAAACCCGAGAGGTGAGCACACGTGTATGTGGGTACGCGCCAGGCTGCTGCTGCTTACGCCTGTGTGCACGTCCTGTGCAGCCAACTGCGTCCCCACGATGCACACTCCGGTCTCGGCCCTGCGGGCTGGAGGCCGGGCTCGCCCCCACCTCGTGTGCAGGCTCCGTGTCCGCGGTATTGGACGTGTTTAGCCCTGCTCCTCGGTACAGCTTCCTGCTGGGTTTTGCCCAGCTGTCTCTCTCTGTCCTATAAAGCCCTTGGCTAGGGGGACTGGCTGGATGTGTTGCCTGAAGCCTCGTTTTCTTTGCAGGACCCTCTCGTCGAGTTGTGTGAGCCCGATGGGCAGAGGGTTTTGGCATCGTCTTCCCACTCCTTCCTCTCCCTCCCCAGCCTGCCTCCGGCCGCCTGCCAGAGCGGGACAGAGCACCACTTAGCACAGGGGGAAGAGCGGCTCTGCCTTGCTGGGGAAACAAAAATGCCAGGGATGTCCCTTCTCATTTGCAAAGGGAAACTCCAGTCTGGCTGACCTGCTTCATGGAGAGGGGGCGAGCAGTGATGGCTCCCCCACCCCATTCACACATACACACACACACGCACACACACTTCGCAGCAACAAGCTGCAGCCTCCTCAAACCGGCCGCTTTCCGTCCACCGCCATCCAAACTATTTCCCCCTTCCCTTTGACCAAACAAAGAAGATTTTTGTGTTTGTGTTGGCCGGGGCATCTCTACTCGCAGGAAACTTTCTGCCCGGAGAAAGCGGGGCTGGGGCGTGCCGGGTGGATGCAGGGAGATCTGAAGAATGTAGCGCGCTCTCTGCTGCAGCAGGGCCACGAGCTTGTCAGCTGGGTTTTGAAGGGAAAGCTCCCCACACTGATTTCTGCTTTAAACACACACTCCCCCCAGAAGTCGATGCAGTCCCAGGCTGGGCGGCGGCGGCTTGTGCAGAGCGACATGAGGCTAGGACATGTGAATCAGGCAATCGCAGCCCCAAATTAAAAGGAATAACTGATTTATTTAGATTTGATTTGACTTGATTTTCCAACACGCGCGCTGGAACGTGGCGCCCCCTCCTAGGGGATCGGCCCTGGATCACAGCAAGATCGCGTGCGGCTGAGGATACGTCTAGCTTCACAAATCACCATCATTACTACTACAATTATCATCACCGTCACCATTATTATTATTACTGTTATTACTACATTATTATTATTATTATTATTATTAGTGGTGGTGGTGGTGGCGGCGGCTGTGGTGGTGTTACTATTATTCTCCTATCGGATGCTGCTGTTCGAGCCACAAAGGCAGAGGCAGGATAAAGCCAACTTCTCACCCGCAAGGCTTTCTAGGGAGCATCACACCAGGGGACCTCCCCTCCTCCCCCCCAAAAAAGTACCCCCCCCCAAAAAAACCAACAAAGAAGTGACCTGAGCCAAAAATGGGAAACCCTCTCCCGCACCCACCTCTGGGGCAGCAGCCCTCTCGCTCGGGCGGCTCGCAGGTTTAGAAGGGAGAAGGGTCAAATGGGACAAAAGAGCCCAGGTTTTATCTCTTGGCGTCAGAAATCTGCAGTGCTGCTCTCGGGGAAGGATAGCCGGGTTAGGATTACCAGGACCCAGGCTATCAAATGCAGAAGGAGCCCAGCGCCTCCGAGTTTGCAAGGAAGTTAAGCAGCAGGCACCAGGATCAGCCAAATAAGAGCGGAGCCCCGGAGTGTGGAAGGCGGGGAGAGATGAGAAGTGAAGAAAGGAACATGGTGAGTAAGAAGAAACACGCTGCCCTTTGCTTTTAGCACTGCGAGTGTTGTCGAGACGAGCCTTACTTTCTAGGCTGGGCTCATTTCAGTTAATAAATACAGCGACTGGCAATGAACAAGCATTCGGCTTCGGCTTAAGTGATGAATGGCTCCAGATTCAACCGCTCTGAACAACTTGCTGAGAGCAGTGACCTTTTCTGGACACATATATTTAAAAATACAGTCTTTTTTGCAAAGCGCCCCAATCCGCCCGTATTTCCAAGAAGAACGTAAAAAGTCGCTCAGAATAATCGTATGTAGGAAAAGGGATGAAGCAAATGGGATGAGTAACTAAAGGTGGAGTTGACGTGCAGAGCTGCTGAAAAGGTTTCTCAAGGGCGGTCAAATTCCTTCGAAAAAGCCGCCGAAATTTGCAGTATACATATATATACACATATTGCCTTAAAATATGGACGCGTGTTTTAAATGATTGCATGAGTGTTGGGAAATAGACGCCCGTCTCTCTGCGTGCACACTCACGCGCGTGCAGGAGCGGGTGAATACACGTCCATAGGTGTGCAGGCGTATATAACGTGTGCACGATCGGCACCCCGAGAAAGTGCGATCGCCCTAGCTCTCTCTAATCCGGCAAGGCGCTGATGGGCGGCTTGATATTTGTCTGCACGGCAGCAGCGTGGTTGTTAAATGAAAGGCTTTTTTTTTTTTATGAGTGTTTTACACGGGGGGTGTGTGTGAAATGTTGGGGTTTTATGACATCACAAGGTTCAAGTACCCAATCAGCTCGCAGATTTGAGAAATTATTTGGTGGGGTGTTTCCTATAATATACTGTACTCAGGAGCCTGGCTTTAAGAAAGAAGCCGAGCAAAAGGTGGGAGCTACATGGATTCGCGTGGGGTTTTTTCCCCTCTCTCCTTGCAAGATCCTCGGTGCTACCGTTTTTAGCCCC
>NW_017728973.1:7000346-7001425 GCF_001723915.1 Gavialis gangeticus
TGCTACCGTTTTTAGCCCCCCCCCTCCCTCCCACCCCGGTAGCTTTGTTTGCTTAGCATCTCCCTGGCACTGCAGAGCTCAGGGGCTGCCTGGCGATCCCTTCCCCGAGAGAGTCTGTTTGAAGTGGGCGGTGGGGGAAGCCCGGAGGATGCAAGATGTTTGACTTCTTGATTTCTCTCCCTCTCTCTCTCGGCTCCGGCTCGGGGAGGGGGGAGCCGAGGAGGCGAGCCCCAGCGCCTGAGGAGCACGGGGGTGTTGGGAAGAGGCTGCAGATCCTTGACGGGGGCATCTGAAAGGGAAATCGCCTGCTCGGAGCTGCCGCCGCAGCCGCCTCCGGCCGCCGGGCTGTGCGCGGTCGAGGAGCTGGACCCGCTATGCCCCCGGCCCCTTTGAGAGAGACCGAGGCAGAGCTCGTGGCAAAATGTTCCTGACCTGCGACGGGACCTTGGGGATTGTTCCAGCCGCCATGGATTACAATGGGGACGCCAGGCCCGGGGATTTCCACGCCGGCTACCAAGAGATCGAAGGGATCAACCTGGGATACTTACAGATCAACGGCACCCAGATGTTTGCTCTGGCTCAGGTCCTCAGCGACCTGTTTAAGGATATCCCCCGCACCACCATCAGCAAGAAGATGGAGACGCTCAAGATCAAGAGCCGGCGCTGCGACCTCCAGGAGCTCCGCACCCTCAAAGCCATCCACTCCGTGCCCACCCGCGCCGTGAAATGCTCGCTCATCTCCAAGGCGGACCTGGAGGCTCTGTGCACCTCTTGCAAGAGCCTCGGCCCCGGCCGGAGGAAGAGGAAGAGCAAGCGGAGGGAGCAGCTGCTGCTGCCGGGCCCGGGGGAGCTCTTCCAGTGCCCCCGGCCGCCGCTGCTGGCCGCCTGCTGCGGGCCGGAGCCCGGCATCCGCTCCAAGCTGGCGCCCGACTTCGCCAAGGCCCCGGGCGGGCTCCTGGCCGAGCCCTTCTTCCCCAGCAAGAAGGGCTACAGCCTGGAGGGCCCCGGGGGGCTCTTCGCGGGCGTGCTGAGCGCCTACCCCCGCGACCTGCAGCTGCTGCGCCCGGCGGCCCGCGAGC
>NW_017728973.1:7001787-7002320 GCF_001723915.1 Gavialis gangeticus
GGCGCCGCACGCCGAGCCGGGCCGGCGCCGGAGGGGCCCGTGCTGCGCCAAGGGGCTCTTCGCGGAGGACAAGGGCCCGGAGGCGGCCCGGAGAGGCCGATCCTCCGCCGCCTTCCCCGGCTGCAAGCGGCAGGGCACGTCGGCCGGCTACTCCAGCGACTCGGACTCCAGCCTGGACCTGGGCGGCTCCAGCCCCGGCAGCTCCAGCGACTCCTCGGAGGAGGAGGAGGAAGAGGAGGAGGAGGAGGACACGTCGTGCAGCAGCGAGGAGGGCAGCTCCTCGGAGTCGGAGAGCAGCTCTCTGTGCAGCGGCGACTCGGTGCAGAGCACCCGCTACCGGCAGGCGGCCCTGCCCCGCTTCCAGCCGGCGCGGGAGCCCGGCCCCGAGGAGCCCCGCGCCCCGGAGCCACCCCCCAAGGCGCTGCGGCCCGATCCCAACCTCCTGCTCCTCTCGCAGCAGCTGTGGGCCCGCACCTTGCGAGCCTCCACTTTGGAGAGTTGGAGGCCGGAGCCGGGCGCCAAGCGGGAGGCGG
>NW_017728973.1:7002557-7002880 GCF_001723915.1 Gavialis gangeticus
AGGGCGCACTGCCGGCCGCCCCCCGGTCGCCAGGCCTTCAGCCTCCTGGGCAACTTCCCCTGCGTGCCCTCGCTGGTGGTGGGCGAGGACGGGGACCTGCGGCCCGCCGCCTCCCTGGGCGGCAAGGACTCCTGGGCCCTCTCCAAGATCCACCCGCTGTGGAGCTGGCAGCTGGGGGGCAACGCCATGCCCGTGCCCCCCAGCCTCAAATTCCGGGGGTACAGCCTGGAGGACTTCTGAGCCACCCCCTCTCAGCTCCTACCCCCCTTGGGCGAGCTGCTCCTGGTTTACATGCAACAGTTGGGAGAAGACTGGGGGGGGGG
>NW_017728973.1:7002930-7007067 GCF_001723915.1 Gavialis gangeticus
GAAGACTGGGGGGGGGGGTGGAGTGGTGGCTGTCTGCAGGTCAGGGCTCTTCCGCGACTGGTGCCTGGCACTCAGGCAGCGCTGTGACCCCCACCCCCTCCAGCCCCTTTTCAGGTGTCTCAGGTTGGCCATTCCCTGGCCTCAGTATAATGGAGGCAGCCAAGATCCCTTTAGGACCCCCCCTCCCCACTCCTGCTTGCAAGGCCGCTGCTGGACATCTTTTGGGAGGTGTGTGCGCAGGGGGGTGGCGGATCTGCTGGCGGTGGGGTCGAGCACTGGGGGGTGTGTGAGTTTAGCAGAGGAAACTAAAGACATCAGATCAAACACGAGGTCAGTTTGATTAATGCCTCCCCCCACCTCCCCTAACATTGAATGGTTTATTCCAAGCAGGGTGATTCGGAATCAAATGTGCATATGGAATGGGAGGCTCAAAGGGATCCTGCCTGTCCTCCCCTAACCGAGTTAGTCGCGATCCATCCCCTCCCCACTCGCCCCCAGGGTAAAAGGATATTGGCCCTCCCCCCTTCCTCTCCACTCGGGAGGGAATGCAGTGCTGGCATCCCAACACACACTAAACCGATCTCCTCAAAGCTTTTTCTTTCTGGAAGAAAAAAAGCCGAAACCAGAAAAGAATGGATCTAATTTCTCCCTTCCTTGATAAATGCATTGGATTAAAATAATAATAATCACACGCAGAGAGAAAGAATGAGCCGTGCTATGGAATAAACACACCCTCCCCCCTCCCTTTTTTTTTTTTTAAGTATGAATCAATCTCATACAAAAACATTGCAAGCAGCTATTTAAAAGAATAGTAATAATAGTAATATACTTTTCTCTATCTACCAAAGAGGCAGGAAAAATAAAAGAAAATCTGAAAAGACTAGGAAGTTCTGTTTGGGGGGTGGGCGAAAGAGGGGGGAAAAGGCAAGAAAAAAACCCAGGAAGGTTTGAAAGGAAGTTATTTGAGACTGCTGTATGTAAATTTAAAAAAAGAGTTGTTTGCTGGATAATAACCCCAACTCAGATAGCCTAAAGGTAGCAGGCCTGTAAAAGCTTTATTGGCTCAAGAAATAGGATCCAGGAGCATTAGCAATCGAGTACAGATGGACGATTTGATCTCTACTAAGTTCCAACGTGGAATGCGGGGAGGAATGTCTCTCTTCTCTCGAAGGGAAATAATATCCCAGTTTAACTCTTCTTACAACCCAGTGTCTCTTTGTAACTGGCCCTTTCGACTATTTCTGATGTGATTTCCACCCTTCTCTGGCATCAAAGTTCAGCTGGCTCTCTGAAGTCTGCTGTGTTTGGGAAATCGTAGACAAATCAAAGCTGATGCAGATTTGTTTTGTTTTATTTTTCCTCCCTTTCTTTTCAACATAAAATATTTTCAACAAAATGCCGATGTGACACTGGTTGAAATCATGCTATACACCGCTTGGGTGCTTATATTTTCCCCCTGCAGTGATAAAAAAAAAACCACAGACTCTTACAAAAATCTTATGCAGTGTCTTTTAATTCCAATGAAAGAAAGGAAGAAAAACGCGCTGTTCATCACGATAGAAATACAATCAAAGCAAATATTCAAACTGGCACTGAGGATTTTGATTTTTAGTGCCATTCTAACGGTGGCAGGACAAAATTAAAAAAAAAAAAGATTGAGGTCAAATATTTTAAAAAAAACATTTCAGGTCAAATATAATTTCTCCCTATTGCTTTATTTCTCTCTTCTATATGTTGAATCTTTCCAAGACAATTCTTTTTTTCTCTTTATTTTTTGTTTCTAGTTGACTAGGATTTTTTTTGGGGGGTGGGGGTTGTTTTGGTCCCCCCCCATTTAAAATGAGGAAGGTTTCTCCTACGGGTGTGAAAGATCCAGATTCCAACAAAAAATTGCGGGAGGTTATAAAAATCCTGGCTGTGTGTGTAGGTGGAAGAGAAATCCCTATTCTTTTGGAAGTATATCTCTCTTCTGCAGTTTGCTTTTAAACTGCTTTCTAACAGACTGAGTCGTTCTCTCCAAAGTACACACACACGAAAATGGAGGCTTTTATTCTTTGCATACACACACGGCGTTGGTCGTCCTGGCGACCCGAAAGGGGGATCTGAAAAGCAAAGCCAAGGAGAGAAAGACACACACTCGCATACAACGAATCGTGCTTGTTTTTCTTTTCCTATCTAAAGGGGAATGCGGTTCTCAAACGCCTACTCCTTTCTTCAGATTTTGCTCCTGGACTCTTAGCTGCAGGATCCAAATCAGGTTTTTTAAAATGTATTTTCTAGGGTGCTTCCCCCCCCCCAAAAAAACCCAGATTTGTGGAGTTTGTTAATTAAAAACCACTATTATTTATGTGAGAGTGTGGAATAACGCCAACAAAGAGCCAGGCACGAAACAGAGAGAGAGAGAAAAAGAAAGAAAGAGATCAGTAAAGGATTGATATTTTGAAAGTCTGCAGGTCAGGCACATGGCTGCTAGAAATGCCAGCGTGTTAGCTAGTTTTTCTTTAATTATATGCCTGATCCTAAAACACTTGTGAATGCAAAGCTCCCAGTGAAGTCAGAAAGAGAGTTTGGGTTTGTTTTTGGTTTTGTTTTGTTTTTTTTTTGGGGGGGGGGGTCTGGGTAACATGAACAGAACCCCCCCCCACCTTAGACTTGGATTATGCAAAAAAATGTTGCTTAAGCAGAAAGAAAGATAAGGTGCAGCTTTGTCTGTCACTGGCAGTAATACACACATAACTCAGGAATACTTTACAAGGTATCTAATCACCTCAAAAACTGTATGCATATACCTATGTGTGTGTGTTTACACACACTCACACGTATATGTTTATACGTGCATACATATATTTATCTCCATGTGGATGTGTGTGTGTGCGTTTGTGTATGTGTATGTATATAAAACACAGCGATGCATATACTCACGTATGTGATATATAGGCATACATGCATACATTATTTATAAACACACACACACACACACACACACATAAATGTGAGGGAAGCTGTAGCAGGGCTGTGAATACAATATACCTCAAAACTTTCCCCGCTCGCACACCTTGATTGCTTTCTCTTGCAACAGAAACAGCCTGTTCTCTGGGAAGGAAAAAAAAAAACCCCCCAAACGCACCATTTCTCACCATCTTTTTTTAATACGTTTCAAAGAAGTGTATGTGGTCCGGAAAAAAAGTCAAATTATGTTCCTAGGAATTCTCCATTTCCTCCCGAAAGTTTTTTTTTAAAGCTTGTTGCATTGCAATAAAAAAAAATTAAAAAAGGAAAATCCAACAGTTATTTGATATGATATGGCTTGGACCTTTTTTTAAGGAAAAAACAAAGCAAAACAAAAGCAAAACAAAAATTCAGTGGTAGTTTCCTAGAAAGAAGCAATCTCTCTTTGATTAAAAAAAACCCACGTTCCTAAAGAACTGGACAATTAGGATGCTGAAAGCGATTTCTATTTTTGAACAATACATTTTTTTTTAAACACCAGAGTGGTTTAAACAATACAATGGCACCTTTACCATATTAGTGACGTTGCATTATTTGCAATTGGGTGCAAAAGAAGGAAGACCCGATTTTTTTTTAAGAAAGCGTTTGAATAGAAAACAAATACATGAAAATATCTTCTTTTACGAATTTAAAGGGAAAAAACCCAACCCTGTTATGAATGAATGCTGCTTTTTAAAAAATGCAGTCAGTTTTAGACTCAGGAAAATCTCAGCTTGGATGTGGTGTGGTGTGAGGCTGTTGTAAGGGTTTATTTTGGGGGGATGGGGGCCTAGCGAGTTCCCTGGCCCCTTTGCTCTACCTTTGCATAATTGGATATGCAGTTTGGGAGCAGAACACAGAGCAGCCCTCGGTTTTCATGTAAATCACTCCAACTCCGCAGGAGTGGAGGTGGGTTAAAATAGACTTGACCTGCTTTGCTGATCCACTGGGGGGGTGGGGGAAGAGGGGAGGACTGGGGGGAGCTCCACACGCAGGATTTAAAGGTACAGGTCTCTATTTCTGGCAAAACAGAGAGGGAAAATAATTTATAAAAGCAAGGAGGGGAAAATACTTGTTAATAACCTATTTCCCCCCGTTTCCAGGCCCGCTCCAAAGACCCAGAGGATCAATGTCGTTCCCTGAGTGCTG
>NW_017728973.1:7012067-7033529 GCF_001723915.1 Gavialis gangeticus
TCTCTTGGACTTAGGTCCCAGAGATGAAGTTTCTACCTATCTTTAAATTATCCCCAAAAGGATCGGGGCGGGGGGAATTTACCTCTGGCGATTTTTTTTTAAAAACAAGACTGGGGTATGGAATTGGCTGCGTCTCAAACCTCCCCCTGCTGTGGTTAACTTGCCTCTAGCTTCAGAAACTGCATTTCCTCCGATTGCTCCCCCCACCCTTCAGTTTGAAACACCCGCTTCAAAATATATATATATATATATATAGAGAGAGAGATATTTCTATATCTATATATATATATATATACCAGGGGAGGGAGGGAGTTCTCGTCTCTTTTCAAGGGTATATTGGACTCTTTTATTTTTATTTTTTAGGTTGACTGTAACTTTATTTATTTCAAGTTGTTGTAAGTCTATGAATATGGAAGAGTGTTAATTCCTGCGTGCAATATGGAATCTAGGCTGAGGAATAAATAACTTTTTACAGAGTTGCTTTGTATCTGCCCCCTGTTTGCTGTGTGTAGGGCCTGGGGTGTGAGTGTAGGGGGAGAGGGAGGCCTGAGGTGTGGGCAGAGTTGTGTACACGGTCTTGGAGGTGTGCGCCCAGAGGACGACGAGGTGTGTGCCAATGGACCGTGGTGGAGCTTGTCTTTGTGTGTATGTGGCGTTTGTGTCCATTTTTGGGCGGTTGCCCAGAAACGTTGGTGTGGTGGCAGCCTTTGGTTGTGTGCGTGTGTTGACCTCGTGTGGGTCTGTCGTGTGGCCACGTGTGCATCAGTCTGATGGAGACCCAGGCTTGTGTCTGTGTGTTTGCTTGGGGGGGGAGGTGCAGAGAGTGAGCTGTGGATTTCGTGTGTGTGTGTGTGTGTGGCTGTGTTGTAGGTATGAGCTCCTCTGCGGGCTTGTCTATCCCGTGTGTGTGCTGTAGGTATGAAATCTTATGTGGGCTTGTTCAGTTCCTGTATGTGTGTGTGTGTGTGCATCTGAGTGTGTTTGTGTATGTGTGGGGGTTGCACGTATGGACTCCTCTGTGAGTTTGACCAGTCCCTGCACGGATGTGTGTGTAGGTATGAAATCCACTGCAGGTTTGTCCAGCTCTTGTGTGTGCGTGTGTGTGTGTGTGTGAGTGTGAGAGGGGCGTGGGGTTGTAGGTCTGAAATCCTCCGCCAGCTTGTCCTGCCCCTACATATATATGCGTGTGTGTGATTGATTGTGTGCCCGCTGCTCTGTTTTACGGGGGTGTAAGTGTTTCTCTGGACAAATTTCTCCTGAATGAAACATTTTCCTTAAACATTTAATCGGAAATCAATAGCCACTTCCGTCTAATTTGTAGGCCAGACACGAGTGCCCGGAGCCGACTCCCCATCCATGTGTTTCTACTTTGAGGGCCCGGACTCTGCTGCCCTTCGGAGCCAGCTCTCCATGCGGACATTTGGGGGTGGGGGTTGTTCAGTGCGATCGTTTGCCTTGCAAAGCTCGAGGACGGCTTCTTCCGGGGCAGGGGCATCTTTTTTTTAAAAACCCACCCTATTTAAGTAAAACAACCCTACAGGGCTTCTCCGTGTGCAGCCGGTTGATCAGAGCCGGAAACAATGCACACTCCCAGGGACCAGCCTGACCTGGGGAATGCGGCTTCTAGCCCCGGTGGGTTCCTTCGCAGGGAAGGGGATCTGAAACAGGGAAAGACAGGAGAGCTCAGTCGGCTTCGTGAGTTATCTGGGCTCCAGCAGCCTGGTCCCAAGCTCTGCAGGATGCAGGGAGTCAGACACTAAGCTCCAGGGAAAATCTGGGGAATCCACACGTTGCAGGTCCCACAGAAGAGCTTTTCCTTCCCATCCCACCCCCTTTTGCCCTGCAAACTGGCTGCCAGCGTCTTCTCTTCCTTGCACTGACTCAATGTCAAAGCTGTTCCCTCCTTTAAAAAAAAAAAAAGCCAACAAACCAAACAAAAAACCCCCTCCTCAAATCTGAAAAGGGCCAAAGGTGGAATCTGGATCTAAACAAGGTCCCATTTCCAGAGCAAAGGCGCTGGGAGGCTATGTCCACGCAAGGGCCTGCCCGGATCAGCCCAGCTCCCGAGCCCGCGATTAGCATGATTATCTTTTAAAGAAGGTAATTTAATCAGGATGTTAATTATCTGCAGTGCCCGGCCTGCAACTTTCCGAGGGACACAGAGAGGAGAGGTCGGGGAGAGAATGCGCCCGCCAGCCCTCGGTAAATATTTTCAGATATTTCATGTCAAAGGCTCCTGGGGAAATATACGGTCTGGGGGCAAGGTGTGGGGGGCGCCCGGGAGGGGATGGAGGAAGAGGGGGGGCGCTTCATTTATTTAGTTTAGTGTCAGGGTGTTAATGATAAATTAGATAGCAGAGGAGGGGCTCGGGAAAGCAGCAAGCTGTGAGAAAAAAAGAAAGCCCCCCCCATGCCCACCCCCCATCCAGGGTCGGCTGGATGTGGGGTGGGGGGCAGGGAGGGAGGAGAGGATAAAGCTGGGAGGGGGTTGAGGGATTAGGTGTTGCTAAAGGCCTTTCATTTACTGTGTTTACATGTAGTCAATAGAAGGGAATGGACAAGGCTTTCTTGTGAGTTATGAGGCTCACTCTAAACTCCCGGGTTATCAGTATCTCCCTCTTTTAAAAAAAATGGATTAAAAAAAAAGTTATCTGCAAACTTTTCCTGAAGATAGAGCACCCCCCACACCCCCCTTCCCTCCTCGCTCCAGGCCAGCCACATCCTTTGGAGGGTATTTCAGCTGTTCCGTATAAATCTAATGGTGCAATAGGTGGAGTTTATGCTTTTAGCAATTGAAAGAAATTACCCTAAATGAGGCCATATGGGAAAACATACTTTTCCCCTCCCCACCCCACCCCCAAGGAAGAAAAAAAAAGGAGGAAAAGGCTAGAGGAGCTTTTCTTCTGTCTTTTGTAGAAATCCTTGTCCTGGTAGAGCTGGGATGACATCTTTAAAAAGCCAATATGCTCTCAGCATCGCCACGTGAAAAGCCCAGTGTCTCTGCTCCCGGCTTTCCCTCTGCACCAGAGCCCTCGCGGGCGAGGCGACCTTCCGCACTCCGCGCCGGGCTTGCAGAGCTAGTGAGCCCCACGTTTCTCTCAAAGTAAAACAACGAGGTAAAATTGAATCCTAAAGGCAGCACCCTGATTTCTTTGATCCCTCATTTCAGCTTGTCCGGGGCTGAGTAAAACTCCGAAGAACAGTGGGGTTGGTTTTAGTTTAGTTTCTTTTTTTTTTTGGGGGGGGGGGTGTTATCCTACATTTTTTGGTGGAAGGCTGAGAACCAGCCACAGAGCCACGAAGGAAAGGAACTGATTACAATTTGTTACCTCTTCCATGTTTAAAAATAAAGTGTTGGGGGGGAAGCTTCTTTTACATCGTGCTGCCTGAAATGGAGGTGTTTATACGGAGCAACTGATTGCATGGCGGGGGGATTAGTTAAAGTTTGTGACCTCTTTGTACAACTGATATGCAGGGGGATGTTGCTTGAAATGTGGCTTCTTATTCCGGGTTGCAATTTAGCTCTCCGGATGCTTGAGTGCTCCGTTGTTCTTATTTTAGGTACAGTGACCTCCTTTGATCTCCTTCCCCCCTCCCCGTGAGTGAGCAGGGACTTCGAGAGCAATCTGAAAATTAAAAAAAAATAAAAAATCCTGTCCTCTCTCCCTCCCTATGCCCCCAAACAAATCATTCCTCTGCTCCCTCTTCCACAAAGAAGGATCGGGGCCTTTTGGGGGGCTCTGGGAATTTCAGGCACTCTGGATTTTAGGTTTCTTTGCATTCTTTCCAATACGTTGCCACGTTGGGATCTTTATGCCTTTTAATCAACTTGAAATACAAGCGAGCGCTCAGGCGACTGCTTGTAATTAACCATTCGTTACAGTGGTTTAAAAAAACAAGTAAAGACATTGCTTGGGAAACATGGATTCTCGAATTGAAATGACACGTCATAAAAAGAAATAACACATCGGGATCTGGCATGAAATCAGTCCGCCCTTAATAGTAAATTACAGATAAATATGGAGCGGGGTGGGTTATATTTTGCTGCCCATCATCCATAACAGGGCGAAACCTTTCATTTGACATCTATGAACAGAAAGAGGTGGCTAGCCGTGTCTGACATCCAGTAAAGCGCTGGTTTTATTAGTCCTGATTGTGAAAGATCGTCTTGCCGATGGTGAGAATGTATTTGTTAATTTGGGCTTTAGCCTTCCATTAACAACCGTTGAGATAAAGTCAAAAAGAAAAGACCCCCTAACATAACAACGTTTGGATTCAAAGCGATTCCTACGAGCAGATGCCCTGAACCAGGCGTGTACAAAATGCTGGGAACAGGATTTCGGTTCCAGGAGGCACAAAAAGCAAACGGCACGAATACATATCAAATACATCAGAACAGACGTATCAGGAGATCAGTAGGCTATACGGTAGATGGGCTTAGATGCGAAGTCTGACGCTCGTGTAGACAGATGGGTAGATAAAGAAGATAAAGAAACGGGTAGATATTTCCCAATGTGCAGTGACGGCAGAGCTGCAGAGACCGGAGCTCCTTTCCTACCATTATTGTTCCTATCGAGCTTCCTCTGCTCTCAGACGTGAGTTTTCACTTGGAATAAGGGGGTTTCTTTTGGGACAGCAGCATTTTGAATCTTGGCCTTCGGATTACTTTCCTTCTCTCAGCTGCTGGCTTCCCCGATGGGTGAAGTGCTAAAATACGCTGTCCCGGTGAAAGCTTTTTTGCAATTGGAAAAAGGGGAGAAATAAAATAAACCCAATAAAGTTGATTGTGACAGAGACACCGGGAGACGCCTAATACAGCTGTTGGGCACATCAGAAACAAACACACGTTCATGCATAAAATTACAGGGGGGGACCCCCCCCGAGGGTTTGATGTATACATATACATTTTAGTTTAACTTGATCAATGACACCCAGTGCAGTTTTCCTGTGAATTTGTCTTTGATTTGCCTAGTTTATACCGACACTATTTTTTGCATCAATTCAGCTCTAGAAGAGCGCTGATTTCCCCCCTCCCCCCCCCGGAAGAAACCCCTTCTGCTTTAAATTGGTTATTTATCCTGGTCTGAGTCTCTGGCCTGAAACATAGAAGCCCCCTTCGGACCCAGGCACTAATAGGGGAATGTCTTTAATAGCCACAAAAGACTCCTAATTGGTGAGAAATAATAGATACATATAAATCATGCGCTATCTAATCCTCTGCTCGGTACTTGGAGACATACCACGGCCAAAGCGGGGTGGAGAGGAACGAAACATGAAGGTAAGCAGAGGCATTGCGGTGCCTTTTGGAAATGTCCCTCCTCCAGTTGCACACAACAAACACACTGCGGACGAAACCCGGGCCTCCATGAAGTCCGGGGGAGTTTTGCCTTTGACTTCAAAGGTGCGTAGGGGACAGGATTTCACCCACAAATAGGGGCTGCCTCGCACAAAGCAAGAGCCCGATGCTCCCCCGAGTTAAATAAATGCATTGCACGGCAGGATAATGCAAGGGCCCCGTGGCTTCCAGGATCAGACCCAAGCTTATGCACGCGGGGCAAAGCTGCCTTCCCTGCCTGGAAAGAAAAGATCCGTATGTTTTAAATTTCAGCGGTGTAATAGCATTAGAGACATCTTCGTGACAACAGCAAGGACAAGAGGAGGAAAGCTGCTGAGCCCCGCAGCTGTGCTCCTGCCTTTATCTTTGCTCCAAAACGTGCACGGTGGCTGCCAGAGGGCTCAGCTCGCCAGGGCACGGCGGAGCTGTGGTTTTATGAATGAAAATGCAGCTTGTCCCCTGCCCCTCTCCCTTGGGGACGGGGCTGCCTGTTCAGCCGGGCCCTGAAAGACCCAGCTCACATGGGACGAGATTTCCCAAGGGGTTCAGCAGGGGCACAAGTCTCAGAGGCCAGGGTTAGAGAGCAGCACAGCACCCAGTCTTTGGGTGGGTGGGTGGCTGGGTTGGGGAATCTGCCTCCAGAGCTGAGTGCTGGGATCACCCCTGCCTTAGAGGAACAAGCTACAAATCTCAGCCTGCCTCTTATATGGGGGTCTCATATGCAAGGAGCTGTGGAGGTAGGGGTGGTTCCTGTGGTCCCCGAAGGGCCTTGCTGGGATGCACCGCAGGTACATGGCCTTAACACGTGTTAAGAACGGGGTTCTGGCCCTGTAGCCACAGGCCCTGGCGACCTCTGGGAGAATGGGGGAGCTGGCTACAGCTCAGGCTACCTGCCAAGAGATTCCCCACACCGTGGAGTAATGATCAATATTAAGGGAAATTGAAGTTTAGGGAGGTTTAGGTTAGATATTTGGAAAAACTCTCTCACTGGGAGGAAGTAGCAAAGCACTGGAATAAGCTACCCAGAGAGGTTGTGGACTCTCCATCCTAGGAGATTTTTATAGACCCGGGTAGACAAAGTCTTGGCTGGGATGATTTAGTTGGGGATGGTCCTGGTTTGAGCAGGGGGTTGGACTGGATGCCCTCCTGAGGTCCCTTCCAGCCTGAATTTTCTGTTATTTTATGTCTGGAGCCTGCCAGCACTTATCTGCCCCAGGTGTGTGCAAGGGGTACTGTGCCCCCCCCCAACCTCTGCCTGCCCCAGTCGTTAAAAAAAAAATGCTTTGATTCCCATCAAACCAGACCAGGACAATCGTTCACATGAGCAGCTTAAACTGGGGCCATTCCCTCCCACTAGCCTCGATTGTCGCGATCCTTCCCGGTGCTTCGGCTGGGACAACGTGCTTTGTGCGTCTGGAAGATCTCGGGATAAAATGCTTTGTCCCGGACTAAACCGGGTGTGTGGGATTTGGGGGGGTTTAAACCACAGAGAGGGCATTCCAGGAAGGAAGGAGTTAAATCGGCGGTGGGGGAGGACCCCAATAGTTCCCCCATCTCTGTTTTGAGGTGACCGCCAAGCTTCCCTCCCGGGCTGGGGACAGTGGCAGGGGGATCCGGGTGCGCGGGTGGCTGCGGGCAGACGGGGAAGGACCGAGTGGCACTTCCCAGCCCCAGGCCCCGCGCCGGGGACAAAGGGAGGAGGGGAGGGGGGCACCTGGCAGCCAAGGGCTGGCCCCTGTGCAGGATCGGGCCCAGCCTCCCCAGCTGCTCGGGGGATACTGAGTCTTGGCGGGGGGTAGCGGGTAGTTGGGGCCGGAGGGTCACTGGTTGCAATGGATACAACTCCGCAGCCCTGGCTGGTCCCACTGGGGGATGGAGGGCGCGATCCTGAAGGTCTCCCCCCCAGCAGCTCTTCCCCTGCTCCGGCTCAGGGTGTGTGTGTGTGTGAGGGGGAGATTGTGCCTAGTTGATCGGGGAGCAGGCAGAGCCCCCCAGGGGTCGATGCACTGTATAACGAGGTGACAGGCTGGGGGGGGGGCTGTTTATTCTCGCACCAGGGCTCCCCCCGGGGTGCCGATGGGGTGTCAGCTTTCTCTCTATCTGCCCCGGCAATCTCTGCAGCTTGAACTCTGTGAACCCTGTGCCTGAGAACAGCTGTGCAGGGGGAGAGCCCCCTCCCCCTCCGAAACCTTTAACCATCCAGCTGTGCTGGGGGGGGGCACTAAGGGAGGGGAAAGGGAGGAGGGGAGATTAGGCCAGGGGAGGGGGTGGCCCTTTTTCATTTGGTAATAGGCCGATTAACAATGCTCTCTGGGGGCTTCCCATCAGATTTATCACCCTGGGATCGCAGTGGCCAAATCTGCCACCGGCCCAGACCCCCAGGACCCGGGCACAGGCTGGGCGCTTGGCTCCAGACCTGGCGGAGCAGGGTGGGGAGGGAAGGACTAACCCACCCCCGCCCCAAAATCCTTGACCTGGATTGGGTTAGCACAGTGGGAAGGGGCTGCTTGGCTTTGGTTGTCTTTCAGGATAGACGCGTGTGTTATGGATGGAAACATGTCTGTGCAAACACGGTTCCTTGGGTAGATGTGGTATCTTTTATTGGCCCAGTTGAGTAGCTAGGGAAAAAAAGTTCTTTTCAAACTTTTGGGTGCAGCCACCCTTCTCCAGGCATTGGGAGTCTCTGATGTTTTGAGACTCCAAAGAATGAAAGAAGCTAGAACTGTGATGGGGGGTTTGCATCGGAAAGCTTGCGAAGAACTTTTCCCCAACTACTCAGTTGGTCTAATAAAAGATAACACATCTGTGCGAATAGCCTTGCCTGCCTATGTCCTTAGACCAACATGGCCACAACCAAAACCTAGCAACGTGTGGAAACACCCCCCCCATTACACCCACACACACCATACCCATCACATGCACACAAACACCACCGCACATACACACACACCACAGACTCAGGTTGCACACACACTTTACACACACACCATAGTCAGATTACAAACAGCACACATGTCACACACATACTTGGCACACACACTGTATACACACTGTACAGACACATTATACACACACCACACATTACACACACATCACACATATACACCACATGTATTATACATACACACCACACAAACATTATATGCACACATTACATATACACACTTTACACATACCACAAACACACATTGTATTAGATATATTCTCCAAAGCTATAGGAACACAACATGAATAACACCTGCTACCTTCCTCTTCCTGAGTATTTTCTTCTCCTGTATCAGCAATTCCCAACCAGGGTGCCTCGAGATCCTTTGCAGGGTGCTGTAGGGTGCCACAGTGTTAGCACTGTGAAGTGTACAAACACCATTCACAAGATCAACTCAGAGATTTTGTGCAGAAATCCACAGTTCTTTTTTAGTTCTTAGCAATAGAAAAGCTGCTCTATTGTTTTTTTTTCTGTAGGTGTAACAAAAAAAGAGTACAAACTAAGAGCTGGCATTTTCCAAGGGCTGCTTCCAGTCTATTCAGAGGTGCTAGGAGTCCAAGAAGGTTGAGAACAACTGCTCTATATCTACATCCCGGTTCCCTAAACTCCACTTACAATCTCACCCTGGTTGCCTACTTTATACACTTAGCTAATCTGTGGGCTTTTCTCCAATTCTAGTAAAGAGCACACATTTTAATGCCTTACTACTGGAAGATGAAATATGTTCACATTGAATTGTTCAGACCATAAGCACTCTGCTCACTCACACTAGAGGGGCTTTTGAGAAATGCTGAGTTTTTCTCCCCTTAGAAATGGTTTTCAAACACTCCCACAAGCACACCCCATACTAGGGCTATCCTGATGAGGAGATGGAGTCTTAGTTTCCACAAAAAAAAATGTAGTGGCAATTGGGTTGATGTAAATGATCAAAGCTCCATAGACATCCAAGGTGTCTGTGTCACAGGATATCTATAGGTGAGGGGAAGAAAGAGCGTGTGTGTGGAGAAATTCTGAACAGCGAACCACAGGATAAGGGATATTCTTGACATTTCCTCCACTTGATATTTTATTTTTAAATTTTACTTTTTAATGAAACACCATTTATAGTAGAGATTTGTGTCTATGTGCTATTATTATTATTATTATTATTATTATTGTTATTCATTGTTTTCCCACATTTATTCTTTCAAGAAAAGTCCTGGTAGGGGTGCGTGTAACTACTTTTGTGGGTAGAAGAATCAGGACAGCTAACAGCATGTTGTGACAGAACTCACTGTTAGAGCATCATCTGGTCTAAATTGCCATAGCTCCTGGATTCTTTGTGGTCTAAAAAATTCAGTTGCAATATGTATTTTTTGATCAAATATTTAGATATTAAAATTCTTTATTATGTCTACATGATGATAATGCCCATAAATTATCTAAGAGCATCTGCATGACAGAGATACATAGTGTGTATGGTGTGTGTTGCAGATCTTTTATATATATTTAATTTACATATTTTACATATACATGAATGAGATGTATAGAGATTTGTGGTGTGCATATGCTGCATATATTTATATACAACTAGTATACAGAAACGAACACTTATTTATGGCCATATTTTACAAAAATGCATCTTTCCTATATATATGAGAGAGATGTATAGAGGTTTGTGGTGTGTATGTATTGCATATATTTTATATACAATTAGCATATAGACATGCACACTTATTTATGGCCCTATTTTGCATGCACGCATGCACACACATGGTGGGATAGATACAGGATGAGAAATAGCACGCACACACATACACAGAGTGAGGGGGAGGCATGAATCATCTACCTTTTTTAAGAACAAGTGAAGTTTCCTGTGTCTCAAGTAACTCTACTATTGTGTTGTCAGCACAGTCTTGAGTAGAGGGCTGGAGAGACTCAGGGTCCTTCTTGGTCTCTGTGTTTGCATCTGCAGAGCTTATGCAGTTAAACAGGTCCATGGAAACTCAAAGGTTGGGCTGAGGGGGAGGAAGGGGGAGAAGAGCAGCATCTGTGCTGGCTTCTAGAAGGACATGAGTCTCCGATCTGGGTGTTGTTCTGAAGTAAAAGGGCAAGCTTCCCAGTGAAACAATGGTTCTAGATGCTGACCCTGCCTTTTAGTATTCTGCTTTGTCCCCCCTGGTGCTTTGCATCCTTTAAAAGCCTTGTCTTTAATATTTGAACATAAACTCTCAAAGCAACTGGAAGGGGTTGGGGAGGAGGAATACTTGTAAAGGAAACCCATTTGTGTTAAAGGCAACCTAAAGTTTGTGCCCAGGAGAGACAAACATGTGGCAATGGAAACAATCCAGTTGCCATACAGGAAAATCTAATGTCCCCCAGCCCCACCCCCAAATTAACTATCCCGGGGGGTAGATCTGTCTCTCTGAGTTTAAAACAAAACCAGACAGAGTCTTGTGGGTCAAAAGGGAGGTGGGGGAGGGCTCTTCTGTACCTACCCCCAGACAAAGATCCCTTTGAATCTAATCAAGCTGAGAAAGAAACCCCCTTCCTGTGTGTTTTTGTACAAGGGAAGAGGGGTTAGCGGTGCCCTGGAAGGTAAAAGGAAAAGAGATCCCATTTTTTTCTCCCAACAATGAGATCTTTATAAATGCCTACAGAAATGCCAAATGGGAAGGGAAGGATGTTGCTGTTTCTAAGTTCACAATACAAAAGGGAGGGTACAGAAGTACCTTAGAGACTAATTCAGAGAGTACCCGTTGATCTAGGATTTTGAAAAGAGGACTGCAGGTGGTGTAGTGCATTATTACATATAACACAACACTCATTTTTCTCCAGTTAAAGAAAAAACAGAAGGTTTACTAATATGGTAGGGACCCAGAGCTACATTATTCAGTTTAAGATCAAAGCAAAAAGCAAATATAACTTTATTGGAATGTGTACTAATTTTCAAGCTTATATATTAAGCTTAAAAGGTACAACAAGCTAGGCAAAATAGTCCAAAATATTGTTTTATTAGTTCTGTAGTCATTATAGTTAAATGCACATCTTTTACTCTCATTCACAAAACAAAATCTAGCCTTGAGCATTTTGACAGTGCATCCAGCAGGGCATAGCAGAAGCGCTCATGGTGCAGCTGGTCAGGTTCCAAAGAATCTGCAAATGCTGTTAAATACCTTATCACAAGGACACAAAAAAGGAAAGGAAAGTGCATCTAGTCCTTTCCACACCTGAGTTAATGTTCACTTGAGTTAATGATACCACACCTGAGTTAAAGTTTTTAGCTAGAACTAAGGACAGTCTGCAGGGCTGTGAAACAGAAAAGAGACATTACCAGGAATAACAGACAGCAAGGCTGTGTCCAGATAAGTGCGGCCGTGTGGTATGTGGCACCGCAGACATGTCTGTGGCACCACATACTGCATGTTCAAAAATACCTGTGGGGAAAATAAGTGGAGCCTCGCATGTGGGGACAGCGCATACTGCCATGGTGTGGTGTTGGCTAGGCTCCACATGGCAGAATCGCTGTTTCTGCAGCCCCAGGTAAGGCTGCTGGGGCCAGGTCAGTGCTGGTCCCAGCCTCCCCTACCCCACCCTGGGTAACTTGCTGCACACTAGAGCGCATGTGGCATGGGCATTTCCCAGGGACAACTAGTGGTGGTACAAGGTGAGCCACTGCTAGTTGTGCCTGGGCAACTAAAGGTCCACAGAAGAAAGGATAACTTGATTAATGGGACTTCAAGACTATTCAGAAAGGGAGAGGGCTGTTAACACCTGTGGAGTGAAGAGAGATTAGCAGGAATCAGGTACATTGTAATGACTCATAATGAAGTCAATTATTCCCTTAGAACTACCACAATAGAAATGCCACAGTCGGCTTTGAGTGGAGTAGAAATCAAAGCGGGGGTACAACTATACCACTTCACTTCTCTGAATCTACCCTTGTCAGGGAGGCATGAGCTTTATTAACAACAGCTTGCTTCTCCTCAGATGCTTGTGTGTATTTGAGGGGGAGAAGCAGGGTATATGTGTTGGGGGTGGGGAGGCATGCCTTGTGTGTGGTGGTTTGTGGGGAAAAGACTGAGGGGAGTGTGTGCTTTCTTTGCAGCAATATCCACCTTTATCATATAAATAACCAGGGCATTCTCATTCTGAATAGGTTCTTACATTACTTTTTCCATTCTGGCCCTCACGTGCAGCCCTCAGCTTCCTCAGGGTCCAGCTCAGCCTGTTAGCAAATGGCAGAGAAGTGCAGGGGCTTTTCATACCCAAATCCCCATTTTTACATCTATGCAGAGAGTAGGTGACAGGAGTTTGTCTCCACATGGCAGGGCTCCATCCTAGTCATGCTGAGATCTAGGAAGGAGTTTACTATTGGCTCCAGAACATCTCAGCCTGCCAAGGCCTGAGTGAGCAATGCAAAAAACATTCTTCGTGCTGGAAGCTGAAATGCTGTAGAGATTTTTTTTTCTTGGTGCCAGTGACTCTCAAGGGGAAGGGTGGTCCATTGGTCAGGGTACAAGCCAGGAAATCAAGAAGCCAGGAGCTATAGCCAAAAGACAATCGAGGCACCTCATTCTTCTTTAGCAGTTCAGCAGGAGTTCAGACAGTTAAAAGACATGTTTGTGCCTGAGTTTTTTTAGGATCTGACCCCAAGTTTCAAGGCCTTGCTCCGTGACAAATACTCTGTTTGACTTTGGACAAGTCATGTAGGGCCAGATCCATAGAAAGGACTAAGGTAGCTTTGAGTTCAGTGTGATTACACTGACATTACAGGCACTGGGCTCTGAAACCCAGAGTTAAGCGCTATGCGACTTATACTGTGTCTGGGGACTGGTAGGTGCCTCAGAGAGACAATCAGAAAAAACCTGTCCCTTGCTTGGGGAACTGCCTAGGTGTAGCCAAAGGAAACGTGAAATACAGAGTGCCTTTGAATTCCTGCCTCTCCCCAGAGCAAAATCACCCAAGTGAGGGCTATAAAGGAGATGCCTACACACGCTTGGGTTCAGAGTCTTGACCTGCTCTGAAGGAGAAACACCTGTAACTGTTCTTTGAAAGAGCCAAGCAGGATGCTCTCTTTTAGCGAAGGAGCTGGAAGAGGAGCCCACCTTTTATGCTGGTGGTGAGAATACTCATTTATGAAGAGGAAAATGGGCTACAGTTCCCCCTCAGACCAAATGGATTCAAATCCACATCTCCCACCTTCCAGAAGAGTGCCTCAAACCAGAGCCAGGATTGTGAGATCGCATCTTCCACCCTCTGCTGAAGTGGGGCCATTGTGCAGCACAAGATTCATGGGGTCAGAAGGACAGCAAGCAAGAAGTATGATTCTGTTGTGTAGTGGCAAGGGCTCTCTCCTGAAAGACAGGAGGAGAGTCCTAGGTTCTGGTTCCTGCCACTAGGGTTATTTCGAGGGTTGTTTTTTTTTTTTTACCTAATGTCTATTTAACACAAAATTTATAAATGATCCAGAGATGAGGCTTTACTGGCAAACCTGTCCTGGTGCCACTGCAGTAAATTGATCTTCCCATGTCCTCAGGGTACTCAGTACAGGCTTTTTGGTATGGCTGCATCTCTCTACTTCTCCACATGCACCCCTGCCTGACACAGCTTGACCAACTGAAGGCTGTAGTGTAGACAAGCCTCTATGCAGTTTTTGCATAAGTTTAGGCAAATATGTGTAAAAACAATTTTAGCAAATTATTACAGCTCTGTAGCCCAGATGCAAGTATGTCAGAATAAAAGTGTTTATGGTGAACCTAAGTAAATGCATTTATTTAAACATATGTTTACATATTTATTGCTTATAAAGGTTATATGTTTCAGTTTGCAGCATTGATATAAACACTTTCATATTGGTAGAACTGCATCCACATTTATGGGCCACATCAATTTAAATCAATTAGTCTTTATACCCATTTAATCAAACTAGTAGAAGAACTGGGTAAATCAGCCCCTGGACATGTTTAGAACATGGTTTTAAGAGGAAGCTGCCCTCTGTATTTAATGCAAAATGATAGCCTAAGGCAGTGGCTTTCAACCTTTCCAGACTCAAGGTCTCCCTCGTTAGATTCAAGGCACACTTAGAAAATGCCAGCTCTTAATTTTCATTCATTTTTTGACTATGGAAAAATAATAGAGTAATTCTTCTGTTGCAATGAACTCAGAAAGAGCACAACAGATCAGTATGTTTTCAACACCATGGATTCCTATTTCAAATCTCTGGGTTTATCTTGTGAATCATGTTTGTACACCTACCAGTGTTAACTTTGTGCGGTACCCTGGAAAGGATCTCAAGGCACCAGCCTTGTCGAGAATCATTGGCCTAAGGGCTGTCTATAAAGGGGTGGTCATGCCCCTTTAGTTTTCCTTACTCCTGCAGAAGCAGCTTTGTATTTACATATGCTTTTTTGAACTGCACACCGAGGCTCCAGTGACTCTGATGAAGTACTGTAAGATGCAGGAGGTGGCAAGGGCAAGAGATATTGTGTCGCGTGTGGACCTACTACCTGATGACAGCTGCCAGGCTGTGTGGGAGTGAATCTTCCACAAGGACCTGCAGAAGGAGCACACAGACTTGAATTGACAGGTAACCCACCAGGCACTCCTTGTGCAGGCATGGAAAAACAATAAAGGGCAGAAAGACCCCTCAAACTGCCCCCAGCAAACCTGCTGGTGGAAGGCAGAAACAATCATCCACCTCCTCTGGTACTGCCAATACACCAGGGAGGTGTGGAGGAGAGTATACATACTCCTCCTGATGGTGACAGAGTTCACAGCCCTGACCAGAGAGGTGATTCTGTATGGGCACTTTGTCCAAGCAGCAAAGGACCCCAACAGCCCGCTTCAACTAGTTCATCTCCTGTTTCAGTAATGCCCTGTGGAAGACCAGGAACCTGCTCATGAACAGATATACAAACCTCTCAGTTGAGGTCTACATCAAAATGGGACTGAGTGAGATGTACTGGTACTACAGGAAGATGGTAGAAGACAATAGGGAAGAGATGGCAGACATCATATGGAAGAGAGGGGACTGGAATAGACTGTTCAGAGATGGGTCCCCCAAAGACAGCAACAATGATGATGACAATGATAATGAAGATGGCCACAGAGGCATTGAAAAATGCAATGATGAGTGAAAAAGACTTGGGAAACAGGTGGGGGAGTTGGGAGGGGGGGTGAAGGAAGGTGGAGGGGGGAGAGCACTGAGGTGGTCCTTTGTGTAATTGTGACTGTTAAAGGTGATGGGGACAGGAACAGGTGCCAACTTTGGTTTTTCCGGTCGGTGCTTGCAGATGTAAAAAAAATAAAATAATAGTGGCTCTTTACTTTAAATTTGGCACATTCCCACGCTGAGCCCTGTACATGCCCAGAAAAGGCAGCGCGCTACTTCAACCTAGCTCTACAGCATCTGTAAAGATTTGGCACTTTAGTGGGGCTTTTTTGGCACTTTTATCTAATAGCTGATTGAATCAGCTTTAGCTAAAAGCACCAAAATGCCCTGCTGAAGCACCCAATCTTTACAGACATTGCAGAACCAGGTTGAAGTAATGCACTACTTCTTTCGGTAAAGCATGTTTTTTTTTAAACATCTGCAAGCAAAATGGCCATGGCTTGAGGGTGCTGAGCACCTGCTAATTTTTTTTGGTGGGTGCCTGAGCCCCGGAACACCTGGGGCTCAGAGTTGGTGTCAATGGTGACAGGCATGCAGGGACACAGGTGCGTGGTGCAGTTTTTTAACAGGAATGAGAACGGTGTAACTGTAAAGGTGTGTTTTGGATTGTCAAGTGAATCATACTGGTCACAAGACAGGTTGATAGAGCTATAGGTAGGTGTGTGTGTATATATATGTGTGTGTGTGTGTCTGTGTGTGTGTGTGTGTATTCCAAAAAAAATATGTATGGATATTTCTTTGTGCTTAAATCAAAACAGTTAAACAGCTTCATGATCACATACCTCCTAAGTGTGCTCTACCAGGACAGAAATAACAGGACACTGTGATGACAAAGCACTCCTAGTATGTACTCTGCTTATACCTGTAAACCTGGGCTTTGTACCACCATGGGCAAGCTAGCCTCCAATGAACAAACAAGGACAGATTTGCCTGTATAAAAGTGTCTATGCATAGGGCTGTGGCAGGAATCAAGCAAGCTTCTTCACATCCCTACCTGACACACCAGCATGGGCACAGGTCTATAGTGCAGCCACAGCCTAGATCTAGTTAAAGTAGTATAGCCTTCTCTAGGTCAGAGTCAGCTCTGTCAATTTAAAGAGGCTTACACCAGCACAGACATTCCCACAGGGAAGGGGAATAAATTATAGCTCCTTATTCCCATATAACTGTGTCCAGTGGTTGTACTGATTTAACTGTTTCAGTAGAGAGAGAAGTCCTTTGTCAAGATACAAGTGAAACCAATATAAAAATATAGAAAATATATAAACAACATATATTTGTAATACAAATATTTATAATGTATGTGTAGAACTCTAAAAATATAAAACTCAAAATACTAATTAGACTAATGTAAAAATTGTGTATAAACCAGGCCTAAAAAGCTTCTCTTCATAGACACGCGCACACCCCTGCCCCCCCCAAACTGATTTAAATTCAGCCAGTGTGTAACTGGGACAATGAAGTTGGGGAGTCTCTAACATCAGTTTTAAACTTTGTGTGTGGCCTGGATTAAAAATACTGTATAAAGTATTTACAAATATTCATATATTTATAATACATTTTGTGTACAAACCCTGCTGTCTGTTAAAACAGTCCAACTTTGTTTGTGAAACAGCCCTGTGCTGCTTTGTCCACATCAGTAATACTTGCTAACTTTACACTTTTGGAATTGAGCTGGTTTCACAGCTTGGCTTCTTTGCTCTTCGGGCCTACCATCACCAGGTCAATTTAGCTACATCTGCTATAGGGTGGGCTAATCTCTAGTTTTTAATGTCAATTTATCTGTGCTGATTGGGAGTGTGGTTTTGTACTGAAATCACCAAAGCCTAAGGATTCCCAATGGGACTGCATAGGCAGTCATACTCATTTGCAAGTCACCTTGTACAGGGTTAGTTTCTTCTCTTCTAGGAGTGAACTCCACTGCTTTCAGACCCCCTTAGAGCTGCCTTCAGCCCTTCCCCTGAGGGGCAATTGGTATCTCAAAGCCGATCAAGTCCCAAGGAGATCCCCCACAAGCTATGCCACTGCTGGGAAACAGTGCCTACACTTTAGCTTTCATTTGGGTGGGGCAAGAAAAAAAACAAAGGCTGCAGAGCAGTAAGGACAGAGCTGCCCCTTGCTTACCTCCCTCCCACCACTTCCTTCAGCAGAGATGCTTGCAGATTCCCTGGCGAATGGCATCTCCCTTGCCCTGCATGCTGTGCCTTTTAGATCCAGGGGTGCAGCACAGAGCACAACACCCTGTTCCGGCAGCCAGTCACCATCTTTCCACTCCTGCTTCTATTGTTCCCCTGTGAGCCACCCCCCACATCCACTGCTAAGTCCCCTCTTCAGGGAGAGGCGGTGGTGGGCACAGGGCCCCTCTGGAGTTCGCAGCACAAAGGTTTCTATTGAAGCCTGTGGACCTCTGTGGGCTCCACCGCCGCTCTGAGCCCGCACGAGTTAACAAGACGCAGATGGTGTCAGGGAATGTCTTAAATCCCCTTTTACAAGGCTCCCAAACACCTGAATTTATGAAGCATTTAATCATCCGGCCCCTATCCATTTTTTATACACTCCCCCCCTCCCCCACCCCCCCTTCCTCTGCAGATGTTCGGCTGGGCTGGGCAGCAGGAAGGGCCTCGGGAGGAAGGGGAGAGATCCAGGGGGTCCCCCTGCTATCTGGTGGGCACATGACACACAGAGCCACAGTGAGCAAAGAGAGCTGTTAGCTAGGTTAGTCCGAAGTACACAAGAACATAAGAATTGCCATTTGCTAGGTCAGACCACAGGTCCATCCTGCCTTGTCTTTTGTGCCTCATAGTGGCAGAGATGCTGAAAGAGAGAGTGAACTGGGTATGACCAAGCTTTCCCCACCCCGACTGTTCCTCTCTCACTTGTAGCCTCCAGCATTTAGGGTCTAGGAAGTTCTAATGCAAAGGCTGCATCCCTAACTCCTATGCTCAATAGCTACTGATGCCCCTTTCCTCCAAGAATTTGTCCAATCCCTTTTGAATCTAGCAGAAGTCAGGCAGTAGGTGCATCTCTACCTTGTCTTCTGTGTAGAGTCATGTAACAGCCTCAGTCTTTGCTGAAGGGGAACCAGCCAGGGACAGGACGAAGGGGCCTGGGTGCCCATCTCAATCCAGATCACTTAGGTCCCCAGGGTGGCAGCACTGGAGGTGATCTTCCGAGCAACCTGTGATGGGTGATTTTCAAAGCTGAGTCCCTTCTGCAGTTGCTTCGTAATGAGCCTGCCAGGCCAAAGGGCTGAGCAGAGCAGGTAGCCACAGCACACTGCACAGGAATGGGGGTGGCCTGCAGCTTGGTCCCCAGAATGGAAGAGTTTGTCAGAATGGGCCTGGGGTGGCTGGACATGTTATTGACACGTTGCCTTTGGTCAAGGCAAAGTTAGGTCTAGAGGGTGTGGGCTTGCAGGTCCTGGTTCAGGACAGCTTCTAGCAGTACACATAGAAGTAGGTAGAGGGAGGGCTCCACTTTCCCCTTGCTGCCTGCCCTGCCTTTTCCTGCTCTCAGCAGAGATAGGGACTGATAGAAAGGAGGGCTTTCAAACCAAGCAAGCAAATACAAAAGCCTTTACAGTGAAGCACTTCCCCTTCCCCCAAATCTTTAAAACACTGCTTTGAGTGCACATAAACTACCTACTGCCAAGTCTGGTATCACACACAGCAGAAAGGGGGCGGGGGGGGCATGCTCTGGGCATCTGGGTATTGGCAATTGATGTGGAGAGTTATGATTTATTCCCAACCCACTCCATAGTGTTTCAGGAGGAAGAAGTCCTCTTTCCTCCATGCTCAGGGACACTGACCAGGCCAGGAGTCCTCAGTCTGTGGCTTAGGATGTGCCAGCCACTCATTCCCCACAGGCACTGCTTAACCGCTACTGCACACTCTGCTCCCAGCCCCCCCAGCACGACCCCTTCCCTGCCCAGGGCAGCTCTGAGGGGAATGGGATTTTGATCTGGATTCCTTCCTTCCACATCTCAGCCCTCAGCCTAGCCAGTCTGATTCACATGGCTGTTTCCAGGTAATTTCTGATCTAGATCAGGATCAGGATCCCAGGCTCGACCCAGAGGTGGCTGCGAATGCTGAAAGGGGTGCTCCCAGCCAGCACTCTGAGAAGTTTGTGCTGACCCTGGATGTGGTTTATTCTGAGCTCTAAGGGTCTACTTTACTTCAACTGAACACTTCTTTCAGGTCTAATTGTCCTGGGTTAGTTGCAGAGAGACTAAGGGCTGCCATCAGGTCCCAGCTTTTAGGTCAGTGGTTCTAATCTTGCTAGACTCAAGGCACCCCTTGTTAAACTCAGAAAATGCCAGCTCTTAGCTTTCTGAAAACAGACTGGTACAAAGAAAAGCTGCACTGTTGTCACCATATGTGTGTGTGTGTGTACACACACACACACACACACACACACACACACATGCATCTGTCTATCTCACGAGACAACAGATTTGTGCTGTGTGAGGCATCAGCTCACTGAACATCTGTGAGTATGGCTGTAGGGCCCAGTTCTTGAATGACAGTTTCTTCAGCACTTACCACACGTGAAGTTCAAAGCTAACGGTCCTGAATGCAGTGTAGGGTCCTTCCAGAGGTTTCTTCTTTCCTTTGCATGTTGGACTCTTTTTTCCTCAAATGCTGTCATTCTGTGCCTAATAGCTTGTTTCAAAGCGCTGAGTGGCCACATGGTAGAGTGAGTATCCTGAGTCAGGACCAAGGCTCTGTTGAGGCCTGTGGCTTTGGGTTGGCACCATGTCAAACTAAAAACTGACATCTGATTTCTCCCAGGATAAAGCCTTTTCTTTTGGGATCCTATAGAGGTCGCCAGTGTCCCACACCAAGCATCTCTGAAGTATCCAAATTTGGTCTTGTGCAATCAGGGCTAATTCAAGTGAATCGTGCGTGTACACGATCCTGTTCAGTTGTGAGTCAAATCCCGGGACAATCAGCCCCAGGATAAACCCTGTGTCTGTTCTAGCTTCAGGATTTTGTGCTTTGGGAATGCACTGCTGGAGCCAGGAAGGGAAGCAGTGTTTCAACCCTGCAAAAAGCCTTTCCTCCCTGAAGCAGGAGGGAGGGAGGAAATCGAGGCTGGGAGTTCACCTTGCAAGCTGGATCTCCAGCTGGTCCCCATGAGCCCCGCAGGTGACTTCCTCCTTGCCACCCCCTGCAGCCTCCTGATATTAAATCCACCCATCCTGATAATGGCTTTGACAGATTCTTCCCTGCAGCCAGGGGAGGTGTGAAGGGACCAGGTGCCTCCAACTCTGCTGTGTAGCCCCACACATGTGTTTTCACGTGTGCTTTACCGACATCTAGTGGCTGTGGTGTCCCACCGCAGGCTGGTGTTCTCCAGGGAGAGGGGTGCTTTGGATGCCCCTTTGATCCGGGTACTGTGAGGTTCTTGTTCCGCGTAGCCTATCTGGACCCCATAGCAGAGCAAAGCATGTCTCTTGTAAGCTCATAAGGACATAACAATTACCCTTTACTGGCTCAGGCCATAGATCCATCTTTCCCAGTCTCCTGTGTCACACAATGGCAGAGTGGATGCTGAAAGAGAGGGGGAAGGGGGATGACCAGGGTTTTCTCCATTGTTCCTCTCTCACTTGCAGCCTCCAGCATTTAAGGTCTAGGAAGTTGTGATTCAGAGGCTGTTGTTACACTCAGGACATCTCTAGGGGCTTTTATTTTATCCAGAGAAGTACAAGAGAAGCCAAAGCAAATTCCTCCAAACTATACACTGGGTTATTGGGATGTTATCAATCAGGCAATATCAAGAGCAGCTGCATACAGCAGAGAATACACAAACATACTCACTAGCAAGCAGTGAGGTCTCAGCATCCTCCAAATTGGTCCTCAGGGTTAGAGGCACGTTCCAGACTCCCACACCTGTGTTTTTGTGTGTGGGAGTTTTATACAGTTCAGGTTCATATTTCTGTATTCCCACTCATTCCTCTAAGATAAGAATCTCTTGGCCAATTCAGTA
>NW_017728973.1:7038529-7060211 GCF_001723915.1 Gavialis gangeticus
TCATACAAATAGCTTTTACCCTATTCCAGAGAATACACAAACATACTCACTAGCAAGCAGTGAGGTCTCAGCATCCTCCAAATTGGTCCTCAGGGTTAGAGGCACGTTCCAGACTCCCACACCTGTGTTTTTGTGTGTGGGAGTTTTATACAGTTCAGGTTCATATTTCTGTATTCCCACTCATTCCTCTAAGATAAGAATCTCTTGGCCAATTCAGTAAGGAGCAGGGAAACAGAGTTATGGCTTGCTGTCCTTTCACCTACGGTGTGAACACTGGCCTATGCAACTCAACTCCCTTGAAAATGTCCCTCACAGTCCACTTTTCTCACATGTTAATCATTGCGATTTAGCCTGAATTGCTTCTGGGATCGACTATCTGGGAGGAGGAATGAAGTGACACACTCAGCACAGCAAAAAGAAGTGAGTGATGCATCCCTAACTACCTCATGCTCAATACCTCATGCTCAATATCTACAGATACCCCTTTCCTCTAAGAATTTGTTCAACTCCTTTTTTAGCTCTCACTAAACTGTCAGCTTCCATAGCATCTGGTGGCAAGTTCCCCACCTGAATTACATGTTGTGTGAAAAAAACCCAACAACTTCTTTTTGGTAGTTTTAAACTTCCTACCTACTGGTTTCATTTTGTGACCCCCAGTTCTAGTTCCGTAAGACCTGAGAGACTGCTGAGCAGTACAGATCCCAGCAGGGCCAACAAGCTCCTCAGCAGGATAGGGACCCCTCTGATTAGAGAGGAACTTGGGGAGGACTCTCCAGCACAGGGCATGGTGGGAACGCAGAACCAAGCCCTGTTGGAGTTGCCCTATGTAGAAAGAAGGAGGGACATGGCATTGGGAAAGTCTCAGAGTGGAAGGACCATATGTTGTTACATCATGGGGTCCTAGTCTGGGCATAAGGGTCTATGGTGTAACCACAGTCCAGAAGATAAAGAAACAGTGAATGTGGAGAGTAACGGTGACCAGGGCAAAGTGGGGCAGCGGGTGTAGAAGAGTGAGGAAAAATTAGATAGAAAGAAGGTGCTACAGGATAAGGGGAGGAGGAGACTGTCAGGTGTCTGTGTGGTGAGGGATAGTAGAGGAGAGAGCTGGAGGAGTCCCTTCTGTTCTAAACGGTAATGGGCAACAGATACTTATTTGAGAGCCCTCACCTGGTCTTGGAGAGCACCCCTTCCCTCCCCCGCAAAATTCTGGGCCTGCTCCTGGTCTTGCTCCTATCAAGGTCCCCAGGAAGGCTTCTTACAGTCATCCTCTGTAAAAATGCAAACTCAAGAAGCAGCCGGGGGAACATCTGTGATTCTCAGAGTGCAGGTTGCACTGTACCTCAAAACCCAGGTAGTCCATGGCAGGCCCATCTCACTGCCATCTAGGACTCTGGACTCCTGGGTAAATTTAGGCAGGAAGAAGCCCCAGGGCTACGGAGCCCAGCTCTCTCCTTGTACAGGCACCGTGCCACACACTCACACTAATGGATTTATCAAGCTCTTACAACTATTTTGATTTGTAGCTGCTCTGCCAGTGCTACAGAGTCTGTTCCAAAGACTCACTCCTCTGATGGTTGGAACTCTTTTAATTTCCAGTTTAAATTTATTCCTGGCCAGCTTATACCCATTTGTTTCTGTGCCAACATTATCCTTTGGCTCTAATAGCTCTTTGCCCTCCCCAGTGCTTACCTCTTTGACATATTTATTGACAGTAATCATGTCTCTGCTCAGCCTTTGTGCTTCTGCTAGGCTAAACAGCCAAGGTCTTCTCCTTTCCCTGATCATCTTAATCACCCTTCTTTGCAGCTGTTCCACTCTGAACTCATTTTTCTTAAAGGAGAGCTGCCAGAATTGTCCAGGTGAGGTCGTGGTTTCTTTTTGTCTTTTCCTCCTTCAACCCTCACAGTGCCTCAAACTGGACCAGGTGTTAGAAGAGACAGATTCATTTTGTGCATCTCTCTATCTTTTTGGGTAAAAACAGACCTTGGATTTGTCCCAAGGCAAAGCCTTTTATTCTGGGATCCTACAGTCTGTTGTCCCACTTTGTTATTACTCTATGTGTATAGCCATGTGAGTTAAATGGGGACAGGGACTTAACCGTGCATGAGGAGCTTCACACTAGCTGTCCATGTGCTTGCTCTTACCCCATGAAAAGTGAAAGCTAAACCATGGTAGTTTACCCCCTAGTACTGTGATTCTCAGCCATCAGTTGCAGAACAGGTACAAAAGCCTGGGACAGAACACTTCAGCCTCCCTGGACACTCCATTGCTGACCTCACAGTTGCTGTTCTCAGGCCAAAACACTTAAAAACAGTTAGAAAGGGAAATTGCAGAACAAGAAATCATCCACAAACTGTACTGTGTTAAGTATGGTTTAAACAGGGACTATGGATTCTTATCTCATTTCCTGGATTAGCTTTAGTGACCCCTTTTGTTCCCATGGGTTTGGTGCTCATTTGGTTTTCTATCCTAGCACTCCCTGATCCTCTTCTGCCCCCTCCCCGCTCTCATCTTGCATTTTATATTTTTTCTCTCCTTATACTCTACTTCCTGCATGTCCTTTCACAGCATTTGATGAAGTGAACTTGGGCTCATCATAACTTGTGCTTTTTCTATATATCTTTAATTATTCTATAAAGATACATATTTACCCTGCCTTCTTAACCATAGTGCTGTGATGCCCTGCGATGCCTTGAGATCCTTTCAAGGGTGCCTCAGGGTGCCACTCAATGTTAGTACTGTTAGGTGTGTAAACATGATTCACAAGATAAACTCAGAGATTTTAAATAGAAATCCACAGTTGTGTTTTTTCTGAGTTTTTGCAACAGAAAGACTGCTCTATTGTTTTTTAGGGCTGTGTGAACAGTGAAACTAAGAGCTGGTATTTTCCCAGGGGGGCCTTGCGTCTATCCAGGGGTGTCTTGAGTTTAAAACGGTTGAGAAGAGGGATGCTCTTCTATAGGTCAGCTTGCATTTACCATGGGGTAAAGAGAAAAGCAACATATACGATGGAGTTGCTGAGCCACAGTAAAGTTATCCTGTTTTAACTCAATGTAATTAGTTCATCTGTCCTTATCCCTGGGAGGCCTGCCTGCCTGCAGGGGCAGCACCTGTGGTGTGCTGCTGGCACGATGCAGCTTGTTAGGGAAGAGGCAGGCATACCCTATGGTCTCTCTCTTTCTTTCACAAGGAGATTTCACCTTTGTTCCTATTGCTTCTCTTCATCAGGAAAGAAGTTAGTTACACTGAAAATATGTGGCTGCTTTGTAAGGGGAAAAAATGTTACTAGTATGTCTGACTTACATGTGGCTGGTTTAAGGCAGCAAGCCCTACAGTGTGTTGAATAACTTGACTCACATGATAGTGGTCCTGAGCTGAGGGAAAGAAGGGTGCTCACGTGGGTAAGTAGACACAGGTTCAGGGCCCAGGATGCAGAAACCATCCAACTTCTGTCCATGTAGAGTGGAGACACTGAGAGACCCTGTGCTGACTTGGGTGTCGGGAGGCTGGAAATGACATTTTCTGGCTCCTCCAGTCTGATTTCCATGGCTGGGACTCTCATGCCCGAGCTCTGTCCTGGCTTCTGCATCCTTCTTGGTTCTGAGCTGCTTGGCTATGTCCAGGCCAGCTGGCAGATGAGCACAGTGGGTGGAAAGGATTGGCTCCTCCATGATGAGGCCCTGCCATATCCAAGCACACTTTCTGAAGGTCATCAAGGCCCAGGGTCAGTTCATTTTTTTAAGTATAGAAGAAATTACCTTGTTATTTATAAAACCTGAAGTCAAAGGGACTCTATCCAAGCAGAAGGTCATCCCCCTTTTCACTTAGAAGTGGTTGTAAATGGTGGTGGGGGTGGGGGAGCTTTAATGAGAACTACCATATTTTCTCATATAAACACTCCCTGGAATATAATGCACACCTTGGTTTTGAAAGGCAGAATTAAGAAAAAAAGATTTTTCCTAGTAGTAAGTAACTGGGTAGCAGCAGCTACGTAACAGAGCCTGCTTATTAGGCCTGTGCGAAGCAGCAAGTATTCAATTTGGATTTGGCCAATTCAGAGGGAGAGTGATTCGATTTGGTGATTCAAGTCACTGTCCTGATTTGATTTGGCCAAATCAGATTCAAAGATTCAGCGCTGATAGGAGATTTGGCCATAGACTAAACAGGCAGCCAGAGGTGACCCGAGCAGGGGGCCAGGGTCAAATCAGCCCATGCGGGGCCCCACCTCTGCTCCAATTCCACAGGACCTGGACCCAAAGAAGCTTCTGCCACCGTTGGCAATGTCGGTGGCCAGGGGGTGGGGGAGCGAGCAGCTGGATGCAGAGCTGCCACTCCACCCAGCTCTGCACCACCACTGCTCTGCCCGGCTCCGCAGGGCCCCCAAAATGCAGGGCCCAGGGCGGTCACCCTGATTTGCTCCCTCCAGGGTTGGCCTTGGAGGCAGCAGTCCTTGAGGACGCTGGACACAGCTGCCTCCAGCTGGTAAGTCTGTTGTATTGGGCGGAAGGGGGAGGGAAGGGGGGGGGGCAAATCAATGCCCCTACAGCAAGGGAGGGGTCAGGGCTGGGACAAGCTGCCCAGCTGGGGTGGGGGTGGTGCAGGAGGCTCCCACCACTGTGTGCCACTGTGCACCACTGGTCCAGGAAGGCATGGGAGCAGGCACGTGCCCCCAGATCCGCACGGGGCGGGCTGGTCTGGCCTGTGCTATGCCCTGTCCTGCCCTGCCACAGCTTGTTCAGTTGGGGCAGGGTGATGTCAAATTTTTTCTGAATCAATTTGGAGGCTTCTGATTCAATTCAGACCTTTTAAATAGGTCTCCCAATTCAATTCAGATTTGGAGATTCAGCCTCTGAATCGGGCCGAATCCTCTCCAGATCGAATCAGCTACTGAAGCTTTGCACAGCTCTACTGCTTATTGCTTTGCTCCCTGCAAGTTGTTGCAGAATTTACTTTCACTTTTGCCCCTAACTGGCAGAAACTATTCTTACCATATTTTTCACTTCTAATGTGCACCACAATTTCCAGCAGTTGCTTTTTGGGGAAAAATTGTATGTTGTATATGAGAAGATATAGTATATGCCTTTTAGCTGGCTCCTACAGCATTATTCATCTGTCCAGGTATCAGCTTTCAATTTGATTATTGTTTATTGCTTCCCATGGGTGTTAAGGCCAGAAGATACAACTTCAGTCATTTATCCATGAGGAGATGTGCGCATACTCTTATTATAGGGGTACATACTCACTATATTTTACCATATAGTTTTTTTCAGAGCATTCCTCTGAAATAAGCAAGTGCTATTGCCTCTACTGTATAGATGGGTACAGCAGATATAAAGATCTTGGTGAAAAGGGAATCAAATCCAGGACTCCTATAACCCAGTACATCACTCTAACCACTGACCCTTCCTTCACCCTCCTCAGATAGGGTGATCCCAGCATAACAGAGGCCATGGAGATTCACCCAGTGATCCCTGCACTGAATCCAGCACCTGTAGTATGCTTTCTAGAAAGACCCTCCGTCCTTTTTTTTTTCTTTATTGGAGATCCACATGCTTGTCTCCCCTTTTGGGCTATGCTCTTTGCAACAAAATGTAAGGCAGCTTTTAGGGGCAGAGACTGTCTGTCGGGGAGATGCTTATACAGCATCAAGCACAACGGGCCTTTAAGGTGCTAGGTCTGTGCAAATATTCAACAGTAGATTTAGCAGTGACAATATCTGTACCTGACAGCAGAGCTCCTGAGGTGGTAGTCTGGTCTCCTTGGTGACCGTGCTGGCCTGGAACATAGGTGATATGGATTTTCATCCCAGCTCTCCTGTTTGACCTTGAGTGCACATTTCTATCTCTCCATTTCTGTCTCTGCCTTTTATTCATCTTTCCTGCTTAGATTGTAAGTTCCTTGGGGCAGGAACTGTCTCTTACTACATGTAGATACAATGTCTAGCCCAATAGAGCCCCAATTCTGTTGTGCTATAGACTAGAGCCTCAGTGATGACTGGGTGCCATGTACTACTACACTTGATCTGAGCCTTCAAGAGGCCTAAACGAAGCCTTTTTAAACTAAATGCAGCTGGTTGTGGTACCAGCAGTACCCACAAGGTGGCAATCTCTGCACGGCTCATGGAGAGACAAGTTGGGGAAAGGAGAAGCAGGGTGGTCAGCAAAGCCCTGTGGCTCCCCAAAGCGTAGGATCTCCTAGGTTTCGAATTTCATTTGCTTAGAAGTGGAAATCTCTCTGCATCTTTCAGTTTAGTTAGGGCAGCAAAGCGGGAACATTACAGCATTCATGGCAGAGTGGAGCCCAAGCACCCGTGGGTGCTTCACCTGACAGTAGCTTTGCACCTCCCCAGCTGGTGTCAGCAGACGACTCCAAAGTCCAGCCCCCTCCTACTACACCAGGAGGGCAGCATTGGCCAGGCAAGGGTGGGGAGGGGTGTTCAGGCCACTTCTGGACACATGAGTCCACATAACCTGCACCTCTGGTATCTCTTCTGAGAGCACCTGTTACTTCACTCCTGGCTGGGAGGCCTAATCGACAGAGGGGCTGTGAGCTCCCCTCTAGCACCTACTGCTGTGCCAGCTCCTCCACAACCAGTAGCAGATCTAGGAGTGGGGCAGGGGAGGGGTGCCCCCGCACCCTGCTTTGGCTGTGCCATGGAAGCACAGTGAGCTCTGAGCTCTCTGCCTGTTCAGTGCAGGCTCCTGCCACAGCTCTGCATGAGCAGTGAGCTCCGAGCTTGCCAGCTGATCAGTGCAGGGTCTGTCCAGAGCCCCTGCTTTTGTGTAGCTTCAGAGCTGATGGGGGTGAATGCTGCCCCCCTCCTATCCCTGCTGAATTCAGCAGCAGGGGAAAGCATGGAGGGGAGGAGAAGTGAGGCAGTGGTAGTGTTTACCCCTTGCACACAAAGGTAGGGGCTCCCAGTAGCCCTTGCATTGACAGCTTTTGTGCAGCACAGCCAAGGAGGGGTTACAACCCTACAGCTGCACCCCCTCTGGATCCACGATCAGCGGATTTCTGTCCAATTCCCTACAGCACCTCCTGCTGGAGAGGTTGGGCATGACACAGCTGGGAGAGTCCTTCAGCACTAACACTCCTCCAGGTTCCCTATACCTGTAGCAGCTACTGGTGGGAGATTCCCCACCGCAACTCCTGCTAGGACAACTGTAGCTGCTGGGTTCCCATAGCCAGGCTCCCACAATGCCTCCTGCTGGGAGATGCTGAGGCAAGAACAGCTAGGAGCTACCCCCCTTCATAATATATAATTGAAATGGGTTCTTGCAGCAATGGATGGGAGAACTGGAGGTGAGGGATGGAGGCAGCCTATTGCTCACATCTTCTCCCCATCTCTTCCCCCTTTCTCTTTCTTCTAAGTTGCATAGCGCAGCCAACTACAAAAGAGCCACTGCCACTTAGAGAGTGTTTCATGCTCCATGGGGCAGTGAGGGGGGGGCAGCATGAAAGGGGACTGGAGAGAAGAGCCAAAGCAGGTTCAGCGTCTCAACTCAACACTGCAAGCAGAACGAGGAAAAACATCTTAATTGGCTTCCTCTTCCATCTCTCAGCTGGAGCCAGGAGATCAGAGCAGCCCAGGCCTTTCTTTCTCAGCTTCCCTTTGGCAGGGGCAAGACTTTGCTACTGCTGGAGGAAACAGTTTTAGCACAAGGATGGCAAAGTCCTTTTTTGGTAATGAGCAACAATGAAGGAGCTGCTGAAGAGACCAGGATGGTTTTTTCTATGTCTGGCCCTCTTCCCGCCCCCCCTCCTGGTTCATTCTGCTTCATGAGCAGAGGCTGGCCTGGCCTGTGTTTTGTGTCAGTACATCTGAGTGGAGTGAGAAGGCAGAGGCACTTCCACTTCTTCCCCATGTTGTCTATGACACCAGGGCAAGCCTGACCCCCACAAAAAACCCCACGGACCCCATCATCAGTGACTTCAAGACAGAACATTGACATCAGCCATACAACCTTTCCTGGGACCAATCAGAGGCCAGGTTACACACACACCCTCTCTGGGCTTGCCATCCTAGGTGGGCCCATTTCTTGTCCTTTATATGCATCTCTTTGCCTCTTCCCCCTCTCCTCTCCCCATTCCCACTTGCTAGCACTGATGTCTTGGTGCAGTAATTCTCCACTGGGGTGCCATGGTACCCCAGGGTGCCTTGAGACACTTTCAAGGGTGTTGCAGTGTGCCATGCAACGTTACAGGGGTGTAGGTTGTAGCCTATCTTCCATTGCATACCAACCCAGCCTCTTGCTTCTTTACTATTCATCCCATCCAGGAAGAGCACACACCAATTGCGGAGACTTCCTCAGCCTGACAAAGGGTTTTTAAACCCAAAAGCTTGCTAAATTTTTTTCTCCCACCTATTTAAGTTGGTCTAATAAAAGATACCAGATTCACCAAAATAACCTTGTCTGCCCATGCAATGTTAGCACTGTCAGGTGTGCAAACGTGATAACAAGATAAACCTGCAGATTTCTAATAGGAATCCATAGTGCTGAAACCACTCTGCCTTGATGTGGGCTACCTGAGGTCCTTGCAACAGAAGAATTGCTCTATTATTTTCCCAGGTTCAAAAAAGACTGAAAGCTAAGAGCTGACATTTTCCAAGGGGGGCCTTGAGGCTAACAAGGGGTGCCTTGGGTCTAAAAAGGTTGAGAATCACTATGCCAGGGAAATCAACGTCTCAAGCCTCCTCCATGGTGGTGGTGCTAGCCATCAGTGCCTATCTATGGGTAGAGCTACAGCAGTGACAAGAGTGGAGCTACTTTCTGTATCAGTTTGTTTTCATGCTGAATCAGAGCAAACACCATCTTTCTTCTTCTACAGTTGGGATTTGTGTTGGAGCTGCTGTACTAGTGACCAGGCCCCAATGATAGTAACCGGGTAAATTTGAGAGACACAGACATTTCATAGGACACCAGTTCCCACCTCACCAGACGATGACGTACTAGTGTCTGCTCCCTGTTCTGAATTCAACCTCTAGGCTTGGATGAAACAAGAGTTCTCCCTCACTGCCAGGCGTCTGAGATTTGCCCAAAGCAAAATCCTTAGAAATATAATGGTGCAAATTAAGCCACTCAAATACTGAATTAGGACTTAATATGCCAGTTATTGTAAAGTTTAGGAAAGATGAATTATTTAGGACTGCCTAGTCAGGTTGGGAGACTCCCCAGTAGACTGGTATCACTGAACCTGTTCTGTAAAGCTGGTGGCTGGAGCTTGGAGCTTGGAATAAAAGTTTTCCTGTCCTGTAGGATTTCAAAATTTCCCTCCCTTTGAAAAGTTGCCTTCTTGTATATTTTCATAAACTGAAAATTCAGCTCCTCCTCTTCCCTACCGACCCTCCAATATAGAAAGAAAGTTCTCACCAAAAAACTGGATCAGGTCTACTTGGAGTATTTTGTTTCAATAATTTCCAAATGTTTCATTTAGATTCTGACTTTTCAAAACATTCTCTGCTATGATTTATAAGGCAACCCCCCCCAATTATTTCAAACATGAGAAGCAGCAAATTTTCTGTTTTAAAAAAAGTGTTGAAACAAGATGGTTTTGACAATTCTGAACATTTTTCAACATTTTTTTTGAATCAGGAAATTCATCAAAGCTGACATCCTGTGGAAAAGAAGTTTTAGCCTGGAGCAATCTGTATTTTCCTATGAAAATGTTTAATAAAAAAATGCCCAGCCAGCTCTGCCATTAACTTTGGAGAAGTGTATTTTACAATGAGTTCAGGTTTAACAGACGTAGAGCTCAAGGTGGGTGGTATTGTGCCCACATTGGAACATACCTTGCATTATCCTAATCTGGCCAGAGCTTGTTTCAATTTGTCCCCAGATAAGCAGAGCATGGGTCTTTATAATGCTCCCTGTCGTGTGGGCTTCAGGGAAAGGATGGACCAGTGAGGGAAAGGAAAGACCAGTCAGGGATCTCTGGCACATATGACTCAACAGGGAGGAAAGCACTGTACTGTTATCTAGAGTCACCAGATGGCACTAGTACTGCTTTCCTGATGTACAGGCCAGGGGTAGGCAACCTTTTCTGGCTGTGGGCCGAAATGACCTGCAGGCAAGTAGGCTGGTGCTAGAACCTGGCCATCACAGCTGCTTGTCTCCTCAGCAGCGTGGGGACAGTGCCCGCAGCTGGCACTTGTCCCTGTGGCAGCATGGGGAGACTATCCACAGCTGCAGCCCCACATTAATGGGCTGGATCCAGCAGTTGTGCGGGCCAGGTCCAGCCTGCAAGCTTAGGTTGCCAGCCTTTGGTATAAACAATGAGATCTTTGACCACAGGCCTACAGGAGTGGAAGATGCACCCTTGGCCATTACTTCCAGTTCTGCACATTTGCAGGCCACAGTTTGTCCAAAACAGTCTGGTGGAATGTCCACTCTGGCCTCTCTTATACATCACAGCCACCAAGTCCCTGATAAAAATAAATCAACAGTCTGCCACAGGTCAAGGGTAGGAGAGACCAGGGTGTCACTAAGGCCTAGCAAGAGAGATTTGATTTCTGTGTGCAGCAATTCTTTTTAGCAGCTGAGTATGTTGCCACTAAGCTCTGTTTCCTGCTTAAATCTCTGTAGGAAACTTTTCTGCAGGTGGTACCCACCTTACCAAACCTGGCAGTCACTGTCTCTGTAAACACAGCAGGAATCTCTAGAGTCAAAAACATAAGCTGCTCCAGCTTCAGCTCTAGCTGAGAGCAGTAACAGAACCCCATCACCTGTGGAGCAGGCATGGAGGAGGTGTGCTGCACACACTGGGTGGCAGGTTACACAGCAAACAGACAAAAGATGCACATGGTACCAAAATCATTACAGCTACTGGTTTTCTAACACCTGAGATGGGGGAGAGAGAGAGAAGCTTTCCCACCAATGGAAAAGGAGATGAGGGAGGAGAATAATGTGTGGAAAGGCTTCCCAGAGCCCCAAGGCAATGCTCTGGCCTTATGTAATACTAGATTGCTCTGTGCAGTGCCAAGGCAATGCCAAGCAGGGTCATAAGTATCTCAGCATGAGGCTACTAGATGGTGATGGGACTGGGATCCCCTGAGATGCAATTCAAAGGTGAGTTTGCTTTCTGAGGTCAAGTGCTGTAATGAGTTGTGGGAGGCTTGAACCCCTGTGCCAGTCCATTGGGGTGGGAGGAGCTGGCAGTGCGGTTCAGTCTTGAAGTTTTAGGCTAGCAGGAACTTACCCTTGTTCAGTGCCCCGTGTCTTTGTGCATTAGGCAGGTAACTCTCTTTGGGTAGTGATGGCCACCTTTCCTTTCCAGACACTCGAAGCACAGGATGCTAGTACATATGTTTCCATACCAGCTTGAATTCTGGTCCCTGATTTCCTGCCTAGAGCCTGGACACCCTATTATTCTGCTCACTGTATCTGAAAACACACCTCATTTTCTTTGCTTGCATTCTGCATCTGATCCCCTATCTGTAACACAACAGCTTTGTGTGCATTGATGCTTTCTGGTGGCAGCTCCTTTAGCCCCTCTGGTCTTGGCTACAACCCTCAGCTAGAGATGTTCTCCCACAGAATGGTGGGCTGATGTTTCTGGACCAGACCCAGTCGAATGCAGGCCTTAATCTTTCATCTCCAGGTGATATTGTTGGTGCAGTGTCATTTGCTTCTTACTCACTGCATTCTGCCCTCTTCAGGAAGAGCAGATGCCTACTCATTTGCAAGTCAACAGGCCAAATTCTTAACGCTTTATTATTATTTGTACTACAGTATCACACAGCAAACTCAGCTGAAAGACGGGCCTGTGGCACTGGGAGGGTACATGTTTACAGACAGAGAGGCTGGTCTTAGCCCATAGAGTTAGACCATGCAGGCCAAGGAAGGTAGATTTCTCCATCTTCAAATCAGGGGCACTCAGGCACGGGGAGGTTTGCCCAAGGTCATGCTGGAAGTCAGTGGCAGGGCTGGCATTGAGAGCTCATTTTCCTCATCCCAGTCTTAGCTGGCAAGACAATTCTGATGCCCTTAGTCTTCATGGGGCTGCTGTTAGTCCAGTGTGTCCTAACAAAGTGATTATCTGAAGCCTGGAAAATGCCACTTGTTTCAGGGCCACTGACTTGAGGGCGAGAAAGAGGAGAATTTTTCCAGCTCATCTTCTCCTACTCTTGGATCACTACACAGTTTCGGTCCCCCCCTCCCCTTCTCCTCCCACCACCACACAGAAGATCCTGAAACAAACGCCATGTCAAACACTTTTATTTCAAAACTCAAAATCAAATTAACCAGGGAAAGGGGGGGAAACAAGCTTTGTAAAGAGCACCAAATTGCGTTGCTATGGAAACGGGAGGAGAAGCCCTGTAGTTGAAGCTCTCCTGGGGCCCGGAGGCCAGCCGTACCGGGCGAGACACTTTCTCATCTCTCTTTCTTTCTTCTTTTCCCTTTTTTCCTGTTTATTTTTTTCTCTTCTTTTGAAATGTTGTTCAGTGACTTAATACTGGCCAAGAGTGCCAGACTGACAGCTCCAGGGACTGTGGCCTGCCTCTATTCATCTGCAAAGCAGTTCCGCAGCCAGGGATACTTCCCACGCACACAGAGACGCTGTCCTGTGCCAGCCCATCTCAACTCTGCCTAGGAGGGCAAGAGGGCTGTTCAGATTCCAGGAAGGAAGTAAAGGCATCTGGGGCCTTTGGCATGGCCCACTGGCCTTGTCCCACACTGCAGCACCACCCCTTCTTGGACTGGCATCAAGTATCAGAGTTAAGATGCAGAAGGAAGTTCATGCTTCTTGGAGTGACTGGTTCAGGCTCTCTTCAGACTCAGGCAGACACTGGTTACCTTTGGCTAAGGTTTCCAAAGGTTTTCTATCCATCCACAAGGCCTAGGGACAAACAACAATTTTCTTTTTAATAAAATCAAAGCTGATATTCTTTTGCAATGACTAGAGGATCTGGGACCAGGACCTTGGGCCTCTTGTTCCTAATATGATCACATGGCTTTTTCCTTGGCCTCCTCACCCCTCAGTAACCTTGCTGAGACTGGCAACAAGAAACCACTTGGATGCCAATGGTGATAGCCTTTTCTTTGTGATATGGATGCTTATCCATTGGGAAACAAGCAGAGACCCACCAGAAGTTTATGGAGACCCAGTAACAGAGCCATCCCTTGGGTGGGGTGAATCAGGGCAACCGCCCTGGGCCCCACACTTTGAGGGGGCCCCACAGAGCTGAGTGGAGCAGCCATGGCCCCCCCCCGCAGGGCCCACCTGGAGTTGGCAGCTCGGCCTAGCGCCCCAGAAGAAGCATCTGTGCCAAGACCTTATGGCGAGCCTGGGGACAGAGCCCAGGCATTCTGATCCCCAAGCCAACACATTTCCTTCTCTAGCTCCAACTTGCCAAGCCTCATCCTCACTGGCAGGTGGCCGGTATGGAAGAACTGCTAATATGGCACGGGTGTTGTGGGGTGATTCCTCCAAGGCCCCTTTGCATCACCGTGCTGTGTGTGCATGGCCTCTGCCTTCCAGGGAGGCTGCAGCTAGCTCAGCAGAGTGAGGTTCTGGGGGAAGGACAGGCAGACTGCTGAAGAAACTTAGCTTCGGGTCAGGGGGTAGGAGGCATCAGCATGAAACCTCCCACCCGTCCCACCATGTGCTAGTATGAGGACCAAAGCCATTTTGCCTCCCAACCTGTGTGGTGAGGAATCTGTTGTCCCCCAGCCCTTTGAGTCTCCACATCCCAACCAGGCCAGCCCTTTCTGTGCTAGCGTTAGTTGCACCTTCAAAGCTCACCATGCTTGTGCATAGAGGAGATGGCTTGGCGATTTCAGTTTTGCATTCAAAATTCTTGACTTTTGGGAAAAGCTCCCCCCAGGATCCATTTGGCCCTTGGTCCTACCAAGAACAAATCTAGTTCAGCCTGTGTAGTGGTAACAGGCCTTAAACCCCTCTATGTGGACATGCAGGGTCACAAGAGCTAGTTTGTCCTGTATTCTTGGTCACAATTTCTCTTCCTCATATTGTTGGCTGTTACCCTGCACCCCAAAGATGTCTCCATTGACTTGGGCCTATATAGGACTTTATGGGAGGGGCACAGCGTTTAGAAAATTAATACCTAATTACCCCCAAGAGGAATGTTAATTGGCAGTCCTAATTTGAAGTGGTGTCAGAGCCTGTAGCATTCCTACAACTTTAGCAAGCAATGGGGCTAGAAGCTAGTTTTGTGGTCACACGTGGCAATTTTATTGCCTACACAGGGATTGGATGGCATCTACAAGCCGTGGTCTGGCAGTCTGGGCCCAGGAGGGCTAGGATCCCTTTCCTCATCCAGTGCTCCATTCCCTTTGTGTATAACATGGCAACAACTAGACTGACCTAATGCTGGTGTGGCTAATGAATGCTGGCAAAACAAACTGAGATCCTCAGGGGAAGGGGGCTGCATTCATTGTGTCCCCTATAACTGCTTGAGATCCTAACCCAAACTACATATTTCAGAGGGCTCAGTTCTGGCTTGCACCCCTACAAAATCAGAGAAGAGGCTGGTGTACTGGGCACTTTGAGAGAGGTGTTGTGTGGCCTCCACAGTGTAACTCTAAGCAGCTGTCTGTTTCCATTACAGCATGTTCTAGCACCTCCTGAACACAGCATTTCTATTCCCAACCCTCCTGCAAGTCAGGACCCAGCTCTTGAACAGATTATGCAGATAGAGAATTGAGGTGAAGGGACTTGCCAGAGGTCTTGCAGGGCACAAATAGCAGTGCACAGAATTAAATGTGGATCCTCCCCAGGCATAGACAAGCACTTTAACCATCAGTCCAAATGGACAGATGACTACAGATGCTCTTTGCTCTCACTTGTGTGCTCTCAGGTGGGTCTGCCTTCTGCTAGTGCTATAGTGCAGTTTCCTTTCCTCCAAGGGACAAGCACTTTTGGGCTTGGCATGGGTCCCCTGTGTTTCAAATTAATGAGGTTTTCCTGTACACAAGTGCTTTGGGATCCACAACCCACTGTTGGGGCTCTCTGGCTAGGCCATCATGGACCTGCACATCAGTGCCACCTGCACTATAACATATCCTTCCCATACCATGTCACATGCCCCTGCCAGGTATTCAATTCACTCAGAGAACTGACAGTGCCTGCCGTGTTACCCCTTCTGGCACCATTGACACTGGGTGCCATGATGACCTGTCCAGCCAGTATCTGTAGCCAGGTGAGCACATATGCACATCCAGAAAGCCATACTAATCCACAGCACACCTGCAGGAATGTACAGCTGGTGCACGCCATCTGCTTTGGCTTCACTAGCCAAAGACAGCTGGGCCCCTTTGCTACCACCTTGCACCCCTTCCCCCAGTAGCAGGCAAGCAGTTCATCATGTGGTGCAGATGGGGAGGGGGGCAGGCATCCCCCTCCCATCTCATCTCCATTTTCCTGCAGCTGGTTTCTATAGCAACCAGATACCTGCCTTTCCCCATGGCCCTGCCTTGCACCTGATTCTAATTCACCACATTGTTCTCCAGAGGCTGAGGGGATAAAAATAGCTTCCCCACACACTCAGAGCACATAGGCTGGAAGAGTGTGGTGGAAGGATCAGGGTGCATACAGAGGTAAGAAGAGAGGAAGGGATTGTACTTTTGGCTGTGGAAATGCTCACCCACATATGCACAACAGGCATGGCTGTCTTGCAGGCTGAGTCACATGTGCCCAGCCTACCCTCATGGGAAATGCTTGTGTGCAAACTAGGGTATACACAAAAGCTATCTAGTCTTTTGCATACACATGCACACTGCTGGCTTGCTCACCTGCTCCATCAGTGATTCTCAACCTTTTTTAGACTCAAGGCACCCCCCAGAAAATGCCAGCTCTTTGTTTTCACTCTTTTTTGACTATAGAAAAATGACAAAGAGATTCTTCTGTTGCAAAGAACTCAACACCCGCAGCAGGGCAGAATGGTTTTGATACTATAGATTCCAGTTTGGAATCTCTTCTGGTTTTAGCTTGTGACTGCTGTTTGCGCACTTAACAGTGCTAACATTACATGGCACCCCATGACACCTTTTTGAAAGTATCTCCAGGCACCCTGGTTGAAAATCTCTGTGCTAGATGAATGTCTTCCCTGTTTGGTCCCTCCAAATCCTTTCACAGGTGGGCTAGAACCTGGCTAGCTTCGCGGTTTCTTCCCTCTTTTGTCCATGAGTTTGGTGGGCCTCTGTCTAAAGAAGTCCTAGGCAAAGCCCAGGGAAACATAGGAGAATGGCTTCTGCAACCGAGACAAACTTTGGCAGCAGAGATGTTGTTTCCTCCCAAGTAGACTTCCTGCCCCATTAGAGGCAAGGGGTGGTCCTTTGAGAGAGTGGATTTAGCCCCAGTCTGGGGGGTCTTTCATTCGGCTATTTGACCCACAAGTAGACAGACAGACAACAGACAGGCTACCTTGAAGCAAAACCTACAGGAAGACTTCTATAGGAGAGTTCATCTGTCTGAGAGAGGTGGATCTGTTTTGTTTTGAAGGAAGAGGACCAAATTCTGTTGCAATTAGAAGTATGCTGTGATGCATTCACTACTAAGCTAGCCTCAGTCACTTCACAGGCAACTTTACCCTACACAGGCATGCACAACTTTTAACACTATAAGACACTAGAACTGCTTATGGTCTCTTGGTGCTGTTGCAACAGTTTGGGTAAGGGCAGCAGTAAGGCTACCTAGATTAATCAGCAGCATGCAGTTTGGGAGCTTAAACAAATTAAAGCAGGAAAAAAATATTTTCTATATTGTCAGTCTTCATTGCCATCAAAAACACCTCCCACTACTTTCCTTCAACTAAACCTTCCTACACTAGCCTTGCAAGTCTAGATAAGTTGGAGTCAGTGGATTTTTATAGAGGCCTTCCCTACCTACCAGCCTTAGCTGCAAAGTGAAACCCTGCCCCTGTCTCTATGTGATCTGACGTTTTGTCTAGCCAATCAACTCTTGGTCTCTCACTCCTGGGTCTATAAAAGTGTCCCCATCACAATGGTAATAGTTTTAGTACTGGTGGGTAGTATTTTTTTGCTGATGGATGTGTCCCACTTCTTTTACTAGGGGGTTATTTGCCTGTTAAAGGTAGGTGACCCTCAAGAAGCTAATGGCAGTTACAGAAAGCTTGATTTGACTGGTTCTGCTTGTTTGCAAAGTAATAGTGCTATCTCTTAGCCCTGGTGGGATATACTTACATACTTATGCAGTCTTGTAGCTGTGGCTGCTCGTTGTGTTTTGTGATGGCTAGAGCCCCTATTTGCAGTATTCTGCAGCCTTCTTAGGCAAAGGGAGCTTCTAGGAGATCCCAAAATGTGAGGGATAGAATAATTGAATCTAGGGTTGTCCAATTCAAGAGCTAGAGGCAGCATGCTGTGGGGGTGCTGTGCCCCCTCACCTTCCCAGCTACAAGTGGCCCCAGCATTATGTGGGTTCATAGCTTCCCCCTGCAATACAGCACCTCTGGTGTGGGGGCAGGAAGGGAAAGCCAGAGAAGGGAGGGTGACCCGGCTGCAGTAGCAGCAGAGTAATGAAGGGAGTGGTGGCCACAGGGAGTCAGGGGGGTGGGGCTCAGATTAATGCCCTGGGAGCCATGTGCAGCCCATAGGCCACCAGTTGAACACCCCTGATCTAATATGGGGTGCAGAGGTGTAACTGGTAGCGTTGTATGCCTCTGTTGCCCAAGGTACTCTGATAGGGTTTACACTAGGACTTTGACTTGGACTCTCTGGTTCTGACAGTCTTTTGCAGGTTCAGCCCCTTGTCTGGATCCTCCTCTGGCTCAGGTACTTGCCTACCCCTGTACTCCTCCAGACTGCCTATGAGCCATTCCTTCTACTAGTCATGGCAGAGACTTCACCAAACCTTAGCTAAAGCCTGTGCCCAGATTCTGCAAGCCGTGCTTGTATGCTGCTTGGGTCTCCTGATGAGGGGTGGAAAGTGCTGCTGTCTCTAGGTGAACTGATATCCTCTTGTCCTTTTACGGGGCTGTGGGGCTTGTTCATGCCGGTCTTTTCAATGGCTTTGGGTGGTGTAAGGATGTGGGTATGTTATTCACCACAGAAGTGAGACTGGGGCTCTAGCGTCCCTGCCTTTCATGGTGTGTTATCTGAGGGTGCTTGACTCTTCCATGTAGTTTGCCAGTTCTTTTTTCTCCTCATCCTTCCTGGTCTTCCACCTCATTCGCTCTAATGCCTTTCCTCCCTGCCAGGATTGGAGCCCTACCCGTGTCTACAGGGCAGCTTGCAGATAGTCAGGAAGGGGAACCTACTGCTAACGGGGACATTTAAGAGATGCCCTGGCTTTCCCTCCCTGCCTCCTGCAAAACGGCCCCCTCTCTGAATTCTGCTGAAGATCCTAGCATCTTTGACTGCCTCCAAACTTTTCAATCCTGAGAGGGCTGTAGCCAGAAGTCTTTCACCTCTTCTAAAAGAACAGCCACTCAAAGCTGCACTGTCCCAGATAAAAGGTCACCCCTGAGTGAGGCATGCATTTGAACTGACATCTCTGCTTAGCACTTGAGTTGGGCTGAGTTGATGTCTGCATAGAAATATGGAGAGAAAAGGCTGCCCTTGTTCTCTGTCTGCTTTCTCCATTCTCCATCCTTTCCTATTAACCTCTCCGCTCCACATCTCTCTTTAGCCTCCTGTTTCCCCTTCTTACCCTCTGTCTGTCAAGCTCCTCTTCTCTATTTTCCCTCTATTGTCCATCATATCATCTTGGGTCAGGAGGCCCTTCACTCCAGGATGCTGTACATACAGCTCCATTTGCCTGCCTCATCCATCCTGGGCTGCACTGGTTGAGCAGGTGCACGAGGTTTTTTTTAGTAGCTGTCTGTTTTCTGCCTGCTTTCGGTCCCAGGCTCTGATCACTCAGCCTGTTGTTCGTTAGGCTACGGCTCTGATTTGCATGTTTAATATTTAATCACAAATCAGCCTGACAGATCTCTCGTTCTCTTCAGCAGTTTGTAATGTAATGGTTGTTTTTTGTTTCTGAATGTCAGCTTCACGGGAAGCTGTTTGCTGATGACTTGAGGGAAGGCATTCAGAGCTTTTTGCATTTCTGCTATTTTGGGAGGTCTCTCAAAAAAAGAGATGGCAAGTTATAGCTGAGCAAGAGGACTGTTCTCTCCCTGACCCACATGTAACTGATCTGGTTTATGGACCTTTACAGTTTATACCCCATACTTTAGGCACTGTAGCATAGCAGTTAAAGCATTGGGATGAATGCTGGGAGCTCTTTGTTCTCTCCCCATCTCGGCCAGAGATGGACAAAGTCATTTAGTGAAATATTCTAGCTTTGTGCATGTTATACCTTCTTCCAAAGTTGGTACCAGTAAGTATAAAGCCTGCTACTTCCTGATAGATCATTCCTCCAGGTCAAGGTCATTCCTTCAGTCCAAGTGGTAAGAGCTCTTCATGTTGAAAGGTCTTAGACCAGGGGCGGGCAAAATACAGCTTCCCAGGTGGTTTCGTCCAGCCTGTGGACACCAAACAATTAATGAATTGTACCCTTCCAAGCCTGCATGCTCCCACTCTCCTGCACAGAAGAGCCCCAGCCCTGGCCAGCACACAGCTTCTGGGCAGGGGCCACTGCTGCAGCCACCAGGGGACTTGCTTGGTTTCCCTGGCCTCCAGTGGTTCCTGTGTCCCTGCTGCAGTGCTTGCTCCAGGCACCAGGTAGGGAATCTGCAGTTGCATGGGAAAGTGGAGCGCAGGGCTGGCAGGACCACAGAGCCCATGCCCAGTATGGCAGCGGGAGCATGAAGCTCAGGTGGGCAGAATGTGGGTGTATGAAGTTCATGGGTTGGGGACCACCCATAGACCCCCTCATGGTACACAGCCCTTGCTGGCAACAGCAGCAGTGGGCGTCAAGGACCTTGGGGTTCTTGTGGCCCGTGCAGGTGCAGCCACCTGGCGGTACATGGCTCCAGCCAGTTCCATGTGGCAGGAAGGAGTGATGTCAGGCTGGCCAACCTCTATCACGCAGGGCTCACGTGCAGCTCTGTGGACTCGGGTGCCGCCAAGGAGAAGCCCCATGCAATGGAGCTGGCTGCCTTCCCTACTCCCTGCTGCCACATGCAGCTCATGGGACTCTGTTGCAAGTGGTGCTGCTTCCTGGCGGAGTCCCAGCAGCTGCACATGGCTGCAGGGAGTGGGGAGGGCAGCCGGCTCCATTGTGTGCTGGGAGCTGCACGTGAGTCGTAGGGAGCCATGCATGCAATAGAAGTGGGTTAGCTTGGCTCTGCTCTTTGTCACCATGTGTAGTTCTGGGAACTGGCTGGAGCCATGCATCTCTGGGTGGCTGCACCTGTGCAGACCACGAGCACCCTGAGGGCCCATTGCCTGCTGCTACCACCAACAGTGGGGGCTGTGCACCATGGGGGGTGTCCCCATGTCCCTCTACAACCCTCCCACAATTCAGGCACCCGCAACCCCCCAACATACCCTACACCCCCACACACAGCTGCCCGCAGGTGCCAATGAGAGTGTCAGCAGCGCCTTTTCATAGGGGGTGCACCGCCATGCTCGAGGTGCACGTGCACCTGCATGCGCCCCTTACGCGTTGCCAATGCACCCCTGTCTTAGTCTCAGGTACTATGCATATCTGTGATGTCTGTTCACATTGTCCTGTTTCATGTAAGCAGGTGGCCAGTATCAGGGGTCTTGCTGATATGCCTCCATTCAGAGAACAAAATTGAGCCAGGTAAATTCTTGGTGCCATTTTACCATATTATGAAAAAAAAAAAATACATCTTTATACATGTTTCTGTTTTTCCCAACAGAGCCAAATAACAGAGAGCTTCCTTGCTCAGAAATCCAAGTACTGTCACTCCAGGGAGCCTTGCACCCAAGGTCAGATTTGTTGCTGCCCTTAAATGTCACATTTGTACCTTTTTTCTTTGGCTCTACACAGAGAGAATGCTCTTACTAATTTGCCTGGGTTACCTCTTCTCAGACCTAGATGGTTTTGCACCTTGGCTGGTAACTTCTATTGCTTGCAGTAGCTTTTGCTAAGTAAAGGGACTTAAGTCTTCCATGCTGAACACGAGAAGATCCTTGGTATGCCCACTGGCTTGAATCAGGCCTGCAATTAGGGTTGGAATCAGTGGCCGCCACTTAAATATTTCATTGTAACATTATGCAGTTGGTTTCACTAACCAGTCACATGCCTCAGTTTCCCTTGCTGTACAGTGGCAGGTGGAAAACTTGCAGGGTGTGTTGATGCTTTTGCCAAGGGCTTTGACATCTCAAATGATGCGTAAGTGTGAAGTTCTGTGTTTGTGTCAGTCCGCCGGGCCTTCAGTTCTAATTTGATGTCCTTCCATCTGGGTGGGTGCTGCCAGCTGGTCCAGTCTATATATACGTGATACACGAAGCTGCATGCATTTGTTTTTCTTCCACCACCACCCCCCTCCATTTCCCCTCCTCTGCCTTGTTCCACCTGCACTGAGACACTTTTCCAGAGCTTCACAAATTGGATTTCTTTTGTTGTTGTTTCAAAATTGCCAGCAATTCTTCCCAGCATGAGCTTTGTAGTATGGCATCTTGCGATGTGTTCCCCACTCCTCCCCCACACACACCTTCCCCAGCTGCCCATTCTCCCTCTGGAGGCGTCTTTATTCCTCCTTGTCCTCTGATTGGTGAGGCTTGCAAAAGAGAAGCACCTATGCATGAGGATGAGAGAAAGCATGACTCCATCTCCCCCCGCCCCCCCC
>NW_017728973.1:7060951-7061429 GCF_001723915.1 Gavialis gangeticus
ATATACTAAACCTTTTACTCAGATAAGTAACAGCAGAACTGATTTGCAAATGGTATCTATATCTATCGATCGATAGATAGATTCAGGTATAGCAGAGCTATCAAACACACCCAACCCCTTGGGCTAGATCCAGACCAGAGGGCTCTTCAAGGGCTGGATCTGTAAGCAGCACTGGGGTGAGTGACAAGGCAAGCACTGGCAGTGTTGAGATGAGCAGCAGAGTGAACATCAGGGGTAAATGCAGCCATTGCTTGCTCCCTACCATTGACATGCATTGTGGACAGAATCTTATGTAATTTTATGCATCTAAATGGGAGTTATCAGCTGTGAGGATCCTGGCACAGGCTCCAGAAGAGCCTCCTGTGTCTGTCTTCTCTTCAGGCTTGCTGCCCTCCCAGGGCAGTATTAGATGGGCCTGTGCTCCATCAATAGAGTTCAGTCTGGGCTTGGTGGTCAGGCTGGGACCATGTAGGGGTAG
>NW_017728973.1:7066429-7067954 GCF_001723915.1 Gavialis gangeticus
AGGGAGAAGCAATTGGCCAGCTAGATTGCCAGCAGTAATCACAGAAAACATGCAGAATAAAAATAGTTTCATTCTTTTTCCCAGACCCCTTTGAGTTTGGAGTATGGCTGGGAAAACTTAAGCATGTATCCAGCAACACGGAGGTAAGACTTTTTTTTAAAATGTGGCTTCACATTTTTCAGACTAGAATCAATCAACTTCAGCAGAACTAAGTTAGGGGGGCTGGGAGAGTTGATTGACTGATTGATTGAAGTTGATTGATTCTAGTCTGAAATTTTTTTCTGGGCCCCAAATAACTCTTCCAAATGTATCCAAGTCCTCATTCCCAGCAATCTGTCATACCAAAGCATGGTTCTGCCATTAACTGTGTCTGGTTTCATGTTGATGCCATCAAGTGGACAAGTTCTAGGACTTACAATGTGGTCCTTTAATGTGGATACTGAACCTTTCGTATGTACAGCATAAATGCAGTGCAGCTGCCTCACTACAGTCCTGTTCTAGGTGAATTGGAACCAAATGTGGGCAAGTGGCAATGCTTCATAAAGTCTCCAGCTACCTCCATGCCCGAAGAGCTAGATAAGCCTGTATAAGTCATGCTAGTTTTGCATGGTGCTCTGTTCCTCTCTGGTGGTGATTAGGCGGTACAGAGGTAGAGATGGTGGTGGTAACCCTGGGTTTTCTAAGTCAAGCAGTTGACTTGTGTGCTACCTGCTGGAGACCAAAGCTGAACTCCCTGCTGTGGATCTGTTGTGTGCTGTGGCAATTTGCTCCCTTTATAGTATAGTCCTTTCTTTATCACCTTTCCTACTCTTTCCACCTTTCCACGTTAGAGGCTCTGCATTAATAGCTGTGGGCCCAGGATGCAGAGCTAGAATGGAAGGACAGATTACAGCAGAACCTGGACAGGTTACAGGGGTGGGCAAATGAAAATAGGATGGGATTCAATACTGACACATGCAGGGTGCTGCACGTAGGCAGTAGAAACCAGCAGCATACCTACAGGCTGGGGAACTCCCTTCTCAAAAGCATGGTGGCAGAAAGAGATCTTGGAGTCATTATTGACTCCAAGATGAACATGGGCCGCCAATGTGTGGACATGGTCAGTAGGGCCAACTGTACCTCGTTGTGCATCCACAGATGCATCTCAAGCAGGTCCAAGGAGGTGATCCTCCCACTCTATGTGACGCTGGTCAGGCCACAGCTGGAGTACTGCATCCAGTTCTGGGCACCTCACTTCAGGAGGGATGTGGATAGCATCGAGAGGGTCCAGAGAAGGCCACTTGCATGATCCGGGGACAGCAGGGCAGACCCTGCGAGGAGAGGCTACGGGACCTGAACCTGTTCAGCCTTCGCAAGAGAAGGTTGAGGGGGGTCCTGGTGGTCATCTATAAATATACTAGTGGGGACTGGGAGAGACTTTGTTCCCCCGAGTGTTTCCCAGAGTAACAAGGAATAACAGCCATAAGTTGTTAGAGAGTAGGTTTAGACCAGACATTAGAAGGCACTACTTCAGTCAGGGCGGCTA
>NW_017728973.1:7072954-7074044 GCF_001723915.1 Gavialis gangeticus
GGACAGAATCTTATGTAATTTTATGCATCTAAATGGGAGTTATCAGCTGTGAGGATCCTGGCACAGGCTCCAGAAGAGCCTCCTGTGTCTGTCTTCTCTTCAGGCTTGCTGCCCTCCCAGGGCAGTATTAGATGGGCCTGTGCTCCATCAATAGAGTTCAGTCTGGGCTTGGTGGTCAGGCTGGGACCATGTAGGGGTAGTACAGGTGTAACATTGTAACTGGGTCAATTACTGCATGGCCTCTTCACTTGCATGTCGTGATCCTATTGATTGGAATGACTCAGTCCAGAGCGGTAGTGCATGGTTGACTGGGTTGACTTGAAATTTCATCTCATAGAGCTCCTAAGCCTTTTCAGACCACATTAATACAAGGAACTTTAATTGATGAACAGGATATGGTACTCTGGAACCTGATACATTTTTATTGGCAAAGGGTCTGGGTCCTGGCTTTTTTGAATGCTCCCAGCAAAGAATGGTTCCCAGCCTATCATGACTGGCAGGTGTGTGAAGGATGTAAGGCTCCATGCTATTGTTATTTGCTAGCATTGAAGCATGAGTCATTCGGTGGATGAAGGCTTGTCCAGTATTTACTAAACTGTATCAGACCCCATAGCATGCAATGCCAGGGGCCTTCCTGATAGGCTGTTTTTCCCCCCTGGAGTGGGTGGATAATCCTACACTAGACAACTAAATGGCTTTGGCAATGGAGCAGGTCTTCACACACATCTCTTAGGAATGGCTGCAAAGACTTCAAGGTCTTTGGTTTAGGCCACTTAGTATGGGCTACTCCTTGTAATGCCATGCCTTGTCCACTCATCAGCAGTAAGGATTGAACTTGGGACTTACAATGTTTAATGCATGAACTTCAACTGCTTCAGCTGCTTCTTGCCTTGCTTGTCCCATCTAAATAGGGTTGCTGATGCAGATCCTGGCTTGCCACCAGCTTTGGTCATATATGTCTCCTTCCAACTCCTTCTCTCTCATGTCCCTCTCCATTATATCTCTCCACCTTGTCTTCAGTCTTCCTCTTCCCCTTCTTCCCGATAGTGCCATTCTGGTAACTTCTTTTCCCACATATTCTTCTGGACTC
>NW_017728973.1:7079044-7097084 GCF_001723915.1 Gavialis gangeticus
CAGATGCATCTCAAGCAGGTCCAAGGAGGTGATCCTCCCACTCTATGTGACGCTGGTCAGGCCACAGCTGGAGTACTGCATCCAGTTCTGGGCACCTCACTTCAGGAGGGATGTGGATAGCATCGAGAGGGTCCAGAGAAGGCCACTTGCATGATCCGGGGACAGCAGGGCAGACCCTGCGAGGAGAGGCTACGGGACCTGAACCTGTTCAGCCTTCGCAAGAGAAGGTTGAGGGGGGTCCTGGTGGTCATCTATAAATATACTAGTGGGGACTGGGAGAGACTTTGTTCCCCCGAGTGTTTCCCAGAGTAACAAGGAATAACAGCCATAAGTTGTTAGAGAGTAGGTTTAGACCAGACATTAGAAGGCACTACTTCAGTCAGGGCGGCTAGGATCTGGAACCAACTTCCAAGGGAAGTGGTGCTGTCTCCTACCTTGGGGGTCTTTAAGAGGAGGCTTGACGTTTACCTAGCTGGGGTCATTTGAGCTCAGTTTTTTCTCCTGCCCAGGGCAGGGCGTCCGACTTGAAGATCTACAAGGTCCCTTCTGACCCTACATCTATGAATCTATGATGGTACTCTAAGCTAAAGTTATGCTGCTCCTGCAGAAGGCACCCGTGTCCTGCTGCATCCAGTTTCTTAGTACTGAGAGCATAAGGCCATGAAAAACACAATTGTCTGTATTGCTATAATTTCCCTGTGGAGATAAGCTATTTAAGAGGAGAAGAGGCAGAGTAGAGGGAAGTGTAGGGAAGGTGTGGAAAGGGCAGGATGGAGGGGAAGTATGCAGAGAACAGCTGAGGAAATTCAGTGAGTGAAATGCAAAGGACAGAATCTTATGTAATTTTATGCATCTAAATGGGAGTTATCAGCTGTGAGGATCCTGGCACAGGCTCCAGAAGAGCCTCCTGTGTCTGTCTTCTCTTCAGGCTTGCTGCCCTCCCAGGGCAGTATTAGATGGGCCTGTGCTCCATCAATAGAGTTCAGTCTGGGCTTGGTGGTCAGGCTGGGACCATGTAGGGGTAGTACAGGTGTAACATTGTAACTGGGTCAATTACTGCATGGCCTCTTCACTTGCATGTCGTGATCCTATTGATTGGAATGACTCAGTCCAGAGCGGTAGTGCATGGTTGACTGGGTTGACTTGAAATTTCATCTCATAGAGCTCCTAAGCCTTTTCAGACCACATTAATACAAGGAACTTTAATTGATGAACAGGATATGGTACTCTGGAACCTGATACATTTTTATTGGCAAAGGGTCTGGGTCCTGGCTTTTTTGAATGCTCCCAGCAAAGAATGGTTCCCAGCCTATCATGACTGGCAGGTGTGTGAAGGATGTAAGGCTCCATGCTATTGTTATTTGCTAGCATTGAAGCATGAGTCATTCGGTGGATGAAGGCTTGTCCAGTATTTACTAAACTGTATCAGACCCCATAGCATGCAATGCCAGGGGCCTTCCTGATAGGCTGTTTTTCCCCCCTGGAGTGGGTGGATAATCCTACACTAGACAACTAAATGGCTTTGGCAATGGAGCAGGTCTTCACACACATCTCTTAGGAATGGCTGCAAAGACTTCAAGGTCTTTGGTTTAGGCCACTTAGTATGGGCTACTCCTTGTAATGCCATGCCTTGTCCACTCATCAGCAGTAAGGATTGAACTTGGGACTTACAATGTTTAATGCATGAACTTCAACTGCTTCAGCTGCTTCTTGCCTTGCTTGTCCCATCTAAATAGGGTTGCTGATGCAGATCCTGGCTTGCCACCAGCTTTGGTCATATATGTCTCCTTCCAACTCCTTCTCTCTCATGTCCCTCTCCATTATATCTCTCCACCTTGTCTTCAGTCTTCCTCTTCCCCTTCTTCCCGATAGTGCCATTCTGGTAACTTCTTTTCCCACATATTCTTCTGGACTCCTCTACGTGACGCTGGTCAGGCCACAGCTGGAGTATTGTGTCCAATTCTGTGCGCCCCATTTCAAGAGGGATGTGGACAACATGGAGAGGGTCCAGAGGAGGGCCACCCGCATGATCCGGGGACAACAGGGCAGACCCTACAGTGAGAGACTGCGGGACCTGAACCTATTCAGCCTCCACAAGAGAAGGCTGAGGGGGGACCTGGTGACCGTCTATAAACTCACTAGGGGGGACCAGAAGGGTTTGGGGGAGACGCTGTTTCCCCTAGCGCCCGCTGGCATAACAAGGAGTAATGGGCACAAGTTGATGGAGAGGAGGTATAGATTGGACATCCGCAAAAACTACTTCACAGTTAGGGCGGCTAGGAGCTGGAACCAACTTCCAAGGGAAGTGGTGCTGGCCCCTACCCTGGGGGTCTTTAAGAAGAGGCTGGATGCCTACCTGGCTGGACTCATTTGAGTCCTGTTTCTCTTTTTGGGGTTTTTTTGTTGTTCTCCCGCCCTGGCGGGGGGTCGGGCTAGAAGATCTACTAGGTCCCTTCCGACCCTTAATCTATGAATCTATGAATCTATGAACATGTTCATACCATGTTAGTCTTCTCTCTTGTACATGCCTCCACTACCTTCACCGATCCTCTGATTTAAGTATTCTTCACTCTGTCCATCTTTGTCACTCCACACATCTGTCAGAGCATTCTCATCTCTGTCATATTCAGTCTCCTTTCTTGAGTTTTCTTCAGAGGCAGTGTCTCCACTCCATACAGTAGTGCTAGATGCACACATGTCTTGTAGACTTTTCCCTTCCGCTTCACTCATACTCTTCTGTCGCATAACATTCCTGTTGCCAATTTCCAGTTCATTCACCCTGCTGTTGTTCAGTGTTTCAGCTCTTTGTCTGACTCTGCATTCTGCTGAATGGTTGACCCTGAATACCTGAATCAACTTTTCGAACATGGTTCTTATCAATTATCATGTTTTCAATATCAGGCACCTTAAAGAAATCACAGTGTATATATTCTGTTTTGGAATGACTAATCTTCATTTGTCTTCCCTCTAGCACTTCTCTCCATTGATCCAATCCAGATTGCACTTCCTCTAGACTCTCAGTGCAAATGACTACATTGTCTGCAAACATCATATCCCAGGATGGTCTCCTTACTTTGTCCAGTAAACACACCCATCATGACTGCAAATAGGTATGGACACAAAACGGACCCTTGATGTAGGCCCAACTTCACCTCAAAACTGTCTCTCCTGACCTGCTCCTCACTTCTGTTGTACATTTCCAATACATGTCCTTGATGGTTCTGTCACATCTCTCATGCTGTGGGATCTCAACTGCTTCAGCTGAAAGCCCTAAATCTTTTAGCTTTCTCCTCAGCCTCAATGTGGCCAAGCCACCTCCATAAAAGGAAGCACCACACCAAACTAGAACAGGTTATGTGTTTTATTACAGCTGAGAGGGAAAGAAGAGCAAGTGAATTGGCCCAAGGTCACATCAGAGGTGTAAGAGCTGAGACCAGAACTTGGGTTTCTTGCCTTCCAATCTAGCACATTAATTACAAGACCATCCTCTCCCCTTTCGTTTTAAAGCCTTGTGCTATTCTCAATACCACAGGGATAGCCTGAGTTCTTCTGTGTTAATACCTAATGGGACTGCTTGGGGACCTGAGGACTTAGCAATAGGGCAGGTAGCTCAGGGAAAATTTCCCCACCATTTTAAAGCCATCATCCCTTTTGAAGTCTCCTTAAACTAGTGGTGCCACATTGGAGCAGCTGAGATTAGCTGGAAAAACCCAAAGAAGGGAAATCTTAATGCTGCATGGATGCCTCTGTGGATTTAATGTAGCGAGTGGTGCTTTATTAAATTCCTATCCTGCGGTAAAAATCTCCTAATAAAACACTCATTATAGCAGTCCAGATGATTTCATCCGATTGCTTGCAGGTTGTAGAAACTGGGCCAGCCATCCGCCTGAAGCCTGGGGAGCAAGGTTATTGTCTATCTTCCCCCATCCCTTGTGCAGAGCAAGCCAGCAAGGGTGAGCTGGGAGAACCATGTGCCATCAAGGAATGGAACAGATTTATTGTTCATACCAAGTATGTTTGTAGACTTCACTAGGCTTTCCCCCTTCCCCCACTCTTTTCTGTTTCCCTTTTTTCTTTTTTCTGTTTCACTCCTCCCAGAAGAAGGTTCCCCCACAGATGTGGTACACTCATCCACCCTAGCAATCTTCAAAAAGTATCTCAATGCCCATCTTGCTGCGGCTATCTGATCCCAGCAGTCTTTCCTGCCCAAGTGAAGGGGGGCTGGAACCAATGATCTGTACGGTCCCTTCCAGCCCCTAACAACTATGAAACTACAGGCAGTCCTTGCACTTTCAGCAGGTTACGTTCCTGGAAAAGACGCTGTAAGTCGAAATGATGTAAGTCAAATCTGATTTTCCCATAGAAACAATGTTATAATAGGGGGTTATGTTCTTGACCAAGGGCCTGATGCCCAACTTTTTATAGAAATGACCATAAACATATTTAAATCAAGCATTTAATCAACTATAAATGATTTAATTGGAAGGCCATGGGCTAGACACAGTCGATTGATAGAACTGGAAGGGAGGCACCGGGGTTGGTGTGGGACACTTACCGAAGGTAAGCTCCTCAGTCCTCATGTGGGGCAGGCAGCGGCTCCTCCCTGAGGCGAGGCAAGGGCAGGGACCGGGGCTGGGGCTGGGGGCTGGTGTGGGCTCTGCCAGCTCCGGGGAACTGCTGTGCTTCCCAGCCCTGACGCCATGCGCCTCCTCACTCCCTGAGGTGATGCGGGGGCACTGAGCAGTTCCCCGGAGCCAGTGGAGCCTGTGCCAGCCCCCATCCTTACTCGCCATGCCTCTGGGAGCAAGGAGGCACATGGCATCGGGGTTGGGAAGTGGAGCAGTTGCCCCAGCCCCCGTCTTGCCCCTGGGAGCACATGGCCTCAGGGAGGAACCGCTGCCTGAGCTTACCTCCGGTAAGTGTCTCAGGCAGGCCCTGGTGCCTCTGCTGTTGCCTGCCATAAGTGCAAGGACCAGCGCCATAAGTAATAACAGGGGTGTAAAATGCGGAGCACCACAAGTGTGGATCACCGCTGTAAGTTGAGGACTGCCTGTATTCCCCTGCCCTCCAGCACCCCGCACCGCCAGTCTCTTGTTGCTGAAAGGTGGCACATAATTGGCTTTGGAGACTGAGTCGCCTATCTACCCTGAAAATTGGCAATAGCAGTAGGAAGGTACCCTGGAGGGAACTGGAGTTTGGTCTTCTTGGCACACTTGCTTGTTGGCCTCTAAGCCAGCAGCTGGCAACCTTTTCAAAACCCAACTCTAGTCTGACATGGGCTGGGAGGCTTCTGTGGCAAGGGGCCTCTCCCTGTACCTGTGCCACAGCTGCCACTTCTCTCAGCTTCCCACTCCCACATCCCAGATAGGGTTTAGCTTCTAGCTGGTGGGGAGCTGCACTGTGCTGGAAGCTGTCTGTGCTGCTGCTGAGGCTGGGAAGTGGGGTCAGGTGGGGAAGTGGGGGTGGGGGAGGAGAAGCGGCAGAAGCATGAATACAGTTTTTTAGCTGCCTGACCCTGACACAGCTTCCCACTGGCTGGAAGATGTGCCTGTGCTGCAGGTGGTGGGGTAGGACGGGGAAGGCTTGGGAGTGGGGAGGAAGAAGCAGAAGAGGCAAGGGTGAAGCTGGATTGCCTAGCCCTGGTGTGGGCATAGGCCGCATGGGACCTCATTGCTTAGCCCTGATGTGGGCAAAGGCAAAACTGCCTCCAGCACTGAGGCAGACCGAGTGGCTCTGCAGGATAAATGTTGCCAACCCCTGCTCTAACCTGATTGGTGCCAATTCCAGGGATGGTTTTGTTATGCACATTTGTCCTGCCAGGACTGAGATGCATGAAATACCTTTCACACAGGTTGCCTGATAACCACTGGCTGGTACTGCCTGTCAGGCTGGGCTGGGCTGCATGGGTACCTTTAGCTTGCACATGAAAGGTTCAGTATCTCATTCCTAACCCCATGAAATCTTCCAGTCTGCATTCCTCTCCAACTGGACTGTCACTTTTTAGAAACAGCAGTGAAAGTTTTCTTTGCTGGGTCTGGGAACTGTCTCTGCAATAGAAATGGAAATTTTAAATCCTCCTCTGTTCTCAGGGTAGCTTTGAACTGTGGGCTGATTCCAAACCAGTGGTCCTCAACTGTTTTAGACTCCGTAACTTTTTCTGAATTTCATGGGACCCCAGTTGAGAAACTTTTGTTCTCATGTCTCAGCTTCCCTACTTCCCAGTTCAGCTCTCCAGGCACCTCCTGAAACTGAGGCATGCAGGGCAAGTTCACCTGGTTGTAGCAGCAGCAGTGCCAGTGCTGGCACCATAGCACCCCTGAAAAGGTCTTGCAGAACCTGTTGTAAGAACCACTACTCTAAATTTATGTCTAGACTGTAAGCACTTGGTCAGGGGCTGTGTTTATTCTGACTGAGCATCGTATCTGGCACTGAGTACTACTCAATAGGACTAATACAACCTTATCAGAGGCATTCAAACAATGAAAGCTTGGGACAGGCCCCAAGGAGGGCTATACAACAATGGCCCGCACTTGTAGGGAACAGATTAGAAGGGCTGAGGCAGTGACTGAACTTAAATTAGCAACGGGAATAAAGGACAACAGGAAGTCCTTTAGGCATGTAGAGAACACGAGGAAAAACAAATGGGAGTTGTAGGGCCACTGCTCAACAACTCAGAACACTGATTTACTGGCACTTGGGAGAAAACTGAACTCCTAAATGACTACTTTGCTTTGGTATTTCACTGGGCCAAGAGGAAAACCATACCAGTTAGGGTACAGAATGAGCAGGACAGGAATGACTGCCTTCCTACTATTGCCATAGAACTGGTGTGTGACCAGTTAAAAAAAATTTAGACATGCATAAGTCAGCAGGATGGGATGAACTCCATCCAAGAGTGCTGAAGGAGCTGGCCAAAGTAATTGCAAAACCCCTGGTGAAACTCTTCAAACTTGTGGTGCTCCATGGAGGTCCCCGAGGACTGGAAGAGGGCCAATGTTGTGCCCATCTTCAAGAAGGGGAAGAGGGAGGACCCAGGTAACTATAAGCCAATTAGTTTAACTTCTACCCCAGGGAAAATTCTGGAAAAATTCATTATGGAGTCTGTGTCATAGGCTTGCAGAAGGTAGGATTCTGAATGATAGCCAGCATGGCTTTGTCATGGGCAGATCTTGTCTTACCAACCTCATCTTTTTATTATGAGGTAACTCACCACCTAAATAAGAGAGAGGAGGTTGACATTGTGGGATACCGGATCAAAGGCTTTTTGGAAGTCAAGTTATACAACGGTCTTGTGAGAAAATAGGAGGATTGTGGGCTTAACAGTGAAACAGTTAGGTGGGTATGAAGCTGGCTGCAGGGTAGGACCCAGAGAGTCCTAATGAATGGATCTGTGTCATCCTGGCACATTGGCCCGCGGTGTCCCACAGGGGTCAGTGCTTGGTCCAGTACTTTTCAACATCTTCATCAGTGATTTGGATGCGAGAGTGAAGAGTTCACTGGTCAAGTTTGTGGACGACACCAAGTTATGGGGAAGCATGGTCACGCTTGAAGATAGGCTACAGATACAGTCTGGCAAGTTGGGCAGATCAGAATCTGATGAAGTTCAATATCAAGGAAATATAAAGTGCTCCACGTGGGGACAAACAACCCCCTATACACCTACAGGGTTGGCAGCACCAAACTGACCACTGTGAATGAAAGGGACCTAGGGGTAATAATAGACCACAGTATGAATATGAGTTGGCAGTGCGATGCTGTAGCCAGCAGGGCTAATAACACTCTGGCATGCATCAATCGATGCATCTCCAGCAAAACCAAGGAAGTGATTCTTTGGCTCTGCTCGACATTGGTGCAACTGCAGCTGGAGTACTGTGTCCAGTTCTGGGCCCCACACTTTAACAAGGACATGGTAAAGCTTGAGAGAGTCCAGAGAAGGGCCACCCATATGATCAGAGACTTGTATGGCAAGCCGTACGAGGAAGGGCCAAGGGACCTGGGACTCTTCAGCCTGGAAAAGAAAGGTGAGAAGGAACTTGGTAGCAGCTTACTGCTACCTCAGAGGAGTACATCAAGGGCTTGGTGAACAACTGTTCACCAGGGCACCCTTGGGGAAAACCAGGAGTAATGGGTGCAATCTCCTGGAAGACTTGTTTCAGGCTCAGCATCAGGAAAACTTCACAGTTAGGGTGTCCAGACTGTGGAATAAGCTCCTTTGGAGGTGGTGCAATCGCCTACCCTGGAAATCTTCAACAGACTGGATGGTCACCTTGCTGGACTCACCTGACCCCAGTTGTCTGTCTTGCCTGGTACAGGGAGCTGGACCCAATGATCTTCCAAGGTCCCTTCCAGCCCCTTACAATCTATGAATCTTGGTGCAAAGTAGAGCTCTCGTTAGCATCGGGATGGTGCTTCCCTTGCTGTGGTAGAGCCTGAGACCCACCCCCCCAGTGTGGACCATGATGTTCAGTACTGCACAGACAAAGACAAAAGACCATTCCCTTGCAATTTGAGAAATATAGGCGGCTTCAGCAAACACTGCTGGAATTATTTTGGCATAAATGGCGCTTCAATCTGGCTCTGTGTGATTCATGGAGCAGGTAGGGACTAACAAGCTGACAATGGCAGATGTTTTTGCTAGATATAAGGAAGCTCAGGCCCCCTCTTTCCCTGGCTCTGTTGTTGGAGGAAACAAACTTTCATTTAAGCAGCAACTGCTTCCAGGATTTAATTAGCTGTGGCTGGTGAGCCAGATCCTGATAAAATCGCATTAAAGAGGAATGTGATTGGCATTCCTATCCTAAATGGCATCTTATCAGGAAGCCCTTTGTGGCTGTGAGAGATGCAGGGAGCATGGTTCAGGGTCAGCAGCGTCCGTACTCTAGTGCAGAGCCCTCACTGAAGGGCTGTCATGCTTCCCTCTTGTTTTTTGGGTGGCTGTTTTTTTGGGGGGAAGTTTTCCACCCCTTATTTTTTATGTTTGTATGTGACTGCTCCTGGAAGTGACAAGGTGAAAGCTGGCTGGAGGCACATAATGTGCCACTTCCCCCATGCAGCCAGCAGACTGCCTGTCTTGATCCATGGCAACCCCTGTTGTGCCAATTTTTGAGCTGTGTCCATATAGTTTGCCCCTGTTTTGCATCTCTGAGGCTTCTGCTGTTGCCAAGGGCAGGGACTGAACCTGGTATCTCTGGACGCTTGTCTCATGAGCAGGCACATGATGGAGGCACCAAAAGCAAAGGTCTGTCCCACTTGTGGAGAAAGGAGCCTTCTCCCCTGCCTTAGCTGGCGATGGCCATAGGCTTTTGGGCTGCTCACATCATGCAGAGCAGCCAGGAAAGGGGAATCTGACCTGGTTGACCTCAGAACTGATATGACACCCTCCTGCTAGTCCATTCTTGGCTTGGTCTTGTGCAGTCTGTGAATGCATTGTAGCTACAATAACTGCTAGGAAGTCTTTGCCCTAGACTGGGGCCTAGTGAAACCTGAACTTGCCTTAGTTTCTCTCTCTCCGTGCTTTGACCTTCTGCCTTGAGTGCACACAGCTGCTGCTGTTGGTGCTGCCAGCACAGGAAATGCTGTGAAGCAAAGGCTTGTGAGATCTGAGCAGTTCTTACAGAAGGACTGTAAGATCCAACTGGTCCTACCTGCTCACCTAAAATCCAAAAGTTTCTCCTTCCCATCCCAGGTGAATGAGGTCAAGGAACCAGGAAACCTTGTTTTGTCTGTGGTCTTACACAGGGATGAAAAACTCATCCAGCCTTGGGGGGCCTGGATTGAACCTAAAGATCAGCCTTGCATTCTGACTTTAGTACATGTCCTGGAGTGGCTACGGTGGGTGCTGTGTGGAGCCCAGTCCTGCCTTGGCCACTCCAGGGCTATGTTACACTGCATGACCCTGGTGCTTCCACTGCTGTAGGGCTGCACTACACAGAGTGGCATGCAGTTGCTCCAGGGCTGTGGCTGCTTTGTCACTGAGATGCAAGTGGGAGCGGGCACTGCATGGGACCATCCAGTGCACCCTATGTACTGTCTGTGGGTCACTGAGACCCATGGGCAGCATCTGGGGCCAGATGATGCAGCTCCAGGTGCTCGATGATATGGCTCTGCAAGACACATCTGGCCTGCCAAGTGTGTCTTTAACACCCCTGATCTAGCAATAAGCAACAGGCAGAGAATACTATGAGCAGAGTAAAGAGAAGGGGTGAGACACTGTCATTTAACTGGAGTTGTGGGGGAAATGATCTTCCCAGCCAGTGGTCTGTTGTAAATTCAGATGTTTCCCGATCCCCACTTTGAATCCAAGAATGTTTGTTTCTTTTGCCAAAAAATCTTTTTTTTTTTTTTAAATAGTAAGGGAGGCTCCAATGATCATGTCCAGATCAATTAGTCTGGGGTGGGGGGGAGTTGCAGGGTGACACCACTTTGTATGGTGCCCAGGTTACTGACTGAAACAATGAATGAGCAATCAATGCCAAAGAACAATCTCCTGCTATGACTGGCAATCTGAAATTGTGGAGGGAGGGGGTGGTCAGGGCAATGAAACCCCCCTGTTCCCTATTGTAGAAGAACCATTTGCCTATGTAAGGAACTGTGATAGGTGGGATATGAGATCCTCTGATCTGAATTAAGAAGAGTAGGGAAGTCCCCTGAAGCCCTGCTGAGCCCCTGAAGTACTCTGCAGCTTTTCTTAGACAAGAAATTAGATCCTGGATCTAAGAAACCTTTTCTTGATGAATATCTTTATTAAACAGACTTCTAGTTTTTTATTACTGGTTGCCCTGGGACCTTGGGCATTATTCACTTTTGCTCAAGGGAAAACTTAGACATCATGACTTTGTCCATCTCCTAGGGGACATGAAGCCTTTAGTTCTTTAACTGCTTTGGGATTGTGATGTGTGCATTAGAAGTGGTGCCTAAAACCAGAATTCAGGTTCCAAACCCCCTGGAACCTGGCACTTGCTGAAAGTCTGAGTTCTTCAGTGAGCCCACCCAAACACTGCAGAACTGGGAACAGTTCCTAGCCTCATGCCCACTTGGGGTGCTGTTCCCTGGTGATATAACATGTTCGAGAAGGTGGCACTTCTTGCATCCTCTCTGACCCAGTTTCCCAATACCTTCTGCTACAGAAATAGCCTAGCGTGTTCTCTCTTTTTAGACATTTCCAACTCAGTGTTTTCCAGCTCAGCTGCTACTTGGTGTGTGACTCACAACCCCTCCCCTGCCCCAAGCCTGCCTGTCTTCCTATGAGGGTAATCTTCCCCATAGAAACCAGCTGGTATATTGGATGTCATGAGCAGCTGTGCAGACAAACAACCCTACAACCCAAGGCAGAGACTTATGCATTAGGGTCTGAAACTTACTTTTGGTCCTGATGAGATGCCTGTTGTCTCCCAAACCCATACTCCTATTTCAAATCTTTGGGATAAGACAGTGAGGCCTTTAAGATCCCTCCATTGTACCTGGGAGCCCCAGTCATGGATGAGTTTCCCATGGTGCTAGGTATTACAAACCTAGAACAAACAGATGGTCCCAGAGAGCTTCCAAATTGAGTAATGGATAGTACCAAGAAGCCCTGTTATGCTGGATACCATGCAGACACCGCTGAGAGCTGGTCCTTGCCTCCAGAAGTCTATAGTCTGGGTGAAGCAGACAGAGGATATAAGGGAGAAGTGGTATTCCCATTTTACAGATGGTGGGGGTGGGGGAAACCAAGGCACCATGGGATTGAGGAATTTGCCCAAACAGCATCTGGTAGGACTAGAAAACTAACTTTGTTCTCCCAAGTCCCAGTACACAAGATGAAGTTGCTGCCACAAACCAGTCCATAGGCTGGAAATAGGCATGCCAATCATAGTGTGGGGGTGGGGGTGGGGATGAGGGACAGGATGCAGGAAACCATGTCCTGTGGCTAATGTCAATACAGTCCCACCTGGCTGGGGTAGGAGCTGAATGTACTGCATTGCCAATGTTTGCTGTTAGGAGTCTCTTGCTCTCCTTTTATTTCCACCCAGTCCAGCCCCTGATCCTTACCCCCCTTCACCAACCTCGCTGTCATCAAAGTCACTACTGACTGCTTCCTAGTGCCTCTGGCCTTGTTCTCCTTGGCCTGTGCTGTTTTTGGTGCTTCCCATGTTCTTCTTGAGATTTGTCCTCTTTCTTGGTTGTCCTGCTACTTCTTATCTGTTCTTCCTTTAGACCGGTGGTTTTCAAACTTCCTAAAGTCACAGTAACCTGTCATATAACTTCTGCTGCAGATCCCCTACTTTTATCCCAAAGACAGATGCGGAGCAAGGCACACAGCCTGGCAATGGCAGTGTACTACCTCCTGGCCCACTCCCCGAGTCTCTTTGCAGAAACCCTGATGACTTGTCCTGGAACAACCACTGATCTAGAGCAGTAGGGGCCAGGCTCTTTTAGCAGGTGCCACAAATTAGCCCCACATGCCCCTCAGATCCCCTCCCCCTATCCAATCTGCTGCACTGCTTTCTGCCCTATCTACTGCTGTGCTGCTTGTCCCTTCTCTGATCTATTGTTTGCCTGTGCCATTTGTGACCCACATGATGTAGATCAGCCACTGCAGATCATTAGCCCACATGCTGCAGATCAGTTGTTCTCAACCTTTTTTGTACCAGGAAGCATTTGTAAATATCAGGGGCCAGTCCTGACCCAGTGCCCCTCACTCCTGACTTGCTGCCCCCCCAGGTCCCAGCCCCCTCGTGTGTGGGGTATGGGGGGCGGGGTTCCCAAGCAGCCCCGCGCAGGCTGGAACTCTGCCAGCTTGCAAGGGAAAAGCCATGCTTTCCCATTTTTCTAATTAAAGGAGAATCCAGTTTTAAAGTTTGTTTGTAACCCTTTTGATCTACTCTTGCACCCCACTTTTGGGTTGTGACCCAAAGGTTGAGAAACACTGTTCTAGAGGATCCTCTTCAAAATCCCCTCTAACTTGTTGTGGGGGTCCTGGAGGGGCTTTGTCCTTGTCTCCTTCCTCCACCCTCTGGCAACTCACACACCTTCACCCTAGGTGACCTCATCTTCAAACACTAGCTCAGCTACCATCCCTGAGGATGATTCAAGATATGTCTCCTCTTGTCCAAATCAAAATCTCAGGCTGTCTCTGTTTCCATATAGCTTTCGATGTTGGTTCAAACTGACCATGCTTAAATGGAGCTTTTCATCTCTCCTCTCACCAGCCCTTTGTGCTGCCTCTGTTCTGCATCTTGCACTCACCTTTTAATCAAGAGGTCATCTTGGACTCTTCCTAGTGGTGAGGAGCCATAGAAAGGTCTGTCTAAATCTTGCAGGTTTTCTGCATAGTATCTCAAAGATGCAGCCTGTCCTCTGCATCCATTTTGGTTCATACTTTAAGCTATACTTTCTTCATCTTTGTTTCTTGATTGTAAAATCCTCTGCTCCGTCTCTGAGAAGTGCAGTGTTGCCCTAGCTGAACGGTGCTGCAAAGATTATCTTCCTAGCCAGTCACTGTGATGCCCTTCTATTCACTTTTTGTTTTAATGGTGTCCCCATCCCTGCTCCATCAAATGAAGCTGCTTATCATTGCTTTCATGATATCTCCATGCCCTGTAGCTGTTGACTCCTGTGTCTGATTGGCTTATGATGATACTAGGCTCTATTGTTCATTCGTTAAAGTTTTCATCTTTTTTGCTTTTTTCCCCCAGATTGTCTCATGCTTGGAGGAGCTGCCTGCAAACATTGCCAAAGCTATTTCCTCCTAATCCTTCCTTCACGCACTCTTGTCCTATGACGCCTGGGTAAGTAGGACTGACAGGCACCTTCTCGGCTGTCAAGTCAGTGCCTGGCCTTGGCAGATGACCATTTCTCCAAAAAGGTCTACAGGGACTTAAACTCTGGCTCCTCTTTCACATCACAGTCACAAAGCACCCATGAAAAAAACTTTAGTGTGCTAAGAGCAGGAGGAACAAGAGAGCCTGGTGCAATGTCAGGGAGTCTGGGTATTTTTTTTTTTTTTTTTTGCTTGGACAAGCCTGGAGAAGAAAGGAGCACAGCCTAGGTTAGACTAGGTTAGGAAGAAAGGAAGGACCCCCTCCCCCCCATAAGCCTTACCAATCTCATCTGAGGCAGAATGTCTTGATTTCCAACTCGGGTCATTAGTTTGATCATAAGCAAGATTCCTCCGGTAGGTGACTGAATGTCAGGAGCACAAGTGCCCTCCAGCCAGATCCTTGTTTAACTGCAGCCAACTGTAGTGCTTCATAGGTGGGCAAGAAAAATCCCCACCTTTAACTCGGGTATGATAATATTAACTTGGGTGTAGATATGACTGAGTGAAATATTGGAGGCACTGTCAAGATGCTCAAAAAGGCAAGATTTTGTTTTATGAATCTGAATAAGAGATGTACATCCAAACGTGGCATTCAAGTGACAGCAGTGGGAGGGACAGGAATCTTATTAGCTTCTACATCTGTCCAGCAGAAGTCCTGAAGCTTGAGATCACGACAACACCTCTTGTGTACAGGCAATCTACATGAATATAATGTCTTGTCTTGTAAACTGGCTTATGGGGATACAAAATGCTCAAGGCCATATTGCATATTCGCATTGCTACTTCCAAATTAGCCCTGTTCTATCATGCTATCCCTTCCACAAACTTTTAAAGATTTCTTTTGGTATTATCATAGGGCTGAAAGAACCCTATGGAAGTCTTCAAGTCTAACCTTCCTGCCCAGAGCGGGTCTAGGATTTTGAAATGGGGGAAGGGGGGAATGAAGATGGTGTGGCACATCATCACATATAACGGCACTTTTTTTCTCCAGTTAAAGAGAAATTAGAAGCTTTACCAATATGGCAGGGGGCTTGCACTATATTAATCCATTTAAGATGAAAGCAAAACCAAATACAACTACTAGAATATACACTAATTTGCTACAGCATAATGAAGTTTAAACTTCACCCCCCACAAACCAGTCAAAAGATATTGTATCATTAGTTCTGTAGTTAACATTATAGTTAAATGTACATCTCTTATTTAGATTCATAAAACAAAATCTAGCCTTCTTGAGTGTCTCCAATATTTCATTGTCAGTCATGTCTTCATCTGAGCTTAATATTACCATACCTGAGCTAAGGTTTTTAGTTAGAGCTAAAAACAGTCTGTAGGACTGTGAAAAAGAACAGACATTATCAGGAATAGCGAACAGACAGCCAAATGCAGAAGAAGGGATGGTTTGAATAGTGAAACATCAAGAGCATTAAAGGAGAGAGAGTTGTTGACACCTGTGGAGTAGAGAGATTAATAGGAATCAGAGAGATGATAATGAGCCGTGAAGTCAATTGATTCTCTCAGCACTAGCTGAATAGAAATGCTGCAGTCCTTCCCAGGCAGTTAGTTTTAAAGTTTGGGTGGAGGAGGGATCAAAGGGAGATGCAACTGGACCACTGCAACCCCCCTGCCCCAGCCCCTGAGAGTATTAGCCCTGACTAAACCACCCCAGTTAAGTTCATGTTCTTCTCCTGTTTGTGTCTTTCTACTGGCTTCCCGGGCCCCATGGCATCAAACACAGACTGCTTGTTCTTGCCTTCAGGGCCTATACTCACCCTGTGTATTGCTGCATTTGCTTTCAAGTTGTCAACTCCTCCATCAGGTTGCCACTGTCCCACTTGTTCAGTGAAGCAGGTGGGAGGACTCTTCTAGAACATTTTGCCTTCTGATGATGTAGAAGTCTTTTACTACTTTCAGTTTGAATGTGCTCCTCACCGGTTTGTATCCATTTGATCTTGCACCAATAGTGTCCTTTTCACTTAAGCATCTCTTTTTTCTTCCTGGATACTCACCCTGCCCCCAGTGTATTTATAACTTGTAATCCTATCCCCTCACAACATTCATTTTCTAAGCTCAATAAGCCAAGCTCTTTTAATCTCTTCTCATAAGATTTGGTCAATGGAAAATCTCTCCTACAGCAGATCTTGACTACACTTAAGCTGCTGGTGCAACGATACTGCTGCCTGGCAGGCTAACCAGGATTGTCTTGCTGTTTGCTTGTACTTGCCCATCTATTTGTACCCACCTGCTGTTCCCCTGCCTTATACTTAGATGCTGTCCCAGGGACCTTATGGTCTCTCTGTTCTAGGTTTGTATGAAGCCTGGCACAACAGTTTTATTGGGGAGGGTGGAAAGGAAGAAGGGTTTCTACTGGCTGTGGTAACACAAGTGATTAATAATCAAGGAAGATGTGTGACAAGGCCTGGCCACCCAGGTTGGCTTGGGACTGGATGTGCCAGTCAAGCAGGTGCCTTTTGTTTGTGACTTCCATTTTGGGTAGTGGAAGGACCCAGAGCAACCAATGAAAGCACACTGGAGGGATCCCGGGCATTACCCATCTGGCCACGCCCCTGGGAGAGTTCTTACTAATCTTCTGTTCCTCCTGTCCCACTCGGGGTATGTCTGCACTGCAGTGACTTCATTTTGTGGAGACTTGCCTAAATGTGCTTTAAGCTACCTAGCTTAAATACTAGGAGCATGTTAGCCTCTGCATGTGCTGAGCACCATGTTGCTAACTGCCTGAGTTTTTACCCAACTCTTTGGGTAGGCTTTACAGCACACACTAAGCTCCACACCACCTCATTTATGCTACTAGCAGTGCCCCTGCCTGTTAGCTTTAAAACTATCTTACATACACCCATGGAAGCCACAGCAGCTGCACTATAGACATGCTTAGTCTCATATTAGCTCCTTTTTGCTGTACTGGGCTGCCCTGTAACTGCATAGCTGGCTCTTAGTCTCCACATGTTCCCAGGGGTGTGCATATATGTGTATTTGAGTGATGGCCCTCTTTCCAACCTATATACAGAGCCTGAGGAAAAAGGAACGTGCAAGCATCCCCTGGAAACTCAGGTGTCCTCTTCGGTTATCTGACTACCCTGGTATTGGAGGCCACTAAACATCTTGGCTTGGTGAAGGGCAGTGTGTTCCTGCATCTCTATTTCTAGTGCTAACTTTTGTGGGGAGGGGAGTGGATGTGCAGCTGAGGCCATGTTAGGAGATAAAGGGCATGACTTAGCTGTGCTCTGTGAATCCTTAACAAGTCTCCCTTCCCACTGACCAGCCCTGCCTGTGAAGGTTTTACTTCCTGGCTAAAGGAGTTCTTGCCATCCCTGCAATCAGCAAAGCCCTTTGTTTTAATAAGAAAATCCTCTTAAAACTGCAGGAAGAATCAGCCCCTTGTTAAACAGCTGGCTTTTCTTGCTGTGTGTAGGATGGTGGCTGGAACTCCATGGGAAAGGAAGAGGATGGGAACTTCTCTCTAGCAAACAAGATGGATACAGAACTGCAGTGCCCTGATTCTGCTAATAGCATGTAGGGAACAGGAGCCCTCCAGAGAGGGAGGAATGAATGCACCAGTCAGTGGTGATGCCAGGCAGGAGTGTGTGTGTGCGCATATGGAGGGGGTGGGTGGCGGGAAGCTCAGAAGGGCCAGTGGGGAAGAAAAGGGCCGGAAATACGAGAAGTGATCAAGGGCTTAAGGAATCGTGCTTGGACTTTCAATGCCTTGACAGCGACTGGCAGTGCTGCCCTAGTCTCGAGGAGGGAGCATGCATCAGCAGGCAGAGAACGTCGTGAGCGGAGGGAGCTCAGCCCTTTGGGAACATCCCTTATGCTAGTCTGCCTTAGCAGGAAGGGACCTTCATCTCGGAGCAGGGAAGGATGGGGGTGGGAGGTGGTGCTTCAGTTTGTATGGGGGGAGAGAGAATCGCTGGGCAGGCTGGTCTTCAGCTGGGCAGCTTCTATCTGCTGCCTCTTCATGCCAGGGAAGCAGGGAGTGGGGTTGGAAACGGACTCCTTTTGTAGCTGTTGGGCATCATGGCTTTATGAGCCCTCGTGGTGCTCTGGTGTAGTGCCAGAGGACTGAAAGAGGGCCAATGTGGTTCCCATCTTCAAAAAGGGGAAGAAGGAGGACCCAGGAAACTATAGGCCAGTTAGTCTTACCTTGATCCTGGGCAAGCTTTTTGAGAAAATTATTCTGGCACATATCCACGAAGGGCCAGCAGGGGATGTCATGCTTAG
>NW_017728973.1:7097460-7115519 GCF_001723915.1 Gavialis gangeticus
TTTAAGAGGAGGTTAGATGTACACCTTACTGGGGTCGTTTGACCCCAGTACTCTTTCCTGCCATGGCAGGGGGTCGGACTAGATGATCTACTGAGGTCCCTTCCGACCCTAGAAACTATGAAACTATGAAACGTATGCCTGTTGGACTTGAGGGTTAGGATACATGTTCCTGCCATATTGGAGTCATTGCTTTAGCTGGGCAAAGATCAAGCCCAGGGACTTGGCTTTCAAGAGGGAGGGATGCAGGTCTGGTGTGTGGGCAGTGGTGGGGGGACTGGGCACTGACCGCTGGGAAACATGGGTTATGACATTTTTGCACCTCCTGCTCCTGCAGTACTCTTCTGTCTACAGAACTGGGGGCTTTACTGAAGTCAAATCTCATTGGATCTCCTAGGCAGTAGGTGACCTAGCCTCACCTCAGAAATGAGGAAATGGCAGCAGTGCAAGGCTAGACGACCTGTTCAAGGTAATGCAAGGAGCCAGTGGGGAGTAGGGTGGGGGGGAAGGAAAGAGCGGAATGGGTAGAACCCAGGAGTCAGGCTTATGGTCCCCTGCTCAAACTACTGCTCCATGCTGCTTTGTGTATGAGGGTGCCTCTGCCTTATGAGCAATTCTAGCTGTGCCAAAGGGTCCTGTGGTAGCAACCATAAGAGTCCTGGTTCTGAAGAGAAGGTGAGGGCTTAGAGCCAACTTACATGAAGAAGGATTTATGAAGCCTGGTGAGACCTCTGCACCTGCAGTGTCGGGATCAACGTCTTTCTGTAGGCTGTGCAGGAGCTGTGTTGCATGGATTGCCTATGAGCTGGGAGCAATGGCATAAATAGCAAATCAAGGTGCTGACTTGGGGCATGGCGGCTGGGACTCCTCTGTAAGACTGCTTCCCACATGGTTCTGAGCCAGGGCAAGGAGGGGTCCTGGAGTGAACCCCTGAGCTGTGCCCAGGGTCTTTGCTTTATCAGGGTGCTGCTCTAGAAAGGGGATGCAGGACTGTAGCAGGAGCAAAGCTTTGTTCTCCAGCACATTGCTCCTGTTTTCTGCCCTGTGTATGTAGCTAGGTCCTCATTCTTGGCAAGCTGGGTAGCTGTCCCTGGACTGTGTGATTATCTCCTCTCTTTCACTTCTGGGTGAATGTAGATTGGTGGAAGATGAGGCTGCATGAGGCCAGGCTTAGGCAGAAGGCAAATACCCACCCCTTGCTTCTTATGCCCCTGAATCCCAACCTGCAGGTTCCTGTTGCAGGATCCTTAAACACATAGGACTGATAGCGCTCCAGTTTTGACTAGCAACCTAGGCTAGGCTTCTCTACTCTGCCAATGCACTCAGTCATGAAATGCAGCTCCTCCCACCCCCCATTATCCTGGGATCCTAATGGGCAACTGTACTGATGCTATTTGGCCCTGACCTCCTGCTCTTCCAGTCCTGAGTTCTCCACACATGCAGCTCTGCCAGAATGCCTGAATGCACTAGGGAGTGGGAGCTGCAGTGACTTGTAAAGTAGTCTTACAGCACTGATGAGCATCCACCAGGGCTGAAGCTGATGAAAGGCACTTAATGCCTTCTTTTGCAGCTGGATTTGTACCCAGTCATGACCATCAAGTGCCCCTCCCCTCATTGCCTGATCTGTGATCTGCTGGAGAATGGCTGGTGCTGCTTACAGTCTGCTCCAGGGCACAGACAGGGGATTCTCCTGTCACCAAGGCTCTGCTGATGATGACTGAGGTGTTTTAAAAGGGTTTTTCACTCGTTTCAGCTGCAACAAAAAAAGTTGTGCTGAAGCAGCCTGGGCTCAGCTACTCTTAGAACTCTTCCCTGTCCCCACCTCCCCACACAGCCCATCCTTCCTGGGTGAACAGCACTGGGGTGAATAGCAACTTAGCAGAGACACAAGTAGATGCATGTGTGTGGCTTAGCCTGTGGAAAGGGAGCACAGCACAGGACCATCTGAGGCCAGGGCCCTCCAAGCTGCTGATGCTCCTGACAGGAGATCCTAACTGCCCCCTGCCTCTGCCCCTGGGCTTTCTCAAAAAGGGACTTGGTTGGCCCATCCTTTCCTTGAAAGACTTTGAAAGTGATGGGAGGGGAGTTGATTAAGAGTCAGAACTTCTGGATCCTTTTCCTGTCTCTGCCACTAACTTGTTGTGTGACCTCAGGCAAGTTACTTCAACCCTGGACCAGTATCCTCATTTGTAAGAATAGGTTTCTGGCCTTTATCTGCTCCACAGGAGTGTTACGGAACGTGAGGATCCTCTGGGGAGAGGAACCGCCAAGCTTCTGCTATTCTTCCTTCTCACTGAAATCTCCATGGCACATCAAAGGGGACCCAAGAAGAAATTATGCTGTTCTGCAAATGGCTTTGTTAGTTCCTTCCTGACCCTCCCCCACCTCTTGCCTCTCCCTGTCATGGCACTATTTGTCTTGCATAGGCATGAATCAGGGGTCATTCATACATCTTGCATTACAGCTCTTGTCCTCACATCTACTCAAGAGCCATCCCTAATACCCTGCCCTCCTGCAGAACAGCCTTGCTTCTGGTTATGCAAAGCATCTTCCCAAACCTCCAGCTCCTGTCCAAGCTGGCTCATTGCCTCTACCTGTAAAATAGGCACAATGGTGGCAGAGACAAGTGAAGACTTGAGCATTGGCAAGGCCACAAAAAGGAACCCAAGTATCCTGAATCCCAGTTCCCTCCTCTAACCAGTAGATGTGAGGAATCTTCCAAAACCATTGTTACTCAATGGGATTTGTGCTCTTAAATTACTTGGATGCTTTTGAAAACCATACCCTAGATACACTACTCAGCTGAGTCCTGACACCTTCTGCTTGCTAGAATCCTGCATAGCTCTCCAAGCATCCAACAAAGGGGAAAATGTATCATTATCTGTGTTTTATTGATGGGGAAACTGAGGCCCAGGGTGGGGTAGTGACTTCCATACAGCTACCAAGATGGTCAATGGCAGAACCAGGATCAGAGTCAAGGGCACAGAGTCCCACTACAGGGCTTTGTTCCTGGAACTGACTCCTTAAAGTCATTATCTTGCCCCCATCAGCATAGTATCTGTGCATCCTGCAACCCCTGTGAGGCAGGGCAGTCCTGTGACTACAGACTGGGAGTAGGGGCCTGGAGAGACTGGGAGTTGTCCAAGGTGTCAGAGGGTACATCTATATGTTTGTTAATGCACCATAGTTACTGCACATAACGTTTAGTACTTGCATAACCAAGTACTAAATTGACGTGTGGTAACTGGCACTACTGCACTGTAGTGCCAGTGTATGAGCTTTTACAGGCACTAACTGTGCAGCAACCTAACACTACTGCACAGTAGCATATTAAGTGTTAGCCAGTGTTATTAGGCTACTGTGCAGTTAGTGTCTTGTGTAGATGCACTCAGAGTCTGTGATGGAGCAGATATTGGAACACCGATTTAGGCGTGTGCTGTAACCACTGGACCGACCACCTCCATCCTATTCCCGAAGGCGCCACTCCTAGTGCACAGGAACTGTTCTTCTGCCTTGGTAACAGGGACTCCCAGGGCCTACTTTCTGTGCAGCTTCTGGGTGCTGTGAGCCCCCAGAGGTCCCAGTATTCAGACCCACAATAGTTTCCACCATCCTGCTGGGTTTTGTTGCACTCCCCTGTAATAGCCAGCAATAGTATCATGAAGCTCAGCCCCAGTAATGGGGAGAAGGCAATTGCATGGATTATACATGTGGTGTAGCAGACTCCCTGGTAATGCTGGTTCAAATCTTGACCTTTCCAAGATGAGGACCACTCCCCACAGCTGATTGTATTATAATATTTTGCAGGAAACCTTTAGAAATGAAGTCCTTTCTGCTCTCCTCTTTCTGTCACAAAGTCTATGAGTTTGTATCCTGGACCTTTCCTGCAGCCTTCTATATGCCTCTCTTCCGACACACTGCCCCAGAGGTGGCTGTATTTAGGTGGTGCTGTAGAGTGTCTAGACAGAAAGGGTGCTGCCTGAATATGCTCCCTGAAAGTGTCTTCATAATATTTCTGTTAGGAATGGGAGGGGAAAATGCAGATCTTATTATATAAGTGCTTCTCTGACCCTGCATGTTCTCTTGAAAGTAGCAGCCCCTCTTTTTTTTTCCCTCTGAAAAAACCACAACGATGCCCTGGAGCCTGGAATACTCCTCTTCCGCTCTTTCTCTCCTTTTTTTTCTCTCTGCTTCTGTGCCTCTCTTTCCCTCTTTCCTTCCTTCACTCCTTCCCCTTCTGCTCCAATGTCCATATATTATGCATTAACAATTATTTGCCCACGCAGCACTCATAGAGGGAACCTGGCTACTGGGTGATGCATAGCGCTGCCTCTTTAATGATAGCACATCAGACTGGCTGTGGCCCGTGTGAAGCCAATGTATTCATGGCACATCCCAATCTCCTCCTCTGAGCCGGCCTGTGAAAACCTGCCACAGCTCTGGAAGGTAGTGAATAGATATCAGAGGAGCAGAATAGGGCTGTCGGTCAGCTTTGTAGGGGACAGTGCAGTAGTGGTCCAGGTTCAGAGTGTGAGGAGGATGGGAGGTCCAGGGGTCCGAGCACTTGGCTGGGACTTTGAAAATGCTGGTACAAATTCCAGGTGTCCTGTGCCTATGTCCAGTCATTTCACCTCCCCACACTCCCAGTGATAAGACCTGGATGATAATACATCACCCTGGCTCTGTCTTGTCTATTTGGATGATAACAGTCAGTTCCTGCCCCAAGGAACTTACCTTGTGTTTCATACAAGGTGGCCTGATCTCTACTGGGAAAGTGCAGCTATATTGAAGTAGAAATGTAAGTCATGGGCGCATCTCTCAGTTGCTATGGCAACTTTGTTTTTTTTCTCCTCTGGATGCCCAGATGCCAGAGGTTTGTAAGGGTGGCAAGAGGCAGTAGCGCACATTTATGGCTAAAAAAGCATGTTCCCTACAGGGTCTGAAAGAAGCTGATGGAAACACCTTGCATTCAGATTGGGGCTCTCACAGTACTATCTTGCATTGTCAACCAGAGCTGAGCAAGTTGGCCTTTGTCCATCACTGAGATTATTCCTGGTCTACAGAAGGGAAACTGAGGCACTGTGATTCATCCAAGGTCCTAAAGTGATTTATCAACAGAGCTGGAAAGAGAACCCAGAAGGCCTACCTCCCAATTTCTTTGCTGTATTCAACCATGCTGTATATTTTAAGATCTACTTGGGCAAATGAGTTTCAGAATAAGTGTGTATAAATGGGCAATGATACTGTTTATAACTACAGCAATATGGTTACACCTGTAGGGTAATAATGCCAGTTCACTTCCCTGAGCAGCTAAGTGTGACTGGTATTATCAGGAGAACTGGGTATAAGCCCTGGCTCTGAACACCCAGAACGTTGGGGGACAGATTAGGAATTTTCTACTCCTTGGTGGGATGTGCTGGAAATCCAGACCCTCCCTGGCATGGGGTCTTCCATGTTGTGAGCTGATGGTTTGCAGCTTCAAATCCCTGTTCTAGATGCCAGATAGAGACAGCAAATTTACTCTCTTTGAGGAAAAACCAATGCTGTAAACTGTAAATCCCCATTCTCAGAGCCCCATGTCCTGCCCATTTCCACACTGAGCTCTTCAGCCTCCTCCCTTCCGTGTCCTGCCATGACCTTGCTGGGCTCCTGCTTGTTCCATCCAACCTCAGCAGGGCTGGAAGTTTTGCGTGCTAATCTGGAGTTTTGTGCACAGCACAGGTCAATGATTCCTTGAAGACGACAGAGCCATATAAAGGCCATGATTGTACAGCTCCTGTGTCAGCTTCTCCTTCAACTGCCTCCCTCCCCTCCCCACAGTAAGGATTTGGGCTAGTAGCTCTTTCACTAGCTCTGATTGTTGAATTGAAGTGCACTCTCTCTCTTGTTCTCTCTCGTCTCAGTACAGTTCAATTCATTTTGCCCACAGGCCTAACAGAGAGCCAGGGTAGAGGATAAGGGACGTTCTTTCAGAGGTTGCTGTGTACACGTGAGCTTTCCAGCTCAGCTGCTCCCAGTGGAAATCAGACATGGACAGGCTCGGAGATGGACTGTCGGTTTCCTTGAGCTTTGCAGATGGGAAGGGACAAAGAGAAAACAGTCGGTCCCTTTGTGTGGCAGTACAGCATAGCCTGTATGTGATAGCTTTGCTTATCAACATCTGCCAATACATGTATTATTTAACTGGTATTAAGCTTTCACCACCTCCTGTGAAAATATCCTGCCATCTTCTCCCATGGATGGAGCTGGTTGGATAATTTATTTAGAGTTTGCAATAATTTCTGTTTTATGGTGTTGAACGACTTGCACAGCTCAGTATCTGTAGCAGTAATGTCCCTTTTACTGCTCAGTCTCCCATGTGCATAGTTCAGGGGAAGACGGGATTTTCTTGAGACTAAAGTAGATAGGCAAGAGTCGGGACTCCTGAGTTTTATTCCAGGCTTTGACACTAGCTGCCCATGTGACCTTGAACAAATCGCTTCTGCTTCTCTGTACCTCAATTTCCCCATCTTTAGTATGGGAATGAACACTGTATGGAGCCCAATGTGACTAAATTAACTGAAACCTGTGTATGTGTCCTGACTGATAGGCAGCCGTATAGAAATACAAAGCATTGGAGGCTGGATGGGACCACTCCTAGTCCATGGAGCTGCTTGTATAGAAGGGTGTACTGAATGCAGATGGAAAAATCTGCCTGTGTGCAAATCCAGTAGGTGTTGGCAATGCAAGTATGTGTGTTAGGTCTTGGAGGCCCAGAATCAGCACTGTGAGGATGGGAGAAGAGAACATGAAGGCTTTCCTGGGCTGAAGAACCAGATGAATTTCAGGAGGTGATGCGAATGGGTGTGTCTACCTGCATCTGTGCAGACAAGGAGATGGAAAAATGGGCTCATCTCTCTGAGGTGAGGATATGTCCATATGTGGCTGGGGACACGTAGGACTGCTTTTCCGTGACTGGGTGCACCTATAAATGGAAACTTATGCGGATACGTGGACATGGTGGGCGATGGGGCTGAGTGCCCGGGTGAGTGCGTGTGTGCTTGGGGGGACAGATGTGTGTGGGATGTCGCTGTGTGAAGCTATATAAAAATATAAGCAAGACGCACTCTGGTGCTTCACATGCTCAAGCCTTTTTGCTTCAAAGTCTCTGAGCAGAGAGGACTCTGATGCCAAATTGTGTGTGGCGTGTTTTGTGGGCCAAGGCTATTCACTTGAGAGGCTGCCAAGCTTACTTTGTCTTGTGACATACTCCAGTCTCTAGTGGGGAAAGGCCATAATCACCTGCATAATAGGTGTATTGCAATAGCATCTAGAGACACAGGCTGAAGGCTGGGCACCCATTAGTCCAAGCACCATACCCATAGCAAAAAGAGTATCGTGACCTCTCAAAGAACTTATGAGAAAGGCAGGGTCCAGTCAGAAGGGGACTAGGGTGGGACTTCATACTCCTAACTCAGCCACTGCACTTCTGGGTGACCTGAGGCAAATCTGGTCCCCCTCTCTGTACCCTTGTTTCCCCTCCTATCCTCGGCCTGTTTTAATTGGGTTGTGAGGTGGTAATTAGGTGGTTTAATTAGGTGGTACAGGCACCTACCCAGGAGGTCTTCAAAAGGAGACTGGACACACACCTTGCTGGGGTTATTTGACCCCAGCAGTCTTTCCTGCCCAGACCAGGGGGCTGGACCCAATGATCTCAAGAGGTCCCTTCCAGCCTTAAACTTTGGTGAATCTGCAAGATCTTTGGGGCGTTATATGGGTGTACAGAGCCTGGCATAACTGAGCCCCAGTTGTAGTTGTGGCTTCTGACAGATATGGCATTAGCCACATTTAGACCTTATAACACGTTGTTATTTCCTTGCTTTGCTGAGTGGGTGGTAGCACTTCAGGAGGGGCCATGAGCTGGAGCTCATCACCATTAACCCCAAGAGGGGATATCAAGGTTAGGGAGGAGCATGTGCATCAACCTTTGCACAGTTTTCCTTGAGCACCAAGGGGAAGGGAACGCACCAGTTCTACAGCAGTGAGAACAGGGGACAAGTTCAAAACCAGTGGGAGGAAATCACCTTTCCGCACAGGTCTCATTGTCAACTCATTGCCAAACGCAGTCACAGAGGATAATTAAAAAAAAGGCTAGACTGATGTACATAGAACAAGAATATTGGGGGTAATAATAGTGTGGGCTAACAAATTTTGGAAGGGATATCATATTAGACTTCCTCTTTCAAGGGATATGCTGATCTGTGAGAGAGTCTGGGATCATCCCTGTCTGCTATTGCATGCTGTTCCACCTTCCTCTAAACACCTGGTGCAGGTCACTGTTGAAAACAGCCCTGACCTAGCTGAAGCTTGGAGCTGGCAATTTCTAGGTTTCTATTGGAGAGGGGGAGCTGGATGGCTCCAGGGATGAGTGTTTGTGCCTGGGACCTGTTGCCTCTAAGCCTCAGGTGTGACTATGGCTGAGGTTTAGCAGTCGGTACCCTCTGACTGTTCAGGCCTGTCAGCAATCAGCGGGTGGGTCTCTATAGGCATCCAGATTGCAGGGATACTTTGCAGTTGGTGCACACCAGCCCCCATAGTTAAGCAACCTGAGGTCCTGGAGAGATGGCACAAAGCTGAGCTTGCATTTTGTTCACCAAGTCCCTCTGGGGTAGGGATGAAGTACAAGTGGAGGAGATCATGGGAGAAATTTGAACTGGTTGCTCTGGGTATAACTGAAGCAGTCTGGTCTTTCAGGTTGCTGGTCCACCATCTTTTTCCATCAGGGCCTGTACAAACAGCAGCAGGTGTTAGGCAGCAGCTAAGAGCTGCTTGGTGTCCTGCATCCCACCTGGCACTAAATTAGTGGCATCCTCTGCCTGCAGCATAGCTGAGATGGCTTGTAACCACTGCTCATGGCTGCCAGGGGTATGAGGCTTGGATGTCTGCCCCTTGTTGGCCTAGTGGGGAAGGGGAAACCTAGAATGGCAATAGCTTGGTCAGAAAACAAACTTGGTTTTCAGGCTCCTTTTGTCCTGCTACCCAAATACACCTGACTGGTGATAGCTTGGAGGGGGGTGGTATGTCTGGGGGGCTTTGCTCCCTGGTATTGCAATACACTTGGCAGTCCCTGCTTCCTCCTTCCTCAGCCCTAATCCTCTTCTATCCACTTCTTACACAACTCCCACACTTTCTTTCCAACCTGCCTCCACCTGTGTATAGTTGTGACCAACTTGCCTTTCCATGTTGCCAATGGCAGGAGGGGTCTATTTCAATGAGGTCAGGGAGGGGGGTAAAGAAGGGTTTTGGTAAAGAAAAGGTTGAGAACTGCTGTTGGGGACTGAGACATCTGGGGCAGCTTCCTGCATCTGTGCATCTTTGTGTGGTGCCTATTCCAAAAAAGATACTGTTCCCCAAGGGGTCCTCAGATATTGCCATGGTAGAAATAAGCCATAGATCTCTTGGTGCTTTCTTATTTGTGTTCCACCCCAGAGGTGGCTACATTTCAAAGGCAGTGCTAGGGATGGGGAATTCTCTCCTTTTCAGGGTTTGTTGTGAGGCTTAACAAGGACCAGACAAACCTCAGGTTAAAAGGTTTGCAAAAAAGACTCAGCCTCAGAATGAAGCAGCTTATTCATGTCTCACCCCTCCCCTCCCCTCTGCTGGATGGAGTCAGAAGTGCTCAGCTGTGTGTCATGTGCTCTATACAGCTGAGATGGATCCTCCTGTAGCCCAAGCATCCTTGGCTTTCACTTTTGGAGTATGAGCACGTGTGAGCTCTTCTTGCTGCGATCACAGAGGTAGCACCTTGGCAGGACCAGCTGTTGTAAAAATGGGTGCACTGGAGATGGCTGCAACCTGACACCCAAGTCCTTGCTGTCTCAATTATTTATCATTTGTTTTATTTTTTTTTGGTTTGCCTTGTCTTAAAAAGTCTTTTAAAGTTCCTCCTTTTCCCACCTCATTTGCTTTCCAGCATTGGAGCTACTTCCCCTCCTTCTCCCCCTCACCCCTCTCCAACCACTCTGCTTTTCTTTGCTCTCTCTGTACCATTTTCCCAAGGTAGTTACCTGATCCGTGCAGCAACTCCAACCTGTACAGAATAGCAAGTGCTGTCCACGCCCTACTTAACCCCGCTCTTAAAATTACAGGTGCTAAATGCCAAAGCCACCATGGCTTCCCTGGCCCTGCTGCCTGTCATGGATCCCAGGAATAGCTCAGTACTGGTTCTCAGCTAGCTCCTCTCCTGAAGCCTAATGTTGGTAAGTAAATTGCTTATTAGGGCTTGGTTCAACATAATAGGTAATATGTATGGGGAGGGTGTTGGCAGGAATGGAGGACAGGGAGAATAAGGGGGCAGCTGTGTTGTGGTTATGAAGGGGGTGGGGCTTGGTTTGGCCAGAGGGAGGGAATGGTCAGTTTGGCGGGTACCTGTATTGGCAGTGGGTTGGGAGACTGAAAGGCAATGAAACAGAGGGCCGCCTGAATCAGGGGTAAGTACAATGTATCAGTGGCAGACCCTTTGTAGATAATGGAGAAAGTTTTGAGGAACTGTATTTCTTCTTTCTTCCACTGTTCAAAAGAAGCAAAAGCCTGGCTTCTTTTGAACAGGGAAGGCACTTGCCGGCATTTTGGTGCAACAGTTTGATTAAACTGAAAAAGCTGAATGGGAGCTGAAGAATAGGAAAATCCAGTTAGTTCCCTGTCCTTAGAAAGAGCAGTAGGCAAGGGAAGTCTTTTGGGAGCTGCTTTCCTGGCCGTTCCGAGTGCTCTCTGTACACCTTTCTGTCCTCCCTTTTGGGTCTCTATCCTTCCAAAGATGCTCTTGAGACATAGTTCCAACCTGTCTAGGATAGTGCAAACCGAATGTGATCTTCCTTTTGAAGAATGTCCTTTTCTGATGCTAGAAGGGGCAGCTCTGTCCCACTAATACCCCTTATCATTGTCACAGTTCACCCAATATTTGCCATTTTACCTTAAAAGCCCCAGCTCCAGAAGTCTCAGATTCATGTGCAAATTTCAGCTTTCAGGGTCTTTGTTTTTGAAGTAACATTTCTATCTATCATAGTTGCAGGAAAAGGCCTGTCCATATGACCTCTTACTGGCTGAGAACCCAGAAGGCAAACAAAAGAAGAATGCAGCTCTTTTAAAACTTCCTTTAAACCTCATGATTCTGGGGAGTGGACTCATGACTGAGGAATATTTGAGGCTGACAGCACTGCATCCCAGACATCACAGTTCACAGTTAGCCTGGCCATCTTTGTACAGAGGCCAAAGACTGGATTGTAGAGAACAGGAGCTCTTTTCTTAATTCCAGTATAGGGCCCCCACTAAGAAGGGCCTGGTGTCATGCTATTATGGACTGTCACTGGCCCATGCTGTGTAGCCTCAGGGCACAGGCTCAGCGACTGGGTCATTCCAGCTCTTTTAATAGCACTCGCTTTACTCCAGACATGTGTTTAATGGGTTTTTGAAAACAGAAGCTTGCCTGATGGTCCTCTGCATACAAGGTTATTGGAAGGAGACCAGCAAAGGTTCATAACCTCTCAGTTGATGAGGATGAAGTGCTTGTGGAATACCTTTTTAGCTTTCAAATATTTCTCCTTAATGTGTTTCTGAAATGACTCGATCTCAGAAGGGAATATGTAACTTGTTATAAAAGAGATGTGCAGATTAGCCCACATTTCAATTCATTTAGATGCATTTCACTGCCTCTCTCTGCTTTGCTATGATCAAGACTCCTTCATCTTCTTAGATGACTGCAAAGTCTTGGACCTTTCAGTTGGCCTTACCTGGATTGCGGTCCAATGGAGTCTGCAAGGGCTCAGTGCTGGGTTTTCTTTGTTACAAGCCTCCTTAGATATGTGGGTTTCTTTCACCCACTCAGACTTGAAAGGAAACTAGCTTCACTGCTGAGAACTGTGGGGGTGTAGGCTGTCAGGACATGTTGGTATTTCATAAAGTTCACTGGATGACATGCTTGGGTCCTTGGTGCAGATGGGCTGAGTGCCGTGGTTCAGAAAGTTACCCTACCCATGGGCCTTTTGGCTGTAAAGACTATATGCAAAAAAAAAAAAAAAAAGCTAACCCTGATTAAAGTCACTGATGAAATGAACTGTACTGGAGACAGTTTATTCATCAGTAGAGGTTTTTCTGGGACCTGGTCCCGACTAGCAGTGTTAGCATGGTGGGAAATCTTTATTCAGGAGTGGCCTGAGGGGTGGCTTGGAGTTGGAACTGAGTAAGGAGCGCAAGGAGAGCTCTGTGTATGGGTAGCCAAGGCCTGGGATAGCAGGGAGAGCTGCAAGTTGGAACTGAGGAGCAACATCTCGGCTGGAGGAGCAAGTTATCACAATGTGTGTAACTTGATGTCTGACTCTTCTCCGTATTTCCAGCCATTCAATTTTATATATATCCCGGCTGTCCCAAAATTGGCTCTGAACTGCTCCTTGCTGGCCCAGCTTTCAAAGTACTTGGTGAGGATTGCTGCTCATGGCTGAGGAGGGAGCAGTTTTTAGCTGTGTTTGTGAATTTCTCTCTGATGAGAAGTTCACTTCCTAGGTGAGTCTCACTGGTAGCTACACTTGCTGAGTGCCCTGGGGTGGGGAGTCTGTTACAGATTTTGTGGGTCAGGGTTGGATATGGGGAGCGAGATCCTTGTTATGTCATTAGACAAATACTACTGGGAACTGTGTCATTAAGGGAGACTTTTTTAATGTCTTACGTACAGACTGGGGAATAAATACTGTGAATAAAGGTAAGGGTCAGATGCTGCCGGAAGTGATCACTAACATAAAATAGTTACTGAACCAACAGGAGGTAATGCTGTTTTAGACTGGGGTTTGGCAAGTAATATAAAAATAACATAGATGGAGTGGTTGCCAAGTTAATTCAATTTAAATTTAAATGGAAGAATAAAACCAAATCTTTCACTAAGTGGTTCTCTGCTTCAAAAGGGCAAACTTTGATAAAAAAGAGAACTAGTTAGCTCAGGAATTTGAATACGGAAGGAGAATTTTTTATAGTCAAAGGTGCTAAAACTGTCAGGATTTTGTTTTCTGAGCAAGGAGGAGAAAATACATGGGGAGAAGCCCCAGACCCAACTGGAGGAATAACCGTTTCAAGGAAGATATAAGGAATAAGTAGAGAGAAAACAAGGAATGAAAATAAAAAGGACTGCTGCGCAAAGAAAACTGCGTCCTAGAAGTATGGGACTGTAGGGATAATGTACGAATTGCCAAAAGTCATCATGAGTTGGACCTTGCAAAGGATATTAAAACAAAGAACCAAAGGCTCTTCAGAAAAGAGCAAGGAGAGAAGAAGTGGAGCTGCTGTGCAGTGAAGATGGGTTAGGTAGAGGACACTCTCACTATGGCTCAAAACCAAAATGAATGCTTTGTATCAGTTCTCAGTATGGATAATAATCTTGACCAGGAGAGCAAAGGCAGGCTGGGTAATGGGAATGTGGGTATGAAAACAGAAATTGCCTAGCAGCCAAGATGTAAGCAGAACTCATGGAACTTAATGCACTCAATTCATGGGCACTAGATAATCTCTGTCCCAGCATCCTAAAAGCATTGGCACATGAATTTGCAAGAGCAAATATTTTTGTCTATCAAGTTAGGGGTGACACCATATGATTGGACAGTAGCAAATCTGGTGGCTGTATTTTAGAAAGGGAAAAAGATGATCCAGGTAACAACAGGTCTGTAGGTCTGACCTTAATAGTCTGCATAAATTTAGAACAAGCATAATTAAAGGCATGGGCAGAGGGAAGGGATAAAGAGAAGGTTAGATACAGTGCAACATGGGTTTGCCAAAGGGAGATTATGCCAGACTAACTTGATAGCTGTCTTTGTAATTGATTTTCTAGACACAGCAAATGCAATAGATCCTATGTATTTAGACTTCAGAAACCATCCGATATGATGCCATCTGGGAAACTCTTATTTAAGCTGGTATAGATGGGGATTAGTTAAGGAATTGTAAGATGGATAGGGATAATGGGAAGTAGCAGGTTGGAGGGAGGTTACTAATGGAGTTCCTCAAGGATCAGCCCTGTGACTGATTTTTGTCTAATATTTTTATTCATGACCTTGGCACAAATTTGCTGATGACTCAAAATTGAGAGGCATTGTCGATGTAGGAGATGTGAATACTGTACAGGGTACTGTATAGGTCATGAGGAATGAAGTAATAGAAATGAGCTGAAATTCACAAATATAAAATGCAGGAGCATGCACTTGAAGACTAATACAATTTTGTGCTTTAAGCTGACTAGTCAGAAATGGCCAAAGTGGAGAAGGACTTAAATGTGCTAGTTTAGGGGTGTCAAATTCACCTTGTTCCCCCAGCCAGCTCTGGACTGTGGAGCTCCTTGCAGGCCTGATTCAGCCTGGGGCACTGGGTGGTTCTCATCTGGGGCAGTGGTGACAGGCAAAGAGGCTGAAGGGCACCCAGGACTGTATCAGTTCTTGCTTGCCCTCCTGCTGCCAGTCACCCAAAGGCCTTGGATTCTGTGACAGGCAACTCCCCCTCGCCATGGTCCCAACTTCTGGTGACTTGCCAGTAGCCCAGCAGGCCTTACAAGCAGCTGGTAAAACACTGGAACAGGCTACCCAGAGAGGTTGTGGACTCTCCATCCTTGGAGGTTTTTAAGACCTGGGTAGGCAAAGCCTTGGCTGGGATTATCTAGTTGGGGATGGTTCTGCTTTGAGCAGGGAGCTGAATAAGATGCTTCCTGAGGTCCCTTCCAGTCCTCATTTTCTATGGTTCTGTGTACATGACCCACAGGCCATACATTTGGCAACCTGTTGCTAGTTGATTACAGAATGTCTATGAGCCATCAGTGTGAGGTAGTGAAGTAAATGCAATCTTTGGGAGGTATTGGTGCTGTTATACAAAGCCCCAGCAAGCCCTCATTGGGAACATTGTGTGCAGTTCTGGTGGCCCGTGCCCAGGAGAGATGAAATGAAGCTGGAGCAGAGGCAGAAAAGGGCCCATCTTATGAAAGGAGGCCAGGGGATCTTGGCTCATTTAGCCCAGCAAACTACAGGTCGAGGGGGGAGATATGAATGCTTTGTATATTACCAGGGAGGGTAAACCAGCACCCAGCAATGTTTTCTAATGTTGGGCTGGAATGATCCAGCTCAGGGCTAAGGCTGGTTGGCACTTAAACCTGGTCATTGGCACTGCCACTACTTCACCCTGTGGCCTGGCTGAAGCTCCCCTGCTCTGTGGGCCAGATCTGGTGGCTGTGCAGGCTGGATCTAAGCCACGGTCCGTAGAATGCCAACCTCTGAAGTGTAAGCTAAGGGGCAATAGCAGCACAAGAGCATGAGGGGATATACTGGCCAAGAAGAAATTTGAGCTGCAAACAAGGTGCCAAACTTAGTGATCAGGCTCTGGAGAAGCCTCCCAATGGGAGCAAGAAACACAGACGCTTTTAAGGTGGATAAATTCATGGAGGGGATTATATGATGTGGTTGCCTATGATAGGGGACTGGACCCACTGACCAGGAGGTCCCTTCTAATCATGTGTTCTGCCACACTCCTCATGAGAGCCTCTCTGTTATTGTACCAGTTTTCGTGGGACTGGAGTACAAGGTGATGCCTGTAAACAGTCAAGATTCAAAGGGGACTCTGTCCATTTGGACTTTGGCCCTGGCACAATGTACAGCTCAATGTGAAACTTAGGTACCTTTGCCCCCTGTCTGCTGCCTCCTCTGTCCTGGACACTTGGACAGGGCTTCATGGGCAGGATTAAGTGTTGTCGGCAAGAGGCATCAGCTCTTAGCAGCTTTGCTCTGGGCTCGGTATAGAGACACCCTAAATGTGCCCCACTCTCCCCTCAGGCAGCATCTCAGGTTGGGGAGTTCAGACTTTTCTGCATTGTATTTTGGTTGGAGGTGGGGTCAGGGGCTTGTTTGGACTATTAAATGATAGATATTAAGGACATAAGGAACTATTAGATCAACCAGTGTGTCCTCCTGTATAACACAGGCCCAGGAACGTTGCCCAATATTATTAAATGTCACCTATCATAAACTGGAGAGCAGCCTACAGATTTGACAGTTACTTGGGTCTTTTCCTACCCCATTCTCTCACTCCTTCCCCTTCTTTCCTCTTCCATTTTATCATTTCTCTTTCTCATTCCCCTAGTCCCCCACCACAGAGCTGTGGCTCTGCTCCTCTTGCTTCCTTGTAGAGCCTGTAACCTGGGCACCTGGAGTAATTGTATCTTCATTAGACTGAGGGGGGAGGGAGAGGGGCAGCCTGCTGGTTTATGTGCCTGAGTAGGAAAAGAGCATATGAAGCAATAAAGCCTGTCACCCCATTAAGATAAGGGATGCTAATGCCCACATTTTGTATGCCCTTTCTGGGGCTGACCCCCATCGCTGTCTCTACCAACAGCAAAGGCTGAGAACACTGTGCAAGGGGCATTCCACTGTTAGTAGTCACACATCTGCTCAATCAAGATGCACTTCACTGGAGCTGGAAAAGGCTTTTGCCCCACGGATGTGCTCCTAATGGAGCCAGAGATTTCACTCTCTGCTTCTGCCCTCTGGGCACCAGCTCTCCTGAGTGAACTGCTAATACATCACTGTTGTGGGAGGGATACTGTAACCAGGGAGTACGGGGGCTGCTCTTGGGCAGGAACATGAGGTGGTGCAGAGCCAGGGCACAGGCTGGCATGGAGGAAGGTGGCTTCTTTTTATCAGGTAAGGATGTGGGTGTCTCTTGTCAAACCTATCTTCCTCCCCCCTGCCCCTTGCTGTCCCTCGTGGCAAGTGCTGGCTGCAGCAAATCTCCTAGCTCCTAGTTTCCCAGCCCCATCCAGTGGGAGCAGGGGCTGGAGGGGAGCTCCTAGCCCCCCTGGAATAGCTCAGAGAATGATGTGGGACCAGAGACTAGAGGCAGAGGAGAGAACCTTGGCTTCTCCAGCTCCTCATGAGCCTAGAGGACTTTCTACCCAGTTCAGAAGGATAAAAGATGAAGTGGCTTATTACTTTCCCCTGTTCCTATTTAGAAGCCTCACTCTGAGTAGCCTTTCATTTGTCTTCTCTTGGAGAGACAGTGAGGTGCCCTGGGAAAGGTACTGAACAGAGACTTGGGAGACCAGAATTTGATTCCCAGCTCTGCAGTACGACCAGGGACCAGTCCCTCCACCACGTCCCCTCCTGCACTGTAGCCTCTCATCTTTTTAGACTGTAAGATTTTGGGGGTTGGAGCTGCATCTCACCGAGCTCCTGCATGGTGCCTAGCATAAGGTGGTCTGAACCTCGGTTGGAGCTTCCAGGGCTGGTGTCATTTCTGGAACGAGTGCCATCGAGGTCATTGCCCATCTCCCAGCAAGGGGGTATTTGCCAATGCTCACACAAGGAGTTTGCAGTTGGCTTGCTTGTCTTTGACACTTCAGAGACCTAAAGCAGGAGTTCTTAACCCTTTTTTTATACCAGGACCCACTTGTAAACATCGATGGCCAGTCCCAACCCTGTGCCTCTCACTCCTGACCTGCTGCCTCTTGCTCCCAGGACCCAGCCCCCCTGTTGGGCAGGGAGTGGGTGTGTGGGGCAGGGGGGCCCCAAGCAGCCCCTTGCAAGCTGGGACTTTGCCAGCCTGCAAGGGAAAAGCCACGGTTTCCCACGATTTTCTCCTTCAAAGGAAGATCCATTTTTTAAGTTTGTTGATCTATTTTTAAAGTTTGTTCACAACCCTTTCATATATTCTTGCAACCCACTTTTGGGTTGTAACCCATGGGCTGAGAAATGCTGACCCAAAGGATTGCTCCCCGCCCCCCCCCGTCCCCCAGCCTGGGCAAAAAAAGGAATTCTGCTGCCTGTGTCCTCTGCCCCCATTCCCCCCTTGTGCTGGTACCATCCCTGACCTCCCTTTACAGGGAAATCAATACCTATTTCCATGCTGGGTTGCAGGGGGGGGAGGAGGGCTGTGTGCTGCCCATTCCCCTCCCCCAGCCATGTGCTGCACCCGACATGTATGTGAATCCTACACAAGTAGCACATGCATGTCAGTGAGACTTTATACTGCCTTGTATGTGGACCGATCTGAAGGTGGCTCCTCATTGA
>NW_017728973.1:7120519-7145058 GCF_001723915.1 Gavialis gangeticus
CACAAGTAGCACATGCATGTCAGTGAGACTTTATACTGCCTTGTATGTGGACCGATCTGAAGGTGGCTCCTCATTGACTGAGAACAGTGGTGGTCCATGAGGGTAGACAGGCAGCTGGATCTTTACCAATAGATACCAGACATGTTGCTGCTACCTGGGTCCTACTGCCTCCACCAGAGCCAGCGGTTCATGGCAGTAATTACACACTGCCCTTATTATCATAATATCCTCCTGGCATTTAGACTAGACACCTATCACCGAATAAAATGTAGGGGCCTTTAAGAGCGAGTGAGTGAGGGAGAGATCTCCCAGCACATTAATCTATCATGAGCTAATGTGTTTTTCCCATTTGTTCCTTTGTACATCACCAAGTCGCGCGCACACACAGGCACACACACACGCACACGCGCACACACACACACACACACACACACACACACACACACACACATGCTCACCAGCGCGCTCTCACACTCAGACACGCTTGCTCTCTCGCACTCCTGCCTCCGATCTCCGATGGTTGGCTGGGCCTGAGCCACTCGGAGAAAGAAAGGAAAGAAAGAAAGAAAGAAAGAAAGGAGAGAGAGAGAGAAAGCCAGGGCAATAATGGGAAATACACCCTCTCAAGGCATGTCACTCTCACTATGTGCATCCATTCTTAAGTAGCAGGTATTTTTTTTTTATTTGTGTGGTTTTTTTTCTCCTCCCTCCAACTGCTGGTACAGTATGATGATGCTAAGGAATTGGTGCTGCCGTGAGATGCTGATGCCGGAGTTGCTTGCTTTGAATCTGAATGGGGGCTGGGGGGATTTTGTTTGACAGGGGATGTGTTTGGGCAGGTGAAGGGGGAACAAACCCCCTCCCCCTCCCAAACAGCTACAAAGCAGGAATCCTTCCTTTCCCCTCTCCACCCTACCTGGTGGGAATGGTCCCAGGCAGGAGGGCTGGCTGCGGGGGGATGCTGGCTGTCAGATGCAGGCAGCAGGGGATGTTAATCTGGAGCTTGTGGCCACTGCTGGTTGCCAGTATTGTTTTGTTGTCAGGGCTGCCTAGCTCCAAGGGGATAAAGTATCTATAGAGCTGGCTGTCCTAGAAACGCTGCTGAAACAAGGTGTGGGGAGTGGGATCGGGAGGCAGGTGTGGGGGAAGACAATGGGGTTGTTGGTGGTGGGGGGGACAACATTTTCTTTTTTTTATAGCAACGTGGTTTTATGCGCTGTGTTGTTTGCCGGTTTGGTGGCTGCTGGCTTCTGACAGATCCTTTCTCTTTCTTTTACGGGGCTGGTGCTGATACCAGCTGCTTTGGTGAATAACGGAGACAGATGGGTGCAGGAGAGAGAGGGAGGGAGATGGGCTGAATGGCTAATACCTGCTCCCTTGTCTTTTTCCAAGGTGGGGGGTGGTCAGGCACAATGTGCAGAGCAAGTGTTGGGGTTGCAGGTCGCCTGGGTGAGTTATTTTAAGCCTCATTGAAGGAGGAGGGAAAATCTGGCACATCACCAGTTGGGGCTGGGCAGCAGGAGGGAGGTGGGGAAGAGAAACTTAAAATAACTCTGGTTGCTTGCCCCTTTCCTTGATGCACCTTGCGTCGGCTTTGTTCCTCGTGTGTGCAGGGTAGAAGGCGGCATGCTTTTCCTGGAGTTCGGCTGGGTGTGTGAGGCAGGGCTGTGGCAAGGCAGGTGTGTTCTCTATCTGTGTGTGTGTGTGTGTGTGTGTGTGTGTGTGTGTGTCCACTTAAGGTGTGTTTATGTGTGTGCATTTCTGCATGTGCAGATGTTACCAGCAGGTTGCCCTTGTGTCATTGTACTAGCACCATCCAAGAGTTAGGCTCCAGCAGGCTGGTCAGGTGTGAGATAGGACCAGGCTGTTGTCTTTGGCTGTTGATAGGGGAGAGGGCATGAGGGATTTTAAGGGGGTAGGGGTGAGGTTCAAGGACCCCCTTCTCTGTTCCCTGCTGGGTTTCACTCCCTGTCGCATCTCTTTGCCCAGTGTCCTAACTCAGCAGTGCTTTCAGTCTTTTGTTCCCTGCACTTTTGCTCCTTGCTGTCATGAGACAGAAGTGGGGGCTGCAGGGCTGTTTCTCTCTGCCCTGCCCCCCCCCACCCCGGGCTCTCCCTGGGGCCGGGGGTTGTGCTCCAACTGAGGTGGAAGTTCCTTTAAGGGGTGCTTCACCCTTGGCATGCACATGGCTTGCTCTGCCCACAAGGGGCCCTCAGGAGGGAGTGTGAGAAGGAGCTGCTCCCCTCCCCCAGCAAAACAGGCTGCCATAGCCTGAAGCAGAGCAGGGTACAGGGCAGGAATGAGGTTCACTGGGAGCCATGACTGCCTGAGTTCAGGTGGTGAAGGGGGAGGTTATATTGCTGCTGGCACCACAGCTTCTGGGCCCCCCTGCCAAGGGACACCACTCTTCAGGGCATAAGAAAACCCAGCAGCTTATTGCCCCAGCTCTTCCCTGCCCCTGAGGTTGCTGCTGTGCTGTTGAAGACTTTTGACATCAGTCACCTCTGCCTCATCTTGTGCTGCTCTTTCCTGCCAGCCTCATTCTGACAGGTGCATTGCCCAGGCAGAGAGATAGGAAATGCTCTCGTGTCACCCTAGTGTGCCTCTACTTTCCTGACGCAGCTCTGTCCAGGCCCTGTGTGCCCTAGAAAGAAGGGCTCTGGAGTGCCCCCTCCCAAAGTAGCCACAGATGTGATGCTCCCCTCACTGAGGCCACCCAGCCCCACACTGTTGTTTCAGCCCCAGGGCTCAACACCCTTAGTGATGAATGTTGCCCCTATGCTGCTGCCTGGGCTCCTGACATCCCTGCTTCTTTGGAAATGGCTCCCTGCATGCTTTGTCAGAGCCCTTTGATTTCCTGAGGAAAAGCATGATGGCTGCAGGCCTCCTTGGGGCAGGAGAGGGGACCTGGTGTCCCTAGGCCCAGGCAGAGTGACCAAATGGGTAGTGGCAATGGGCAAAGGGGATTTTATTTATGGCCCAGCTAGGGGTGAGGGGTGCTTCCCCTCTTCCAGGGAGCTCAAGTCTGTTGAATCAGTCCCAGTTGCTCCCTGACACTGCTTCACCCCAGCGTCTTTCAGCATCACCTTTCACTAAATGATCCACCACCACCCATGCCCCCTGAACTGATGCTGAGCTCAGTTGGGGTGGGACATAATGGTCTTCGGCAGATGGTTACTAAAGCCGAGCAGGTCAGCATTGCTGCTGTGACTCTTGGGCCTACATAATATAGTTCTCCTAACAAAGGCTTAGCCCTGGCAGGTCACTCCTTCTCCTGGCTTGCCCTTCCCCCAGTCACTACTTGACAGCAAGGCTATCCCATCTCAAGGAGCCAGAGTTCAAGGGATGCTGCGTAGTGCACAGTGACTACTCAAGGTAGCTTGTTAGGATTGGATGTCAGATGAATTCAGCCTCAGCTCTCTGGAGCTAGCCATGGTACCAGGCATTGGCAGGGATCCACTCTAGCAAAGGCCCATTGTAAACCAGCAAGCGTGGGAATGGAAACAGCTCCTTTGGCTGCTTCTGGGACAGGGGGAGGTGACAAAAACCCCAGCAACCCAGGATTAATTATAGAAATTGATTCTTTTCTTTGCCACACATTGATCTGTTCTGTGCAGTCATTGTCAGAGACAGCACAGCTGCTTGCCCCACCTTCCCCCCTAAGTGAAACATCCTCCTTGCGCACGCGTGCCACCCCCCTTCCTCACACACACACACTACCCTCTGTGCTGTTGATTGAAACCAGGGATGGAGTGGGGAGAGACATAGAGACATCCTTCTCTAAACATCGCTTGCTCTGTTCCTGAGCCAGCTGTGTGTCTTGGAGGAGGGGGCAGGCTGGGTGGCCGGGGAGGAGGGCTCCTTCTCAGGTTTGAGGAGAGGAGGGTGTGGAGGAGAAGGCAGATGGGAGATGGAAACAGGAGTCCCCAGAGTGCAGTGTGCATCGACGAGCTTCATTGAGTTTCCTGTTGTTAATATTTTATTTCCTAGTGTGTATGTGTGTTGGGGAGAAAATGAAAGGAGGCTGCATGCCAGGGAGCATGTGTTGGGTAGGATGGAGTGTGTGTGGGCTGTGTCCAGGAGGTCATGGGGGGAAGTTGGAGATTACAGGGGTGGATCTGGGCTGTTGGGGCAGGGACAAGTATGAAGGCAGGGCCAGGACTGGGAGGGAAGGTAGTGGCAGGAGATTGGAGTTGGGGCTGAAGCAAGGCAGTGTTGGGGGGTGGTTCGGGAGGCAGAGGCTGTCTGGAGAGATGCAGGGAAGAGGTTGGGAGAAAGGGATGGCGTGGGAAGGTGGCTGGCAAGCAGTGGGTGTGTCTGGGATTTGGTGGTGGGTGCATGCAAATGTTGTTGAAGGCAGGGCTGGGGCCTGGAGGCAGTGAGGGTGCATCTGGGAGGCATGGCCAGAGGTTGGGTGGCATGGATGACAAGCAGGAGGGTAGTGGCCATGGTGGGAGGGTGGTGGATTAGTATGATGACAGTTGCCATGTGGCAGTGCTGGGCACTCTGAGCTGTGTGGACATGCACATGGGGGAGGCTTGTATAAACCTCCTTTGGCCCATGGACTTTCAATGTTGTGCTGACATGCCTGTTCACAGCCCCTGGCACTGCTGCACAGTGCAGATCCCTGTTAGCTTGGCTGTCCTGACCTGTGTGGCTCTACTTCTTGATGTCCCCTTGTCTCTTCAGCCCCCATTTGCCAATCCCCTTGGCTGGCCCTGGTGCTGTTTGGTAACCATGAGTCCCATTGTCAGCTAGAGAGTGTGGGGTGGGAATAGCTCCCTTGACTTCTTCTGGGACAGAGAGGAGGGGACTAAAACCCTGTGATTTCATTGTCATCTCTCGGTGACAGGAAGGTGGCTTCTGCAGCAGCCTCAGGTGTCACTGGTTTGGCCCATGTCCTCTGATGGTACTGGTTGTCTAAGAAGGCTGATCACTTCCTTGGTTTTTAAGACCTCTGCTGGACCCTGTAGGAGGAGGCCTTGAATCAGATGCCACTGAGATGTTGGATCTTTGTCAAAGCAGTATGACAAGGACTTGGAGTCCAAAGGCTTGGGGCTGGGCCTATACAAAGATCTAAGAGCCCCCAGGGCTCTGGGTGGCATTGAACTGGCAGCCAGGCAGGGTACGTTTTTCTGTTCTCATTATAGGCTGAGAAGCTCCTTTTTTTTTCCCTTGGTGTTTCATTATAATTTGGGGCAGGCTGGGAAGAGGGGAAGCACAGGGTGCGGAGCAGAAACTGGGCAGGATTGGTTCCATAGACATGTGGAGGATTCTCAAGTCAGCCAGCTGAGCTGACCTGCAGCTCATAGCTTGCTCTATTTGCATGTCAGCCAGAAAGCTATGCTGGCTGCCATAATAAATACTACTGTTTTAATTCATTGTTATTAAACCTGCCTTGGGTGAGGGGAACTGCAGTTTCAAATCTCTTGGTTGGGGGGTGAAGCTGAGGTTAGATCGGTCTTGCAAACCTACTGGACAGCCTCATGGCTCCTGATTTCTCTAAGGTCCAGCTGTCCCTACAGCACCATGGGCTGGGACCATCCATTCTGTTAGGTTCAGGTTCTTCCACGATGCCTGTCATGGCCTAGCAGAGCTGGCTTTAGGGAAAATGGCACCCTGGGTGAACTTGTATTTTGTCCTGTCTTCCTTCCCCCCTCAGTCAGCAGTGCTGCTTCAGGCAAAGGCAGGTGGGCAGGGGTGTGGGACAAATTCTGGTGGGGAGGCAGTGACATGGTGCACCAGGTAGGCACTGCTGCTGTGTGGGAGCAAGATGGGTGGACTGGAGCAGGTGCTACCCCCACCTGCATGTGCCCATCCCAGCTCTTCCTGAACAGCAGCTGGAGGCAGGGAGTGGGCTGGGCTGGGTTGGGCACCTCTTCTGCTGCCTAGATTGGGGAATCGGCCAGGGTGGGACAGGGCAGGGGGAGAGTGCTGCTGTGTGTGTGGGCTGCTCACACATGTTTGTGCATTTGTTTATGTGTTTGGTGCCCCCCTGACATAGTGCCCTGGGTGGTTGCCCACCCCTAAAGCCTGCTCTGTGGCCTGGTGTATGATCACGTTAAGTTAACATAGTTAGTGCCTGTCACATGGGGCTGTTTCTTTCTCCTTTCCTCTTGCTGCATTGTACCTGGTTACAAACTACATCGCAGTGCCCAGAAGATAGGCCCTGGGCTCCTGCCCCTGGAGCTGTAATGAGGATGAGGAATCTTTAACCTTAGCAAAAGACCAGGTGGAGGCAGCAGCTGTTGTGTGGGTCCTGCTAGAGCCCTTCAGAGGGCTCTGGGCCATAATGTGTTTGAGGCCCAAGAATCAAGGTGGACCACAGTCCCTGAACAGGGCTTGGATCCAGCTATGCTAGGAAGATGTGCATGCGCACACCCACACAAATGAACATTCATTTGCACATGACATGGTGACTTGTTGCAAAATGGCAGGTTTGCTGAGCTGCATGGTTGAAAAGCTTCCTCAGGGCTGGGTACCTTGCCTGGGAAATGGAGGACATGCTACAGTCTCTTTTTCCTTCTCCAAGTCACTGGCCCATGGGAGAGTGGTGTGGAACCTCAGTGTTAGCCTCTTTTGAGGGCTGACTCCTTTGGGTCTGGAGAGGGGATGGGGCCTTAAGCCTATCTCTGAGGCTGCAGACAACTATAGCATGTGCTCCTCTGTGGGTAGGGTGAGGGTGGGGTACAGTTCATTCCTTCCTTTATAGCGGGATATCAAACTCATGCAGTTCCGTGGGCCAAATCTGGACCATGGGGCTTCCTACAGACAAGATAACCTGCAAGTGGTGGAGACAGCGTCAATCCTTGGGGCTGCCAGAACCACTGTTTCAGCACAGCTCCTTAACCCAGGGAGTTAATGCTATTCCTCCCCCTTTTCCCCTGCTTGCCAGTTTTTAATCACTAAGAACCCCAGTTCTGGGAGTGGTTAAGAGGAGAGGCAAGCGGTGTTAACTCCCTGGGTTCCAGAGCTGCACTGAAACAGCAGGTCTGGCAGCTGCATGGATTAATGCCATCATCGCCTTTGGAGCTCCACAGCCATGGAGGTGGGATGTTTGGCACCCCTGCCTTCCAGCATTGGCAGCTCCCCCCCGTGCTACAGGAGCATATGGGCATTCTCAACACCTCCCACCCATCAGCCAACCTGGTATCTCCTCCTGCACTGGGGCAGTTGGCTAGAGCCGGGCCTCCACCCCCACCCCACACCTCCCCTTCCCATGGTTGTAAGTGGGAAGAGTTCTCAGCAAGGGAAAGACCGAGGCTTAAACATTGCCAGCCTGTGAGGGCACATGCCTGTGTTCGGTGCTTGGCTTGTTCTGTCTGGCTGAGTTCGGGGAGCTTGTCTACATAGTTCAGAGCCACCCAAATCCAGCGTGGCAGGTGCCCTGTTGTATTGCATGGCAGCTCATCCTGGCCTGGAGGCCATGACAGCCCTGCTACAGGACAGTCCCAGCTGATCCACAGGCAGTCCCTTCATTTGGGAGGTGGGGATGGGGTGAAGTAGGGTGCTTGCTTTGCTCATGCATGGGGCTTGCTCCTCAACCAAAGTCCTTTATTACAGTCACCCATCTCCTCCTCTTTGCCTCTGGGCTCGGCCTGGGCTGCAGGTGCAGCGGGGCTCTGTGAGGCACTCAGGAGAGGCACTTAAATGCTTGTTAAAAAATTACTAATTTGCTTCTCTGCCACCATACAGGGATAATAAAATTTTGCTGTCAGCTGTTTTTATTTTATTTTTTTCCCTTCCTTTTTTTTTTTTTACCCCCACTGCTGCACAAATTCTGCTTTCAAAACACATGCAAATGAAGGAGAGGGTTTTTTTTATTCCATTTCAAACAGAAGGCCTGGTGGAGCTGATTGGTGGGGGCGGGGAGGAAGGGAAAGGAAGAAGAAAAACACTTGTTTCTTTTTTTCCCCTATGCAGAAATGTTCTGATTACATAGGGAGGGCAGCAAAGGGAGAGGCTGCTAATGAGCTTCCCGTATAGCTAACCCAGCATCTGCACCTTGTCCCCAAATTGCAGGGGCGTGTTGCAGCAAAGGGGGGACAGGATGCTCCTGGAGTAGTCTCTTCTCCCCACTTCTCCCTACAGGCATCCCCCTCTGCCTCTGCACTTAAGCTGCCACAAGACATCTTGGGAGAGAGTCTCACTTCCTGGGAAGACTTATGACTCTGATGGCATTCGGTGTGGAAAGTACTTACCACTACCCCAGTGGATGAGCCCCTCAGTTGTCCATGTAGTTATTCTTAGAGCAGCTGTGTGAGGCAGAGAGCACAAATGGGTAACTGAAGTCCAGAAAGGTTGAGGGACTCATCCAAGGTCATGCACGGGCGATGCAATCTTCTTGGCCTTGAATAGATTGAAGTATAGTTAGAGGGTGAAGGCCTGTCACTTGTGCTGCAGACAGGTTGACCCCTTTGAGTCTGCAAGTGCCTCCAAATGCAAGGATCTCGGCTACACAATTTATGGTGATGGGGGATTGCTTTTGGGCTTTCCCCCTAGCTTGCTCCTTTGGCCTTTCGACCAAAGAGTAGGGGGATTCTGAACTCCAAGGCCTTTGGGCTTGGAGGTTACACACAGGATGCCTGCCATGGATTTGGGAGTATCTGAAGCTCCAGGCTGAAGAAGTGCTGGTGGTAGTGCCACACAGACTTGAATGATTGAGGTCTGGTCAGTTGAAATTTGGAACTTAATTCAGAACTGATTTGGCCCTTGAAACAAATTGTTAGTAAAAAAAACAAAACAAAGGTAATGTAGGAAGTGTGTAGCAGAGCATGGAATTGGCTAGCCCCCTAACCATCCAAATGTGCTTCCACTCTTGAGTCAGCTCTGGACCTAATGCTACCCAAGGCATTGGACTTGTAAAGAAGATATAGACCAGAAGTCCTGACCACTGGGTTGCTCAGATCTCCTCTGGCACTTTTGTGCAAGAGCAGGTCTGTTAATATCGTCTAATGCAGGAGTATCAAACCCATCCAGCCCCACAAGCTGGATGTGGGGCACAGGGCTGTTCTGTGGTCTGGGTTACACCCACAGACTGGCCCTACATGCTGGATCCAGCATGCAGGGCTGGGCTAGAGTTGGGGCTCCCTGCAGCATGCACCCTGGATCAAACCCATGTGCTATGTGCAGTGTGGGCCCTGGACTGGCCCCATGCACTACATGCAGTGTGCGTCAGATCGACTTTGCATGCCATGTGCCGCATATGGGGCTGGTCTGAGATCTACAGGCAGAACCATGGACCAGAGGATAGGGTTCTCTGGGCTGGATCTGGCCCGTGGGCCGTATCTTTGACAGCTCTGATATAAAGGAGCTCAATTTTCTGCAGTATTCACAATAACACTACACTGTCCTTTCCCGTGCTCAGCCCCTGCTATTGCAAAGCTGGTAAAATTGTACCATGGAAGCTAGTGGGATGGAGGAGCTGGGATGAGTTCCTTTCACTCAGGTTCCTCCTTACAGGTTTATTCCTGAGGTCATTGGAGGAGCCTGGTGACAGCCATAAGAATGAATCCAAAGCATCAGGAAATCCCCAAATCCAGGGGGTCCTAAAATTTAATCACTGAAGTGTCATTTCAAAGTGAAAGTCCTGGGTGGTAGGTGCATTGGACCACACTTTGGAAAGCCCTGTTTTGTTCTGTCTGCCATGGGTACTTGTATCTCTCTTACTGGTCTGGAATCCAAGCATCTTGCCATCTGGAAAGTGTCTATCCAGGGAGCTAGGAGGGTGTCCCCATTTCTCAGATGGGAACTGAGGCACAGAGAGCGATGAAGTGATATGCCCAGAGTCACACAAGGGGTTTGTGGCAGAGCAGGTTACTGAACCTGTGGCTTCCAAGACCCAGATTAGTGCCCCAATCACTGGAGCGCCTTTGTTAGGCTGTTATTCAGTTTATAATCCAGATTTAGGAGCATCTGGGCACGGAGTCCTGCCTCCTTGGGAAGGTTGTGTGTGGAATTTACCCTTGTGTTGCAGATGCAAAGTAGCTAGGAGATCCCATAGGGAATATTTGCTATGACATGTGCAGAGCTGGCTTTGTTCATCCCAGCAGGAGCCAGGTCTGGGGTAAAAAGGATCACAGCAAGGGTATTTCTACATCCTTGCTGTCCTCAGAGGTCAAAAGAGTCTCTGAGGATGGCTACAGCAGTTATGACCCAAATGAGGACACGTGTCCTGTGCCCTGTTGCTGCGCTGTATGCCAGGGGCCGATCCCTTGGCAGGTCCAGGTCAACAGGGGCACCCAGCATTCCCTCACAGCAGCTGTGTGTTGGGATGAGTTCTTCCCCGAGGGGACTTTTTACATAGGCTTCTCTACTGCTTCTTGCCAGGCTTCGGTCCTTTGGGAGAGGACACACAGGGAGCAGCAAACCCCTCGTAGACTTCCAACAAGAAGGCCCTGTGCCCTGTCCCTGGCCTCTCTCGGCTGCATATCAGGCAGCTGTAAAGCCCCTGGCTCTCTGGGTTTTCTGTAATTCTCAGGGTACATTTGTGCTGTAATCCTGGCCATGTTGTGTAGAGATGGCTCAACTGCCTTAAAACTAGCTTGTGTGGGGACTGAAGCAATGTAGCCTCTGCAACAAGATGCTCAATAGGGGCTGAAAAACCTGATGAGCTGGGGAGGTATCTGGGCAGTCAGCTCACATTGAGCTGCATGCTACTGCAGCCAGAGTGATGCAATTGCAGGGTAGAGGTGCCCTAAGCCAGTTGAACAGGACGCACAGTCAGACCATGGCATATAACCCTTCCCACTGCTTCCCTCTGGGGCTGAGGTTGACAGGGATTGATTCTGGTTTGACAGGGCACCCTGGGCAGGGAGGAGAGGTCACTGTGAATGTATTCCGGGTCCTCTTTGCTCAGTGCCCCAGCTTAGAGCTTCAGTGGTTGGTTGGGCACCAGGTTTGACATGATGTCTCCTATGCTCCATCAAGGCAGCACTGTGGCTACATGCATTGGGGACCTACACAGTCTGGAGTGGCCAGGGCAGTGGAGGGGAGGGCATTCTTATATATAGGATGGAAGGGAGGACATTCCTATATATATAGGATGGTGGCAGGAGGATTCAGGGAAGGAGGAGACCCTTGTGGGGGCTAGGATGGCTGGTGTGATGGGAGAGAAGCTGCAGAACTGGCTGGGGGGAGCTGCCAGCGGTGGGAGCCAGTGGTGTAGCTTGTCCCTTGCTATAGACGCCCTCCATGCTCTCTTATCTGGCTGAGCTTGCAGACAGTCCCTTGGATGGTGCTGCCGGATCTCTGCCACACCAGAGTTTATATATTTCAATTACATCCTGTTTAAAGCCTCCACATTTTAGTGGGCTGGCTAGATTTATAGGCTGGTGCCTTGTAGTTAGTCTTGTCAGCTCAGGTCCAGAGTCTTTCTGCTTCCCCTTCTGAGTCTTTTCTTCCCTTCCGTAGGCTGAGGCATCGGGGGCGGATTTGTCTTGTAGCATCCAGGGTCTCATCCAGCTCCTGGCCCCTTTTGCTCCTCTCTTGTTGAAGTGGTGGAAGCCCCATCACCCAAGTGATTGCAGCAAGGCTGTATAAGCACTGCAGGCAACAACTCTGTCCTGGCTACTGACAGGGCACTTGGCATCTATGAAGGATGTTTCCCATCAGGCCCACCAGGCCAGAGGCATCTTGGGCCCTGTTGGAACTAAGCTTGCCCTGGGGTCTCTCTGTCTGCTGTGGTTCTCTCTACCCACTGCATGAAATGCCTAAGCAGGTGGCAGAAACCAGGACAGGCTGTAGAGTGGTCAGCCCCCTGTCACATTAGACTGACCCACAGGCCTATGACCTAACCCACTATTCAGTTTTGCTGCTCCTTTCCAGCTCAAGCTGCCTGTTTCCCCACCCCGTTGCACCCATGGGAGGAGTATGGGAGTGACAGACCAGCTATGTTTAGTTTCTGACCTTGCATTGCTGCTACCTTCCCCAGAATGTGCACTGTGTTCCTCCTGAGTATCCCACAGTCGTGACTGTTTTCATTGAATGGCCTATTCATTGAAGGACAGAGGGGTGGGAAGGGCTTCCAGCAGGATTCTTTCTGGTGGCAGATGTCAGGTTATGGGATTTATGTCGATGGCACATTTTGAGCCAACATGGGATCAAATACACCAGGGACAAGAATACCAAGGCTTATGTGCTACCCTTCCCTCCAGCTGACTGAGCTCAAGTGGGCTGTGCCAGAGGCAGCTGTAAATGTCACACATTGTGGCAGCATCTGGCTGGGAGACTTGGATGGGAGAAAAGTGACAGCATGGGTGGCTTGCAGCCATAAAAGTCTCCAGCATGGGTTGCAGGGTTTTGGTGCTAATCCTTTCCCCTTCTGTTGCATTTCTGCCCAAGATCACCTGGCCTTTACGAGCCATGCGTTCCATGTCGCCTCACAAGGCTGGCAGGCAAGTCTGAGTGGCAGGGAGGAGAAGTGGCATGCCTTGTTGAAGGTGACACAGACAGGCTGAGGCTGGGTGTGGAGGACAGTTTTACTGTGGTTAAGACACTAAATTAGGCCATCAGTTGGATTACTGGCTCTGCCACCGACTTCCAGTGTGACCTTGGGCAACTCACTTGGGAGAATGCAACTCAATTTTTCTGAAGTTGTGGTGCTCAACCTATGGCCTGCCAGCCAGATCCAGCCCATGGCACTGGGGATCAGTGGCAAGCAGCTCAGCCCAGTGTGTTTCCTTTCTCTGTCCTGTGTTGTGCTGCTGATCCCCTCTGCAGCCCCCCTTCCTCCATCCCCTGCCTCCCCTATGGCAGGTACTGTTTACCAGAGGTAAGTTCTCTCCCTGTCTTCCCCCTCTTGTCCCTGCCTCCTGGAGGGGAGTGGTGGCCTATGGTACAACCAGGTGGCAAGCATCCAGACTACCGCTCTAACAGGTTGAGCATGGCTGTTCTAAAGCCCCTGTATGATTTGAAGTGCTGACTTTTCAATGTGATTTAAGAGCCTAAATTTTTTAGGCACTTTTGAAGAGGTTCCCTTCAATCTGCCTGTCAAAGGGCAGTGTTGCTATGTCTTGATATCCCTGCTCTGTAGTTCTTCAGAGCAGGATCTGTCTCTGGCTGGGCATGTAGAGCTCCCTGCCCAGTGAGGCTGCACTCTTATTCAGCCCCTCACAATGCTACTTCTAGAGATGTAAATCCCAGTCTCCTGCTCTAACCTGGAGAAGGACGGGGCACGGCAGCTGTTTCCTAACCTTGGGAAAGGGCACGAATAGTGCAGCTCTGTACCAGCCCACCCTCACTGCCTGCCGTCTCTGCAGGCTGTAACCAAGGCTAGAAATACCATCCATCTGTCAGCGTGGGGGCGGTGGCTAGGCCTGTGCTGAGTGACACAGTAATAGGGTGTGAAACAACCACCTGTCAGTTGACTTTCTTACTGCGGCTGCCATTATGTTTGGCAAGGGCAGAATTGGAGATGAATAAACTCTCCTTTCCCATGTTATTTGGAGTAACGCTGTCACAGCACTCATGGTTTTTTATTTGCCTGGGTGGCTTTATGTTAATGAAGCAGGCTCTTGCTCGCCAAAAATAAAAGTGTAATCTTGGATCTTCGTGCATGGAAAAATACAGAGTCGAATCTCCAGGGAAGTGTGAAGGGAGAGGGCCTGAGGAACCCAGGCTGTGATGAAGAGTCTGCCCCCATGTGTTGCAGAAGCAGCCCTGTCTAGGGCCATTTTGCCTTAGCCCACTGCCCAGTGCTGGGGTCTGTCTTCCCCTGCCATGCCCAGTGAAAAGCCAAGGGTTGGCAATGACAGTTGGCGTGTGGTCCATCAGTGCAGTTGAGAAATGGGGGGAAAGCACAGGAGATGCCTGTGGAAAGATGGTAGGATGAGAGGGGCTCGTGGAGCCAGCACTGCCCCCAACTGTAGGACAAGTGGCTTAAACTCACTGTGCCTCAGTTTCCCAGCTGGTGAAACAGGGTTGATAACATCAAACTCCCAATGCGAGTCTGAGCACTTCCAGATCCTCTGATAAGTGGTCCCAAAGAAACACAAAACATGACATAACCTTGAGTCAAGGAACTGGGCCACAAAGCCAGAGGCCACAAGCTGGAGGCAAAGGCTGCAGGGGGTGGGGTCTGCTTTCATGGTTTTCCTGTTGGTGCGGGGAAGCTTTGAGTGGTGCAGTTCCCAAAGGAGAGAAATGGGCTGGCTGAGTGGATCATTGTGCTACTCCTGTGGTCACTGGCTCTCAACCTCTTTTGACTTGAGGCCACCCTCATTAGACTCAAGATCCCCTCTGAAAATGCCAGCTCAAAGCTTTCCCTCATTGTTTGACTATAGAAAGATAGTAGAGCACCTTCTTTGTTACAAAGAGCTCCAAAAGCTCACAACAAGTCAGAATGCTTTTGACACTGCGGATTCCTATTGGAAATCTCTGGGTTTATCTTGTGAATCCCGTGTGGGTGATGGCACACCTAATGGTGCTAATATTGTGTGGCCCTGCCTGGCACTCTTAAAAGGATCTAGCAGCACCTCAGGGTGGAAATCACTGCTGTAGGACCGGGGCTGCTTCTCTAGAGGCTCGGGAATGCGGACTTCTCTGAGGAAAACTATCTGTGGCAAGCACTCACTGCCTGGGAGACGAGAGGGGTGGGCTGGTTTCAGCTCTGTTCCCTGTTTGTGTGCAGAGCTCTTCTCCGGACTCCAGGGAGACTTTTGGCAGAATGAGGCCTGTGGGATGTGTGCACATGACTATGAATGGAGCGGTTTTTCCTTCGTCTCCTGTAGGGCCTCAGTTGGAGCCGTTACCTTCATCCCTGCCTGGAATCTCATTTCTTCCCCTTCCCTTCTGCTTTCACCTTCCTCCCTTCTCAGTCTAAAGTCTCCGTTATTCAGTCAGCAGCCTTCTGGCCCAGGGGAACTGAATGCTTTCTCTCTACCCCATCTGTTATCCTGCAGCTGTGCCCCCCCCGAGAGCATACATCTGGGGCCTGCTGCACCAGAGATGGAGGTGCTGGGGTCAGGAGTTTAGCTCAGAGCTCCCACTTGGCTGGGCAGGCCGATGCTGCTAAGTTAGCCCAGCATTGTCGTAGATGCTGAACCTGCTCTTTGCCAGAGCTGTGAGGTTCTTTGTTTGATTTCAGAGCTGGCTTTTCCTAGGAGAGAAGGAGTTACCAGGCTGCTTGGTCATAAGGGAGCAGGGCAATATTCTAGGAAGCGTGTGGGGCTAGGGAGGACAGCGCTTTACACTGCCATGGGCTTGACTGTTTCATACTGAGGTAGAGAGGAAGACCAGCCTCTTGATTAACGTATTCATCTCAGACTAGGAAGGGTGGGAGCCAGATCTTGGCTCTGGTATAGACTCCCTCTCTGACCTGATTTTAAATCAATCAGTCCCTCTGCCTCTCAATGTCCCTTGTCCCTGTAATGAGGACTGATCCCCTTCCTCTGTCTGTTCTCCTTAGGACAGGGGCACTTGCTGCCTCTGTGTATGCATGAGCCCTCATAAACCAGGGCTCTGATCTCAGCTGGTGCTTGTCAGATATAAATAAGTCATAGTCAGCTCTGTTTTGGCCTCTCATCTAAAGAACCACAATTCCCATGCTGTTCTGGTTGGGGAGGAGGGCTAATTTCACCCCTCCTTTCCCTCCAGCATGCAGGCCCAGGGGAGCAGACCCTCTACTCCTTTCTTCCCATTCTAGCTTTCCAACCAATGCAACTAGCAGGCAATAATATCCACAGCAAGCCCTAGTTCCTGGCTATCCCCCTCCCCTGCTCCAGCAGCCTCTCCATGGGCTGGTTACCTAAGAGTCTATAGCAGGGGATGGGGATGTGGGGAGGTTGGATGTGGGACCCTTCTCTAGGCACCACAGGGCTGCTTTAGGATGGTTTTGCTTTCTGGCACTCTCTGTCTGTTTTTACTATTTCATTTAATTTAGACATTTCCCCTGTGGAGCATTTCCAGTGCAGAGTGACTGCCTATTTATGTCATTGTGATGGGGGCACAGGGTAGCTGTGCAAAAGCCCATGCAATGTGGCTACTGTGTCCACAAAGCAGGTCTGTGTGTTTAGGGGTGGGCAAGGGTGGAAGAGCTGCCCATTGACCAGACCCAGCTTGGAGCAGCCAGTGACTGAGGGGTTGTGTCTATACTGCCTCTGTGGTGAGCACAGCAGTGCCACTGAGAAGTAGGTCTAATTCCTTCTCTCCTGCTCAGAATGCACCAGACCAGAGCCCAGAAATCAGGCACAGTAGCCCATGGAGTGCAGCTCTGAGAGTGCACCAGGCAGTGTACCCAGGATGGCCCCTCTGCCCCTCTGTCATGTGTCTGATCCCTTGCTCACTGCATCTAGGCCCTGTGTGAAGTCATTGTGTCCTGCTGTATGTATAAGCCCAACTGGGTGCATGGGACACCACACCCTGCACTGGGCACTGGTGTATCCCAAGCTGCCGCCAGGCCCTGCTCCCATACCTGCAAGTGCACCAGGAAAGAAAAGGGCCAGGAAATGAGTATTAATGGGGTATATGCCAACAGCCAAGCACCTTGCTCCTAGAGCAGTAACAGCATGGAAGCTATGCCTTCCACAGTTGTGGCTGCCTTCTGCCAAGCTATGTAATGAGACATCTGTCTTGGAGTCAGGCACCTCTGTTCTTCATGCCCCTATGCAAATGGCTTGGATATCCTGATCTATCAGTTGGGGGAAGGAGCTGCAGGATCCTCCATGCAAAAGGAAGATAGGACTTGGGTCAGATCAGAATCTGCTGCCAAGCTCCTTTCCCTCAGGGAAGGCAAGTGTTAATGTGCCGCCTCTGTGTGTGTGTAGGTTGTGGGATAGGAGAAGTTGCACCTGTAACTGGACCTGACCTGCCTTAGACTGCACAGTCCAGATGAGAATCACTGGGGCATGCTGCCCACCAGCTGCGGCTGGAATTGTTTTCTTTCAAACCCGGGGTTGCAAATGCATTAGCCAAGGAGAGGAAGGGAAGGGCTAGAGTTTGCAGGGAATGCTTATTGGATGGGAGATGCACCCCTGACCCTGGCACTCACATGCTGCAGCTGCTGAGAAGGCGGGGTGGGGGGGGCTGTTTGAGCCTGCAGTTGCTTTAGACCATTGCCAGATTGGCCCTACCTGGCATGGAGGATGGGTGTAGCCTCTGGTCTGTGGGAAGAGAGATCAGAGCCCTGTGGTTTGAACTAGTTACAGCATCCCCTTAGTCCTCCCTTCTGGAGGCTCAAGGCTTCATTTTGCACTGCAGGTTATAGATGACCCTCCACCTCCATCCTCCACCCTCTCACTCCTATGCCAAGGGAAATGTGAGGGGCCTTCACATGTTCTTTGTGAGGCAGGACCATAGTGCAAAAAGCTGTCAGTCAATCAGAATTTGAACCTAGGACCTTTGGCACCAAAGCACTTGAGCAAAAGAGCTGTATCAGCTTGCCTGTGGATAGCCTTCCACTGTAGATGAGCCATACACTTTACAAGCATGTTTCCCTGGTTTGTTTTCTGGGATGGGCCACCTTTACCTTAGAGCTTTGGTGGTGCGTTCTAGAGCGGTAATGTTTGCTGCAAAGTATGGGCCGTATGGACTTTGGAGGGAGTAGGATTTTCTTGACGATTCCTTCTGGACCAACTGTATAGTTCAGAGAGATGTTAGATCAACTTGCAGGCACAAATTGCCTTTTCTCAGGTCTTGGAGTGGGTGACATCCTCACATCCCAGTCCTACATGCTCTGGCCAGAAGTGGCTGTACTGGCCCTGCATCCAAACTGACAGGCCTCTGGAGTCCTGTACTGCTTTGTAGTTCGAGTAGCTGAACCATATCCATGGTGAGGAGGTGACAGGGGCTGCGAGCAAACAGTAGCTGCTTACTTGAGGATGGAAACCAACATGTTCTCCTAAGGAAGGGTTGGAATGGGACCATATCCCTAATGTTCCTGGTAGACTCTTATCCAGGCACTTGGACATGAGTGTGAGGATGCAGATATGAGCTTTGTAGTTTCAATGTGCACTTCAGAGGTGGCCACACAGCAGGGACTCAGTACCCACAAATAAATTATGGCTCCTGGAAGGAGCTGAAGGAAAATTCCCTGAGCAGGCATGGCAGAGTGCTGTTGTCAGTGGTCCTATGTTGCCCTCTCTTTAGAAGCCCCACTGTATTGTATGAGGCTTACAGAGGGGAGAGGTGTGGGCAGGAGGATGGTGCCATCCATATTTCATGCTGCTAAGGTGACTCTGGGTGTGATGCGGCCCATGGGTAATAATAGACCACTCACAGCTCTGGTCAGATTTACTTCAGGGGCTATCACAGCCTTCAGAGGCATCCCAGAGCCCTAGATTTAAGGTCACTTTTGCTTCAGCCCTTCTCTGCTGGGCTTTCTGGAGAGACTCCCCAGAGTGCTGTCCCAGCATGTGTGGGTGGGAAAGTATCAGACCTAGGCATGATTCTTTAGTTCATTGGCAGGCAGTTTTCCATAGTCCTGCTGGGAATCTAAGGGGTTATTTCCCAGGACATTGTTGGGGGAGAAAAGGGGGTTTTCACAGAGGGGTCAAGGTGGCCCCCAGCTCTGACCACCCCACACTGCATGCAGGTGCCCAGATCTGCAGGTAGAGGGCCATCCTGCTTTCCACCGTGGTGCCATTGTCTTGCTCTCTGGTGTGGGCACAGCAGGCTGTTTGCATTCAGCTCCAAGCCTCTGCCCGGCACAGCCATTTGAATCCTGTCATCTCTTCTGACCTCTAGTGTTAAGAATACTTTGCTTTGTGGTTTCGGTGCTGCTTCTCGGCTGCCCTTTCCTGTTAAGGCACAGGGACGAGGGTGTGCGGGCATGAGCATGCACTCGTGTGAGGGCTAATCCAAGCACTGAGTCATGTGAAATAGCCCTGACATGATCATAAAGCGGAGGAGAGCAAAGAGAGAGAGAGAGGCTCTGGGAGTGTGCGTGAGTGCAACAGGCGGCCCTGGCATTGCCTGAGGACCGCGGGATCTGTCTCATTCTGAGAGAATTAATGATTCCAACATAATTTGAAAAACATTATATGGCTCATTAAAAACACATTGCCCAGACCAAACAGAGCGTCTGCCTGCTCCTGGGCCTGTCAGCCTGCCCCCCCCCAGCCCTGCCTCCTATGCCAGGCAGGGATTGGAGACCAGGGGCAGTGCCTGGTATCTGCTCACAGCAAAGCAGCAGCCAAGGACTGGGGTCTGGAGGTTGGGGTTGGATTCTCTGCCTACCCGCATGACTGATGGGTGCCGGGTGAGAGATGGGAGAGGGGCAGCTATTAACCCCTTGCTTCCTCTTCCTAGGGGATATACTGAGGTCTTAGTTTGTTCTTCCTGGCTTGGAAGGTCCCTGGGTTTATGCCTGGATTGTTGCAGGGCATGGGAATAAGGGCAGTGCAACAGAAGGGGTGTTGGGTCCAGCTGGCTATGTTGCCCAATGATCTCAAGATGATGGGGCCCTTGAAGGGCAGAGGAGTTGCTCATAATAAAATCAAGGAGTAGTGCCAGCCTTCTTGTAGGGGGTGGTAGGCATCCCTTCCAGTGTGTCACAGTGATGACAATATTCTGGCTGCAGTCCTCCCCCTCCCCTTGCCTGCTTTGACTCCCCGCCTGTGTCTGAGCGAAGACCCCTCCTGCTTCAGCAGCCTCTCTCTGCAGTGGGAGGGTCATGGCATTGTACATGGGGTGTGCCGGGTGGAAGGAGGACTGGCTGCAGGGCTGACTCTGTCTGCCTGTGTTACAGGCAGGAAAAGCACCATGGGGACACACCCAGGTTCTTGATGCATGACCCGGGTTGTGGGCCGGATATGGCGTCCATCCTGGGGTTCCTAACATAAGCCCTTAGGGATGGAGGGCAGCATTCGTGACTGCTGAGCACTGAGAAATTGCTCCTGCTGTCTTGCGGCCACTGAGGCTTCTCCAGGGCAAGCCGAGTTAGTGATTTTTTTTTTTCTCCCCGCAGCCCCCAACACACCACCTCCTTCCTCTCTCTTGCTGTTTCCTTTCAACTGTGTCTGTAGGGGGGGAAAATCAAAGAGAAGAGCAGGTTGGGATTTTCAGTCCTGCCTCATCTACTGCACTGCATGCAAAGCAGAGCCTCTAAAGGACGCTCAAGGACACTGCGATGGAGGAGCCCCCCCACCCTCGAACTCGTTGTGCTTCTTCCTTCCCAGGCTTCTGGCCATGCCCAGTTCCACCCCTGCCCTTTCTGTATGCCCCTGTCCCCTGGCATTGGCCTTTGGATGTCCAGCACTTTGGCTCCATTGTTGCAGAGGCTCAGTTGGGTGTTTGATTCTCAGGCAGGCGATAGCTTCTACACTCGCATCTATTTTCAGGGGACTGGGAAAGTGTGTGTGTTGTGGGGGAGGGTCCAAGGTCTTATGGCACCTTGCATGGCTTCCATTTTCATAGATGTTTGGGTCAGAAGGGACCTTAGTACATCATCAAGTCAGACCCCCTGCCCTGGGCAGGAACCCAGTCAGATGACCCCAGCCAGGTGCATGTCCAGCCTCCTCTTAAAAGACCTCCAAGGTAGGGGAAAGCACAACCTCCCTTGGGGGCCCATTCCAGATGTTGGCAGCCTTTATGTAAAGAAGTTCCCACTTATGTCTAACTTAAATCTGCTCTCCAACAGTTTATGGCTGTTGTTCCTAGTTACTCCAAGGGGTGCCCTGATAAACAGAGCATCTCCTATTCCTTGCTGTCCCTCCCGATGAATTTGTAGGCGGCCACAAGATCCCCTCTCAGCCTTCTCTTGTGGAGGGTGAAGAGATTCAGGGCCCTCAATCTCTCCTTGTAGGGCTTTGCAGGCCCCTAACCATACAAGTGACCCTCCTCTGAACCCTCTTGAGGTAGTCCACATCCCTCTTGAAGTATGGCACCCAAAACTGGATGCAGTACTCCAACTGTGGCTTGACCAATGCCACATAAAGGGGAAATATCACCTCCTTGGACCTGTTTGTCATGTATCTGCTAATGCATGTTAAAGTGCAGTTAGCTTCACTGATCACTTTGTCACATTGTCGACTCATGTTCATCTTGGAGTCAGCAATGACTCCAAGATCCCTTTCCACTGATGTGCTGCTGAGAGAGTCCTCCCCCAGCCTATAAGCATGCTGATGATTTCTTCTCCCTCGGTGCAGCACCTTGCATTTGTCCTTATTGAACTGCTTCCTATTCTGCTTCGCCCATTTTCCCAACCTGTCCAGATCCGCTTGGATTCGTTCCCTACCCTCTTGTGTGCTAAGTTTACCCCATAATTTGGTATCATCTGCAAATTTGGACAGAGTGCTTTCCACGCCCTCATCCAAGTCACTAAAGAAGACATTGAACAGCACCGGTCCAAGGACCGAGCCTTGTGTGACTCTACTGCCTACATCTTTCCAAGTCGATACTGACCCATTCAGCACCACTCTCTGGGTGCAAACTCTAAGCCAAGTTGCCACCCACCTGACCATGTAATCATCTACGTCACAGTTGCTCAGTTTATCTATGAGGATATAATGAGCTACCATATCGAAAACCTTCTTAAAATTCAAGCAGATGACATCCACCTCGATTCCTGTGTCTAAGCATTTTGAGCTGTCGGGGGCCAGCTTCCTGGACAAATTGGCACTAAGTCAGGGTTTCTCAACCTTTTTCTTCGTGAGGCCCCACCTAGCATATTATAAAAACTCCGTGGTTTGCCTGTGCCACTCCCTGCATGGGAGAGGACCGGCCCAGCTCCGCAGCCTAGCCCACGAGGCCCCAGGAGCAGCGGGCAGGGCTTGCTAGGGGGAGCCCTGGGGCCTACTCACCTGAGCAGCAGCAGCAGCATGAAGCCTCACCTGCCCACCTGCAGTGCTGCCTGCAGGATGGAGGGTGGGTGAGCCCACCCCCGCCCTTTCCTTGGGACTTGCCTCAGCCCTGGGGGGGATGAGGTGGCTCCTCCCTGCACCCGGCTGATCTTGGTGGACCCCCTGAAACTTGCTGGGTGGCCATGGACCCCTGGTTGAGAATTTCTGCACTAAGTTACATCCCCAGGGCCCATCAGATCTGGGCCCCACTGAATAGAAAAAGAGTGGATCACTAAGACACACCTTCATATTGGGATATGAATATTAATGGGTCCTAACTCCTGCAGTTTGTTTTGCGATTGTTCCTGAGTAAATTCCCCTTCTCCTACATCCTTGGGTGGTTATTATGTTACCTGAGTGCACAGCGTGGCACAACTGCTTGTGCCTGGTGTGGTGGCATGTTGACTGCTTCGTTTGTGATAGATTGGATGGAAGATCTGAAGCAATGCAGTGCAGCAGGTGGCATAATGGATGGGACCTCAGACCAGCAAAGTACATTAATGGAGCTGCACACATGCTCCAAGTTATGCATGTGCTTAGGTTCTTTACTGGTTCAAGGCTTAGACCTGGAGAACTGGGAGCCAGGTTGCCTGGGTTCTGCTCATACCTCTGCCACTCTGTGGCTCTATGATCTTGAGTGAGTCATCAAGCCTTTTTTTGCTTTTGTTTCTCAAGCAAGGTAACTCCAGGAGGGTTTAATGCTTAACTGCTAATAATTAGCACTCTGTCTTTATGGAGCTGAGCCCTTCAGGAAAGAGAGTCTGTATTACCTCCTTTCTGCAAGTGAAGAAACCAACACACCGGGATGGAAAATGATTCCCTGCAGTAGCAGAACAGAGGAGAGAACCCAGGAGTCCTGACCTCCCACCCCACCAGGTGGTTCTCTTTTGACAGGCAGGGCTGAGGGATGCTGTAGCAGGGCTCCCCTCTTCCCAATCAAGTGAGTCCCAAAGAATGGGTTGGAGAACCAAGACCACAGGATTGTGTCTCTCTGATGTTCTTCATTCCTTTCCCATTGGGGGTTTTGCACAAGAGGGATCTTGTTTGGGTCTTACATGCACACACTGGTGTTTCCCCACCTCAGCACACTTCATTCTGTCAATAATGAATAGGTGAACCAGGGCAGTTCATTAAGATTCATTACTGCTGCAACCAGGGGTGGATCCAGGGGAGTGCAGTGGTGTGGCTGCACCCCACTTCAGATTGGATCACATCCCAGGAGCCTCTGGGGGCTTTTTGTCCCCAGACGCATAAGAACCTCCCTCCTTTCCAGAAGTACATTCCCACCCTTCCCCTCCCCTCTGCCCTGGGTGCAGGGGATCCCTCTGAGCTGCTCAGGGGTAGGTTCAGCTGAGAACAGTGACAGCAGCAGAGGCCATGGGAAGGGGAGGTTCCCCCTTCCTGTGCCTGCTTTCTGGGGGACTGGGCAGGGTGGGGGAACCCACCCCCGACCCACCTCCGGTGTTACCACTGTCACTGCTAATTCTTGTTTAAACCACAAGCTGCCTTCTCCTTTTTGGGATTTTGTGCTTAGCTGATGGCCACATTTTAGCTGACAGGTAGTGCGAACACACCCATATTCCTAATGCAGGCACAATCCTTGGGACTTAAGCATGTGTCTAAGCACCTTGCTGAATCAGGACGGACTTAAACAGATGTTTTATGTGCTGATTCGGAGCCAGCATCGCACAGCTTCTCCTTCCCATCACACGGCTCTGGGCGAGGGCGGCAGAACAAACTGACAACTACTCTGTAGCTTACTGAACTCGGGCTGTCGGCTGAGCCAGCTTGAATTTTCTTTTTCAGCAGCGATGAGTGCCTATAATTTCTGCTGAGGCCAAAGGGAGCTGCAGGGTCTCAGGAAAAATCGGGATGCTTTTATTTAGGTGCCTGGCTGCAGGGACCCATGTTGCAACATTGATCCTGATCTCATGCTGGGAGCGGGGTCAAAATCCTGTGCTATCCAGGGTTGTAGCCCTATCACCAGGCCACGGTCTCAGCTCTGTGCAGTGATCAGTAATAAACTCAGAACTCTTAGTGAATACATACATTACAGAAATGCCTCAAGGGTCCAACTGCAGCGAGAACATTTTGCTAGGTGTTGTATGAATACAGTCCCTTCCAGTCATGTAACTAGAATGGGGCAAACTGGGGCAGCCCAAGGCATGGACTTGGAGGGGGTGGGCAGAAAAAAAATGGCTGCCACTGAAGATGTGTTCGTAGGGGTGGTGGCAACTAGATGTTGCTACTGCGCATGTGTGTGGCAGCTGCCTCTGGTGCCTGGCTGCATCGTTATGCCTCTGGTCCCTGCCCCAAAGAGACAAGGTAGCGTGGGATTAGAAACAGAGGACCAGAGCAGGGAAGTGACTTGCCCAAGGTTGCTCTACAGGTCAGTGGCAGAAGGGGGATTAGACTGCAGCTCTCTGCAGACTTAGTGCTGCACTATGCTCTCTGGGTCTTGCTGCTTCTGTGCCTTTTACTGTGGAGGGCACTGATTTGGCAGTGGCTCCTTCAGGTTGTTCCTGTACAGGGGGTCAAACTTAGCACTCTCCCCCTATACATTGCCCAAGTACCTTTCCCTTCCTCCAGCAGCAGCTGGTGGGAGGGACAGGACTCCTTGGAAAAGGCTTTACCACTTGTCTGAAGCCGTGGGGCCGTGACCCAGAAAGGCAGTGATGGAAAAATTGATGCCCAAGCATGGATACCAGGGATCAAAGCGGGGGTGATGCAGCTGGGGCAGGGGGTGTCAGGGGTGGGGGAGGT
>NW_017728973.1:7145309-7147208 GCF_001723915.1 Gavialis gangeticus
TTGGCTGGGATGATCTAGTTGGAGATGGTCCTGGTTTGAGCAGGGGGTGGGGGAGGGAGGAAAATGTCAAGTTGCAATGATGGCAGTGATGGATGATGAGAGCAGAGCTGCTGCTTGGAACCAGGCGCAGCTCCCCCTGCTGCTGCCAGCCTGGAAAGAATGAGGCCCTTGTGAGAGCAGAGGCCTCCTCCCTTCTCTGCTGCTCCCCCCCAGCCACATGGACTTGAAACGAGATGCACAGAGGGTGAAGAAGAAAACAACCCCGGTCCCTAAAAACAAAGGATCCAAGGCAGGGCTAGGGCTGTGTTTTCTACATGCCTGGCACTGCTTGCCCTCATCAGCTACAAGTCAAAAGGCTTTTCAGTCTTCAGGCCTACTGTGGGGTATAGGGTGGCTGGGGTCCCTTAAACCTCACACACCAGCTTTCTATTCTTCGAGGGAGCAGAGTTACCCTCTGGAGGGATAAATACCCTTCCCAAGGGATTTAAATACTGGTGCTGTTGGCATTGGGGTTTCAGCCGGCTTTTGCAATGCTCTTTGCTGCCTTTGAGCTGTGTAGTTAAAGAGGGATGATTCCCAGTGCTATGATGCCAGTTAGGATGGGGAATGGGGGGTGGGCGGCAGCCTCACTGACAGGAGCTGTGCAACAGGCAGAGTGCCACCATGGTCTCCACCGTGGTACTAGCAGAGCCAAATTCCCCATGTGGCAGGATGGCTGAGTCCATGTCTGTGCATGGGTGAGGGGAGAAGGAGCCTGTTGGTTATGTTTCCTCTGCTCAGATAGGCTCTTTGTGCCCATTCCCAATGTGCATCCCACACAGATGCATCCTGTCAGGAGGTTAAATCCCATCTGGGGAGAGGAGGTGCAGCTGTCCAGGATGAGTAATTGCCAGCAGTGAGTTCAGGCTTAGCCCCGTCCCACCTTCCCTCAGGCCTTAAGTGTCTCTGGGCTATGGACATCGCTGGACAGAGCAATGGGCATTTCCAGAGCCACAGCATCCCTGCACTGCGAGACCTCTGGTGAGTACAGGACTCTCTAAGCAGACTTGTGCAGCCTCAGGCCAACAGAGAAGCCATCAGAGAGCACAAGCAGGAGGATTTATTGCTGAGGAGTTGCAGAGAGCTTGTCTGGGCCCCAGGGGAGTGAGTGGGAGTTGGGTGTTTGCTTCATTTTGTGACAGTGGCTCATCTGTCTTTCAGCGCTGTTCTCTTTCCTCCCATTCCTGTTGAACGTGGCAGTCGGGATCGTGCCGGGACTGGCATGTGGTTCTCTCAGCTAGTGCTCTTCTCCCTGGCCTCCTCCTGCCCCTGCGCTCTAGTCTGAGCAGCCAGTCTTCATCCCCTGGGTCTCTCGTGTCTCTGACGTGCAGGCTGGTTGGCTGTTTCACTAGCATTGTGCGTGGTATGTGCCATGGCTGCCACAGGCAAGAGTTGGGAGTGTGTGAAGGATTAAGTGATTCCTCTGTCTGTGTTGCTGAACAAGCCCAGGGCCAGATCTCCACCTGGTGTAAATCCATCCCCAGGGTATAAATCAGTATAGCCCCATTCATTTTGCTGGAGCTATGCGTATTTACACCAGCTGGGAATCTGGAGCCTCGTTCTATGAGGTGCCTTTGCCTTTTGCTTATGGAGAGTTGTGTGTTCTCCTAGCCCAGCACATGTACACAGAAATGTACTCGCATGCACGCAGTGGACACAGCAACTGGGGGGTTGGGCCATCTGGTTCACCAGCAAATTTTCGGGCACTTCGTATTATCATCATCATTATTATCAATAATAATAATATTGTAATGTGAATGTTATGCGTGTAACAGCAGGAGGAACCAGGGGGCAGTCTGCAGAGCTGTGCTGATTGTTAATTTGGACTGCAACTCCCCAAAATGCCCTGGGGCTGGGGAG
>NW_017728973.1:7152208-7169215 GCF_001723915.1 Gavialis gangeticus
GAGGGGTGTGGAGCACAAACTGATTCTCCCTCGGTCCCCAGAACTGCTTGAGCCAGCGCACTCAGAGCCCCTGGATCCAGCTCCTCTGGCAGTGGGGGCTCCCGCTGAGAAATGACATTGGGGAGAAAGGGAAAAAAGAAGAGGAAGTTTGAGGCTGGAGTAAAGGGAAGAGGGAACAGCGTGCATACATAACCTGGTCGGCCCTACACAGAGGAGTGTGTAGTAGAGCTGGCTCGGTCAGCCAGGACTGTGGACTGACGGAGCCAGACTCAGACTTGGGGGCAGCTGCAGGCTGTTCTTTGATCCTTTGGCTTGTGACCCTAACCCCTTTGATTTCCTGTATAAAAGTGGGAACTCCTCCTTGCTTCTTGTGCCAATTTCTGGGGCTGCAGGGTCAGCACATTATTATTATTGCTACTTTTTGAATCTCGCCAGCATAGAGCATGAGGCACTGAGCCACTGGGGCTGAAGGAAAGCAGGAATCCTGATGGCAGAAGGCCAGCTCCATCCCTCTGGACAGTTTATGGGGAGCACTGTTTCCTTGGAGGCACTTCTCCATTCTCACCACCAGGGACCTGCTGTCATCCAGGTGTTTGGTTGGGTTTTCATTCCTGCTTGGTGAGTTGTGGTTGGGACTGTGCGATGAAACCAAAGCACAGACCTGACTCCCTGGCTGTTGAGGCATAGGTAGAGCTTCAGAACTGTCTTTGTATTCACAGTCTATCTATATTGTGTGCATGTGCGTGTATGTATGTGTAGGAAACAGCTGGCTGTGGATTATGTGTGTATATGATAAGTAAATGGATCCACCCACATGTGTTTGGTGTGTATACACTTCCATATGTGCACTGGGAGTGGGAGCAAGTAATTGTGCAGATGTGTGCCATTGTCAGTGCACACTTATGAGTCAGCTGCAGTGGGGCTGCTGAGCTCTCCAGAGGGCAGCTAAGACCATGCAAAGTGCTGGTGCGAAGTTACGGCCACACTCTCTCCTTTTCATCATTCATTGCTGTTTATTTAATTCTTGGATGTTTCCCCCTGCTGCTTTTTTGCTCTTTTGTTTCTTCTCAGTTTGATCTGATTTATGTGTTTTTTGTTCTTCCCACCCCTCCATCCCTGGCAAACTTTTCCTTCTGGATTGCGTTCATTCATGAATTTCCTCCTTTCCTGTCCTTAACCAGGGCTCGATCGCATTGCAGGAGGGAAGAAGCCAGGACTCTGTTCCCTTTGTTTAAAGTCACCAGGTTAGTAAATGTGCAGGGGAGGGGACTAGCAGTGTTTCCCCCACACCCTTGTTCAATGTTGAATGTTCCACCTCCCCTCCTCACCTCTCCTAGACTCACAGCTGATTGCTGCAAGCTCACTCACAGCACTAAACCCTTTCCTGCTGTTCATGGCTGTGCTCCACAGGAAGCCTTCAGGCAGGGGTCTGGTAACGATATTGTCAGACATTAAGGATATGTGAAGGCAGCACCTGTTGCTTATTGTGGTTTGGGGGCTGGGGGGGAGAGCTGGGAACATGGGTATTCATGGGAAAGCACCTTGATTTCTGTTCTCCATGAATAATGAAGTCATCAAAGTCATGCTCACATCCTCTCTCCTGGGCAGAGGGCTGTAGCTGGGGAAGTCTTTCTCCTTGGAATATACTCTTGTCTTTTCTCAGCGGCAATCGGAAAAAGCTCTGCACACCCCAGGCACTGGCTTCTGGTTCTGTCCTTCTCACCCTGACCCCCTCTCACTGCAAGTGTTGCTGCTGAGGAGGAGATGGGAGCATGGGGGTGATGCAAAGACAGAGGGGATGCGGTGGAAGAAGGAGAGGCCTCTCAACCTCATTGGCTTTGGAACCGTTACCTGCACTGTTGTGAAAGTCTGAACGGCAAGGGAGGGTTTCAAAAAAAGATAATAAGGAAGAGGAACGCATCAGAATCTGTTCAGCAGCAACCCCTGCTGGGTCTGTCATAATAATAGATTTTGTTTCTATGGCATCTGTCGGCCCCTAATGCGCTGGGTGGTTCGCGGTATGGAAAGAGGGTTGTAGCAAAGGTTTTAAGTGCTTTTTTAAAAATGGGAACTGCATTAGGATCTTGTCAATCCAGGGTAGTTGCAGGGATTTAAAATAATAATAATAATAACAACAGCAATGATGATGATGATGATGATAATGATAATAATAATAGTAATATATCCAAATCTGTGGCATGGTGATGCTGTCTGCTGCCAGAAAGTGTGCCTTAATCCCAAATCCATGGACACTTCTACACTCCCTCCAACTTCCTTCCCAATTATGTCCTTTCAAGGGTGGTATGACTGCACCTTAGTGGGCCAGAGGTAGGATCCTGATCCATCATAGCCCCAACACCCAGCTTCTCTCCCTCCATCTCATCTCTCTCCAAGTGTGATTCCAGAACTGGTCCCCCAGCCACTGCCCACCAGTCCTGCTCATGTGGATGTTGTGGTTTTGCTATATTTATAATTTACTTTAACTGAAAGCCTGAGGCCGGGGTGTCAAATTCACCCATGTACTAGGCCAGATTAGACCTATTTTTGACCCCCCTGCCTTAGGCAAATTCCTGTTCTCAGTGGAGTTAATGGGAGTCTTGCTACTGACCTCTAGTGGGGTCTGAGTTTTGCCCCTGATCTATGCTGGGGTTTTGGCAATCCATGCAGCTGCAATGGGACAGTGTTGTGCTTCAGCTTCTGGTCTGAATGTGGGGTCGCCTTCCTGGTGTGCCTTTTTACACTGAGAACTTGCACCAGTCTACCTACATCCATGCCAGAGCCCACTCTATAAGCTAGGGTGGCACCAAATTGTGGACAATGAGGAAGGACTGGAAGTACATGAAACAAATCCAGGAGAACTCAGGAGTGGGCTTGGCCTCCTCATTCAAGGACCAAAGTCTGGGCAGTAGGAAGAGATGAACCTTCTTGATATAAAATCCAAGGCAGTGAGACAGTGCAATAGAATTTAATTGTCTTCCACCCATGTGGCTTACTGGCTGTTCATATAACACAACTTACTGAAGTGTGAAGAGGATAGCAGACTTGGGCAACAGCAAATGGCTGGTCCTGGCCTCTGGGGCCGTGAATTCTGCTTTGTCTTGTCTTGTTCACTAACCCAGATCTATACATAAAATGATATTCCTGATTATACAGGCCTGTGAGTTTGATGCTCAGCTGGAGGGCAGGTTGGTGGCATCTTTCATTGGAGCCATATAGAAGGGGAGTCTTAGAATCGAAAGTTACATTTCTGTTGCCCCTTGCAAAAGGTAACAGTGGACTAGTTTTCAAACCTGGAAAGGTCTGTTATAGGATTTTCCCCTCATTGTAATGCTTCTGGATTGGTCCCATGGATCTTCACAGGTCCCAGAATCACCAAGTGTCATGGAGTTGCTGGCATGCCCCCAGGTCCCATGTAGATGTGGTGGGAATGAGTGAAAAATGTAACATACTGGGGGCATGTAGAAGACAAGTAAGAATAAAAGGGAGGGGGATTTGGTGGGTTAAGCCAGGGGTCTCAGACTGTGTTCAGTTCCTGAGTCTGCCTTGGGCAGGTCACTCCAGGCCAGATTTTCAGCCCCTTCTTAACATCCACAGTTGAGGCTAGATGTTTTGGGAGCTTGGTACCCAGCAGTGCCACACTGCTAGTCAGGACTAGACTTTCAAATATTTGGACCTGATGGAGGATGCTGAGCTCTTTTGAAAAAAGTCCATGTCTTAATGTCTCTGGCCTTCAGGTCACAGCTGTAAAAATGGGGATAAAAATCCTACATTTCTTCGGCCTGTAGCGCTGTAATAGCAGAAGCCTGGAAAGGGTTAAGAAGAGATCCCTGTCTAGCCCCAGGCTGAGCAGACAATAAAAGGAAGAGGCAGGTGGGGCTGGGCTGGTGTATCTTCTTTGCTTCAGGCTGAAGTATGGATGCTCTTTGGGCTGATAAGCAGCTTTTTTAGTTGAATGTAGTTCCCTTTTGGACAGCAAGCAGTGCCTTGAGCAAGGGGCTTTGGGAGGGCTGGGGGGGGATTTCCTTTCCCTGACTGATGAAAAAGTTTATGCCACCTTTTTATATCCCCCTCCTCAGCTTGTCCTGTAGGAGATACTGGGCAGGGACTGACTCACTGAGTCTGCCCAACACAGCAAAGCCCTGATATAATTTAGATGCTGCCATTGCGCAGATTGTAAATAATGGCTCAGTGTAAACAAGACAGTCTGTCCTGACCATGCTGTTCAAACTATCCCTCCCCCAGCTGGAGACAGCTAGTCCTTGCATCATCCCCAGGACATCACCAGATCCAAGCCTGATGTTATGGTTCTTGGTAGGCTGGAAGTGTTTGCATAGCAAACAATAGTCATGACACCACAGCACAAAACTCCCCATGCTGCGCCATAGTGGGAGGCAGGAGCATTTTCCAGCACCTGAGAAGGCCAGTGGAAAAACCAACCCTAGAAGAAAGTGAGCCTTTTTCCAAGCTAGCCATTTGCTGACCAGCTTGCTCATCCCCTGTTTAGAAGCCCCCTTGAACTGTAAGTGGGAAGAGACATCCACTTAATTTTTCTGACTGTGCTGGTTTGGGGCATACACCTCTTTCCTCCCAAAGAGGCTTCTCAGTGGCCTTCCTGCAGCCAGCTCACTACTCTGGGCTTCTGGTGGAGCAGGTGTTCACATCTACCATGCACATCTACCACCCCACATCTACCTCGTGTGTGGCATGGCACAAAAGGGACATGTGATTGAAAAACGCCACTCCTTACCCTCCCTTCGCTTCATCAGGGCCATTCATTAACAATTTCAGTAATTAAAAGGCAGCTGGTTTGTGCACCTTTGTTCCCTTTTAAGGAGGGAGAGCTCCAGGGGAAATTCTGTTTCACAGCACACCCATTGGGATGCTCTTTTTTGCTAGAAATGACAGAAGAATGACCACACTTGATTACTGGGGCAATAAGATTCTGGCCAGGGGAGTCAGATCAGCAGCTCTTGGGGCTTCACAACTGCACAGTCAATGCCTCTCCCAGCCTATGGGGTTTGCCAGGAGGGCCTGATCCATCTGTGAGGGATCAGGGGTTCTGTCTGACTGGTTGTGGACATGACGAGTGATAAGACCTGCATGAATCTGCTGCACTATGGTTAAGGTGCCGACCTATGCCTTGGGAGACTTTGGTTCAGTTCCTAGCCCTGCCAAAATTTCCTTGAATGACCTTGAGCAAATCACTTAATCCCTGCATCCCTTAGCTCTCCAGTGGCAATCCTTCCTTTGCTAGTTAGTGTTTTAGTACAGTACCTAGCATGATGAGCCTTCAATTTCCCTTTCGGCCTCTGGGTGCTAATGTAACACAAATAATGTCATCAGCAAGAATCCCTCCTTGGCTGTAAGACTTGCGCAAACTTCACAATGGTTAGGCAACTGGTGAGCTGAGACTGCTGACCAGCATTGCCTTATTGTTTCCTTGTGTTCTCTCTCTCTCTCTCTCTCTCTCTCTCTCTCTCTCTCTCTCTCTCTCTCTCTCTGCATCCACCTGATGTCTCAGGCTCCTATACCTCCATTGTCAGTTCTTTGGGGCTAAAGACTAGCTCTTTGTTCTGTGTTTGTACAGTACCTCACATAAATGGGCCCTACTCCATGACAGGAGCTTCCAGCTGTGACCGCAGCATAAATAATAATCATTATTATTCATAGATTCATAGATGTTAAGGCCAGAAAGGCCCATTCCGATCATCTAGTCTGACCTCCTGCATAATGCAGGCCATAAAATCTCGCACAGTAATTCCTTCATCCAGGTCATAACTTTTGATGGAGCCAGAGTATATCTCTGAGAAAGACATCCTGCTGTGATTTAAGGACTGGAGGTGATGGCAAATCCACACCTTCCTTGGGCACATTGTTTCAGTGGTTAATTTTTCTGGTCATTAACAATGTTTCTCCTCTGAATTTATCTGGCTTCACTTTCTGGCCCTTGGGTCTCATTCTGCCCTTGTCTGCAAGATTAAAGGGCCTTCTGCTCCCAGAAATTCTGTCCCTGTGTAGGCCTGTGGGCTGTGGCTAGGTCACCTCTTCACTTGCTGGTGGCAGGTATGAGCTTGGCCTGCACAAAGGAACTATGGGCACCTTCCTCAGGGATCCTGGCACCTAGCTCGAATGACAGCCCTGTGGTCAGGCACCTGCTTTCCTGTCCTGCTTCAAGAAAGGGGAACAGATAAAATTGGGGGTGGGGAATATGTTTCTTTACCCCAGCATTGATGCTCTGCTAGGGGCATTACTGCAGGGTTGCTGTCATATGCAGTCACTAGAGGCCTCAGAAAATTTTTCAAAAGTTTCTTAGTAACACAAAAGCCTGACCCCCACGCTCATTAGTGCTATAGGAGCCGCATCCCATTGAAGGCTTCTAAGTTACTTGGGTGTCTTTGAAATGTTCTCCCCTTAATTTGCTTTTCACCAGACCAGGGACACTGACTAGGTTTTAACTCTGGTAATTTCCAAGGTACAAACTTTAACTTTCTGCTGAAGGTTGCACAAGATACGGGGTTGTCATTGTCTGCCCTGAGCTCAGGTGTGGATTTGCTGTGTGCTGTTCACCTGCTGCCATGTGGGGACCCTGGCCTAAGAGATGCAGGCTGATATTTGCCCACCTGGCTGTATATCAGACAGTCAATTGGGCAGCTCTGCGATTGAGCATCTCATAGAAAAAGCCTGTTAATGGACCAGAGTAGTGTGAAGGATCAAAGGAAAATTATAGGATTGCCCCTGGCAGCCAGCTGAGGCCCTGGGCAGGTTAATGCAGGATGCTGGGTTTTGTTCTCTATCGTACTGTTTGACCCAACATACCCAGCTGTAATGTGGGACCAAGAGCTTTTTCAGAGGGTGGATTCCTGCTTGCCACAGTGTAGTGGCCCTGGGGTGGTTGGGAAAGCAGCTATGTGGAGGGCAGTGATGATAGCCAAGGGAAGGGGACCACTTCTTCTCCCAGGTTCTGTGAGTCTGTGGTGCAGCACCCATCCTCTGCCCTGTGCCTGCCTCTTTCCCATGCTCACAGAGCTGGGATATTAATGCAGCCGATGCCATTTAATCACCCTCCCCCGGCGGGCGGCACAAGGAGGAATAATTCACAGCATCAACGGCTTTTTAATAACGCTGTGCTTCAAGTCAATTTCCCAAGCGCTCGTTTGCCTTTTAATTAAAATAATCATTTCCCCCCCTAAAAAAAAAATCAACAAAGCAACGACAAACTGGCTTCCTCCCTGCACCTGCCCGTCTCCTCCTCCTCCCTCCTCTCTCTGATGCTGTCTGAGCATTGACACTACAGTGGCCCTTGGGATAGATCCTTACCCTCTCTTGCCCCTATCCTCATTGCAGACAAATTGCAGCTCTGGTACACAGGCAGTGAGGGATGCTTCTACCTCTGGTTTCTCATCTGTGGTATTAAAATACATGTAATGTACAGGGTCAGGACCTGAACTGATTTAAATCAGCACAGAGCCATTGAAATAAGTGGAGTGATGGCACTCTACACCGGATGAGGTTCTTGTCCCATGTTATCTGGTAGTGTTTGGACCATGATGAATGGGATTGATTTAGCTCCAGGAGATGCAAGTTGGACCAGTGGTTGGTGCATTAACCAAGGGGTTGGGGGACCTGGGTTTGAGTCCTTGTTCTGTTGTACATACCTGGTGTGATTTCCTGCAAATCACTTAGGCTGTCTTTTGCCTCCAATTCTCTTCTAAATCATGGGGAATAGTGTCCAGTATTAGCAGGGGAGGGCTCAGGAATTGTGGGGGCTTTACAGATGGAGGTCTCTTTCCACAATTCAGCACAGTTCCCTTAATTAAGCATTTTGGAAGATGGTCCTTGTTTTCAGTGCAGTGAAGAGTGCAGCAGCCTCCCTTCTGAGAAGTAATCAGGGCAGTGTTCTGGCCCGCCATTTGTGTGAGTAGGATGGGCACAGGCATCCATGGGAAATATGCATGTATTTCTTCATTTGAGGACAGTACTGTCCCCTGGCTTGGGGAGAATGAATTGCTGAATCATAGCTATTGCAAATTGATCTAGTGAGAGGAGAGGAGGGGAGGCAGAGAATGCTGCAAGCCCAAAGTGCTCTGCAAATATTCACTCAATCCCACCCGCAGCTCCTCTGCAATGTAGGGAAACATTACCACTGCATAGCAGAATGGGGAGACTTAGCCACAGAGTAGGGATGGGAGTGAACTGCTCAGAACCATGTAGCTTAGGGCAACCTGGGGCATCTCTGCTCCTGAGAAGCTGGTAGAACTGCCCTTTCACCTTGCAAAACAGTTCTTGGCCGGAGTACAGTGCCCTGATGCAACACCATGATCTAGAGACACTTGCCTTGAGATGGCTGAGAGCAGGATAGGTCTATGTGTGTGAAGAAGGAAGAAGGTGAGACGGTGATCCCTGGGGTCTCCAGTCACTAAACATGGTGTTGGTTCTGGCTCTCTTTGTCTGAGTAGATCTCCTATTGGAACTGTGTTTTCCCATATGCTGCTGTCTCTCAGTCTAGTGTAGGTATCTGAGCCCCATTTCAGTGGTGCTTGAGCACCACAGTCTGTCATGTATTTATCTGCACAACAGTTTGCTGGGAGGAATTACTCCCATTTCATAGGTAGGAATTGGGGCCCAGAGGGACCAAGGCCCAGATCTTCAAAGATCTAGAGGCACCTCATTCTTATGTAAGGCAATAGAAGTTCAGGACTTAACTAACTTTAGTGGATTAGGCCCTGAATTGCTTACCCTTGGGTGAGACAAAGTGGGCAGAATCCTGGTCCCTCCCAGGCTGGGATAGTGCTGGGCAATGTCGCCTGTCTTTCCAAAACATATGGCAGTGCATGCACAGTAAGGGACAGGGTTAACTTCTCAAGCCAGCACTCTTACAGGTTGCTAGGTAAGCAGCCTCAGGATGGCCCTCACCTGTGGGAGCTGGCTCTGCTTTGCACTGCTCTCTATTCTGCTGCAGAGTTGCGGAGGGCTCTGGAGCAGCTCAGAGCCAGAATTCTAGCTCTTCTGTTTCAATGAAGCTCTGCTGAACAAAACTCGGTTGATAAACTTGTTTTTTAATTTTGCTACTCTGGACTCCTGACTGCTCTTCTAGATACAGCACAACTTCCTCTCTTCCTACATCTTTGATTGTCCCTGGGGAGTTCAGGGAGTGTGTTCTCATCTTGGCAGGGCTTTGGCTCGAGAGCAGGGAAGAAGGATGGGGACGCTAGTGAGCGGGGACCCGGCAAGCAGTGATGTGTGAGGCTAGCACTGGGGCAGACAAGGCAGGAGCTAGCAATTCTGCCACACAAATGAAGTCGTTGAACTGGGGTCAGCAGATATATGGCAGCCTGACTGGGAGCCAGGGGCCTGTGTGCTGAGGCTGTACCACCAGCAGATTTGATGAGCAGTGAGAACACTCTTAGCAGCTGGCAGTGCAGCGACTGTCACCTTTTTGGCAGCCTGTGGAAGGTCTCATTCCTCATTAACTCATCTCCAAAACAAAGGAGGGGAGGAGAGAGAGAGAGACTTGATTTGCTGCATCATGTCCAAAGTCTGGCCGGGAAGAATTCCATATTCATATGGATCAAAAGTTTTGGCCAAAGTGTTTGGCAAAATGAAAGCAGCTGACAACATACCTAGGGGTGACTGCAGCTGTATGGTGAGGATGACGCAGTGACAGAAACAGTGCAAGGCAGAGACCAGAACTCAGGGAATGAGCTTACAAACAAGTGACCACCAGGTAAACCAAAGCAGGGATTTACAACATTTGACCCCAGCAGACTTCCTGCCTACGGCAGGGGGGCTGGACTCAATGATCTCATGAGGTCCCTTCCAGCCTCTGATGTCTATGAAATGATGTCAGTTACTCCATGGTAACCATGCCTGTGTGCATGCTCATACCCCATGGTATATGAGAGCTTGCTCCTCAATGAAAGAGGGGCAAGATACTTGTAGGTTAGCTTTCATTTATCCTGAGGTAAGATCATGCACCTGGGTGGTTACTGTGTAACAGGTAATACAGGGTAATATCTGTCCTTGTTCACCTCGTAGTAACTTGCTTGTGAGCTGTGCCCAGAACTGCAAAGCATGAGGAAACATGCTTGCGTGCAATGTGTGTAATGACAAGAGCAAAGGAACTGAGTCAGGACCCATTGATTTTTTTTTTTTTCCCCCCTGCCATGTTGAATGACTTCAAACAGGATTGTCGTTTGTCTGTTGTCCGTGTAGCCTTGTCCACACCACAGCCCCTTCGGCAGGTCATGCTTGGCACCAGATACCAAAAGCAGAGCTAGATTTTCTAAGGAACTTGGCTCCCCTTCTGCTGGGGGCCGGGACACCCCTAGTTCTCATTAGCAGCTGCCGGGGTCTGAGCCCTGATCAAAATTCTGACTTTGAGGACTTGATCTTAGGTGCTAAGCACATATAGCTGCCACTGAACCCAGTGGGAACTATGGGTACTCAGCAGCTCTGGGAAATGGGTCAGATAAGACATCCCTGTTGTGCTCAAAGACAGTGTTTAAGTCCTCAAAGCCCCATGGCTGGAGCATGATATTGGGATTGGCTTTGTCAGCCTGTATGTCACACAGCCATTCACCCCAGAATTAAGTGCTTCACCCTGGTGTAAATGGTTCCTCAAGATGTGGGGTGACGGGCTGCTTTTGGCACCCAGGATTCCTGAGTGGTCTCCCATTCAAGTCCTAGGCAGGCACTGGGCTGTTTAGCTTCTGAGATCACATAAGCTGTGAAGGATGAAGGGGAAGCACACCCACCTCTGAGGCTGTTTCCTGAAGACTGTGTCTTTTGCCCATGTTTGCACCTTTGGGTTACTGCATACCATGGAGACAGACCGCTCCTGTAGGGCTGAGGTTAGGCTGGTTTGAATGGCCTCTTCCCCTCTTCCTTGTTAGCAGCTCTGCTTCTACAGACTCTTTATTGTCTTTCTAAGTGACGTGTCACTGTGCCAGACAGCTCAGCCATTTGCAGGTAACTCCTGGTGAACTGTGCTCTGTGCTCTTTGTCTGCTTCTGGCAAGCCATCGAGTCAGGTTTATGCTGAAATTGAGCTCTTTCTTGCATCTTTTTCCTCTAATGAGAGAGATGCAGGGTACTTGCCATGAAGGTGAAGCAAATCAGCCCAGCAGTGGGGGTTACATTGCAGAAGGGCTGAGTAGTTCATCAGCTGGGGATGTACACTCTGCATTTGCAGGGCCTGGGCAAAGGCCCAGAACACACGGTACCTTTGCTCTCCCCCTTTCCTGCTGTGGGAAAGAGCACTGGCTAGGAGCTGTGTTCAGGCCCCATGGGTCCTGTCTCCTGAGCGACAGAGAAGCAGAGCGCACTTTTGACAGGGGCGGGCAAACATGTCCTGAAGTTCTCGCGGCCACCCCTCCAGGTATTCGTGCTGTCTCAGTTGCTGACCTCACAGAGGTGCTAATCTGGGGGATCTGTCTGGGAGCATGGTAGTTGCTGACAGGTGATTTAGGGAGGCACAGAGAGGGGGCATGGAGCATGGATGCCAGTTAAAATAGAAGCCAGACTTCCAGGCTAAAAACAGTGCTGTATTTTTGGGGAATGTTATTTTTCATTTGACCTTAGAAAATGGTCTCTGTGCATTTGTCTGCACGGTGCAATGCCAAACCAAGGAGACAGCGATGAGATGACTCTAAAAAGGTGTGTCTGTGCTCTGTCTCTGCCATGTCCCAGCTGGGATGTCCCGTTCACCTGCTCCCAGCAAATTCAGAAACATGCTGGTGAGGCCACACAGGAGCATCACCCCTCAAGCATGTCAGAGACTGAGGTATCAAAACTGACTGAGGAGGGACTTCCTAGGTGCCATCACTGCCACATTTCCAGGTGAGTGGTGTGTGTGGGCAGGAGTGGGAGCAGGGCATGTCTGGGGGAATCCCAGCCTGGACATGCCAAGGACATGGAGTATTTCCTAGCAGCTGAACTGACTCAGGTACCAGAATCAGTGCAGCCGTGTTAGTCTAGGCAAAGTGCCACACAAACTTACTTACATTGCTTCTGGTATGTCAGCTACTTTCAGTCTCCCCATAGCCTTGCCCTGTGGATGTACACTGGATGTATGACCCTTTCCAGCTTTCTTTCTTTCTGCCCAGCAGTTCTAAATTGTGTTAATTTTAGGTATTTGGTGTGTGCAGATGTAACCCTTGATGTGCCAGCACCTGGTTGCCTTACTATGAGTTTCTCTTTGGAAATGTTTCACACATTTCCCCCATCACTTGATGAGCTGAGAAGTTCACATGTGTTGTGAGATAGGACAGTAATGGCATCTGTGTTTCAGACATGGGGACTGGAGGCACAAAGGCCAAGTACAGACAGTCAAAAAGTCGAAGCCTGAATCAATTCAATCTTTGCAGGTTAGTCTAAACTGCATAGATTGAACTGATAAGCAAGTGAACAGGCATTCACTTCTGATTCTGGAAATGCAGCCAGATACCTGCAGTGGCCCAAGCCAGAAGCCTGCTAGAGCATACCTCCCTGCTCTGCTGGAGCAGACAGGACAAAGGCTAGCCCACATACCCAATAAGGGGGAATTATAGGGGAGGTGCAAAGCATCCTGGGATGCTGGGAGACTGAGAGTTAACTTGACTCTGGAGGGGATCTGGGACAGAAGTTCAATAAACTAATTTAATCTGAATCAGTTAAGTCTGATCCTACATTCATCCAGGTTTATCTTAAACTAGTTTTGGCCATTTTGAAACTTCTGTTGTGTTACAGATTTGAACCAGTTTCCAGTCATTTATATTGGTGTATGCATCACTTCTGTCCCTAGCCAAAGAGGGTCATGGGAAGTCAGCAGCTGAGCTGGGAAATGAACCCATTTTCCTGAGCCCCCCTTCCTCCCTTGTTGTCAGTATCACCCTTGGGCATGTTCATTTTTCACCTGCTTATAGCTGAGAGCTGAATGCAGCCTGCCTATGTGAGCAGGGTATGTAGTCTGAAAGATGTGTAGGACCAGACTTTCAGCCCCTGTGCCAGGACTTTGTGTGCCCAGCTCATGCCTGTGAACCAAGGTAAACACCCCCCATGCACATGAAGGTGTCTGGCTGCCCAGTTCATGGAGCCTCACGTTTCTGGGGGAAGTCAGCCAGGGATGCATGAGCACTGGGGTCAGAATGCTAATGTCAGCCCCAAGGGCTGAGAAGATGTGTCCCTAGGTGCACACTATGTAAAGTACTGGCTTGGGAGCCATCTCCTTTTGTCTAGGGCAGGGAGATGACGGCCGGCATCATGTTTTGCCGATGCCTGTGAACTGAACAGCACTGAGAGAAATTACCAAAAAAAAAAAAGAGAGAGAGAGAGAGAGAGAGAAGGGGGAAAGAAAGGAGCCTTTCCCTTCCCCCATTCCATCCTCAGAGGTGTCTGCAGTTCTGCACTGACAGGTTCAAGGCTGATGAGCTTCAAATCTGTCATCGCTGTTGATATACCTATAATTACTGTCTGATGCGCCAGAATTAGACTGAGAGCTGAGTGGTTTGATGCAGACACGGGTGTCCTTGGCTGCCAACAAGAGGTTTAACAGCAGTGAGATTGTGCATGGAATTGACCCCCACGTATGAGCCTCTAGGTCTCCCCCTCCCCTCTCAATATTATGGGAATGATGTGTGAGGACTGGCACATGGAGCCACCCATGCATGATGCCATTGCCTAGAAAGAGGCCCCCGAGAGAAAATCTGGAGGCTTGAGGATAAGGAATGGGATGTTATATTTACTTACCCATCTTGCAAGAGGCAGAGATCCACGACTGCCTCATCTGAGGTGACAGGACAGGTTCTGCACTTCACTTGCTCCTGGGCATCTTGTTGAGTCATTTCTGGTCTTGGAGCATAGCTGGGGGGTGGGTGGCGGGGGAAGAGGGGATCTTCCAGCTTCTTGATGGACCCACTGGGGTTGTCAGTTCCATCAGACTCCGGATTGTATACCCTGCTTTACCTCCAGTAAGGAATCCAGCCTCATGCCTGTCTGCCCATCTCTCCCACCAGTCACTCCTGTTTTGTATAAAGGGAAAAAAACAGGCGTGGCAGTTTGGTTTTCAGAGACACTCAGCACTGGCTGGCTGTTCCCATTGATTTCAGTAGCCAGAGGCTTAGGGGTGAGGAATAATATTAGACAAATGAGAAAGTAATAGAGCAGGGAATAGAACCCAGGAACACAGAGTCCCAGGAAACCAACTCTCAGAGTCCCACCAGGCTCTCGGAGTCAGGCTCTCAGCAGATGTAAATGGGTGAAACTCCCATGCATTCCTAATTTACACCCATCTTGAGTCAGACCCCTGGCTTCTGTGCTTCCCTGTCTGTGGAGCCATATTAAGCTTTTGCTCCAGGTTCATGTCCATGTGTGTTCAGTTTGTCTCAGATCAGCAGGCAGTCTATACAGAGGGCATTGGCGAACCCCCTTAGCTCTAACCCAGCGGTCTCGTATCCCGATGCCCCATTCTTAGCTCTGCTGTTCTCCACTATGCTCACCAGCCTTCTGTTGCCAGCCATTGTTGGCTTAAGTGAGGGTTACCCCCAACCTGTGATAAGGTATTAAAGCCCTTATCATAGTCCAGGGCCTGTAATTCACATCACAAAAACCAATAAATGGGAGCGATTCAGAATCGTTTAGCAGCTTCTGCATGGGAAGAGAGAGACCAGGACCTCAATTAAGCTATTTGTAAATTGTTAATTTAAGCATCTCGCTCAGATGCCTTAAATTGCTCCCTCCCGCAGCTTACAAATGGGTAAAGAGCGCAGAAATATAAATGGAGCAGTGGGGAAATGGCAGTTAGTTACCGTTTTCGGCAGCGGTAATAGTACTGTAGCTAACAGCGCTTTGATTTAAATCAGAGTAAACCATAGCATTCTTTAAAGAAAGATCAGTGCGGGAGTGGAGGCCCACAGGTAAAGCGGATCCTGCAGAGACCTGGTGCATGAGGCTTGGGTTGCACGTGGGAAGGTGCAGATATTTCCGTGCCCTTCAGGAGAACCACAGGACGCACCAACATGGTGAGAGCTGGAGGGTTCGGGAGAGGCAGAGTGCCCCCAGCTCCTACTGGTCTGATGGAGCCATGAGGGGCTCAGGCCAGGTTTTGAGGTCAGGGATAGTTTCCTGCTTGAGCTTTGTGTATACTGAGGGAACTTCCAGGCTCGGGCTTTCCTTGTCAGGCAGCCTAGGTTAGTAGATTCTCATTAGCAGGAGCACAGTAGATTGTAAAGACCCTAACTAATATTGAGGCCCTGTTGTGCCTGGGCAATGGACAAATACAACAAGAGAGAGCCCCAAGAGGCTTAGGCCCAGCTCCTTAGAGCTGTGTAAGCACTTAACTCCCATTGATCCCAATCCCAGGGGAGCTAAGCACCCAAAGACCATTGAGGATCTGAATGTTGTTTAATGCGTGAGGGGAAGCAGAGACCCAGAGAAATGAAATAAATCCTGCCAGGTCACACAACAAAACCCAGAACAGAACTCAGTGTCCCAGCTATTAGTCTGTGGTACTGCTTGCATGTAGGGCACTGGTACTTCTCTAAAGAAGTCGGCATCGGGCTGGTTCTTGCCATATACATAGCTCTGGACCACTTCTTTTCCAGGAAATGGCGATTTGTGGCTGTTTCTATAATAGAGGCCAAAGCACTGATAACTTGCTACTGGGACGATTTATAAGTGAAGAATACCTTTGCAGTGTATGATTTCTTCCCTAAAGGGGTGAGAGGTCACCTTGCATGGTAGTTAAGTGTCTCTATTGACTGCATCTCTCTTGCCTATAGAGCTATTGGGACAGGGTTGTGTTTAAACCAGTGCACCTGGTCGCCTTAGGACCACTCCTCCTTCCCGTCTGTTCTGCAATGGTTTGACTGTTCTGGTTGACTCCTAATGATTGTGAGTCAGATTCTCAGCTGATCCAGAGTGGCTTAGCCTCCATGGTAGCAAAAAAACTGCATTAATTTACACCATTAGATCTGCCCTGTGCATCCAAAGCACTGCATGCAGGGTGATTTAGCAGCAGGGCTGCCCATTAAAGCCAAGGAACTCTTGAATTTAAAAACCCCTCTGTGGCTCTTTGGAAATATACCTCCTACAGAGTCTGTCTGAGGAGGAGGATAAAGCATGTGGGACCTGGTTTGCTTGATTTCACATTTTTAAATGTGTCTGCTGCCTGCATTTGCTGAATTTTTGGATGTAGGAGGAAGATGCTTGCAGCCTCTTGGTCTGGTTGGAATCATCGGTGGGTTGATGGGTGGAGAAACTTCCTGTTCCCTACTCCCTGCCCTGTGAAACAGACCTACAAAGGCCACTACCATAATAAGCCTGCCCAGCCCCCAGCCATGGGTCTACAAGTCCTCAACAGTGTAGCAGGCAAAAGATGTTAGCATCTCAACAGCTGCAAAGCAGACAAAGGCTGCAGTGGAACAAGATTTCCAGTTGTCTCGGCCTCCTTGCCATTGGATTACGGTCCTGTTCTGTCAAAAACTGTGGAAGCTGATGAGCAGAAGCTTCTCCACAATAAAAGAAATCGCACACAAGCATCTTCCATGAAAATGGCTTTTCCAGCACATTTTTAAAGCCCTTTAGCAACCAGCTAGTGACTGATAGCAGGATTGTGAGGTCTAGAAGCTCCTAGTCATGAACTGGCATGAAGATGGCAGTTATAAGAAGACTGTCTAGCACTTGGATGAGGCAGAAATGCGATTTGGCAGCTGTAACTGTGACTGAGCTGCCCTCTTCAGGATCCATTCTGCTTACCCAGTGTAGGGAGGGGGCTAGAAAAGGTGCCCCAAACGTAGCCTGTCTACCTTCTTCTTGACTGGATAACCACATCTAGTGGGATCATATTTACTGAGGTCAAAGACACACAATCAGTTTCAGGACCTGGAACATCAGGACCCTCAGGGACAATGCTAATAATGAACGCCCAGAGTGCCACACTGCAATCATGGCTGAAGAACTCCGGTGACACAACATCAATGTTGCTGCACTGAGCAAGACCTGGTGAACAGGAGATGGGCAGCTCAAAGAATAT
>NW_017728973.1:7169226-7169696 GCF_001723915.1 Gavialis gangeticus
GAAGAACAGATGGTGGGAAGACAAGGTGAAGGAGATTCAGCATCTCACTGTTGCCCACAATATGCATGTTTTTTTCAGTGCCACCAAATCCATCTATGGTCTGAGCATTCAGGAACCCACCCCCCTTGAGACCTCAGGTTGGAGGAGACTTGATCAAGGAAAGGGGAGCCATCAACCCCCATTGGAAGGAGCATTTTGAAGACCTTCTCAATCAAGACTGTTGTTGATGAGAGCATTCTCAACTCCATCCTGCAACACCCGGTCAGAGACAGTCTCAGACTCTCTCCAACCTTTGACTACGTGAGGAAAGCCATCAAGCAGATGAAGAACAACAGGCACCCTGAGCTGATGGTATCCCCGCAAAAATCTTCATGCAGGGGGAGTGGAGGTCACATCACAGCTCTTGCCCTTATCTTAAGGATCTGGAATGATGAGGAGATCCCAGGTGGCCTCAGGGATGCCATGACCAT
>NW_017728973.1:7174696-7202134 GCF_001723915.1 Gavialis gangeticus
CCACCCCCCTTGAGACCTCAGGTTGGAGGAGACTTGATCAAGGAAAGGGGAGCCATCAACCCCCATTGGAAGGAGCATTTTGAAGACCTTCTCAATCAAGACTGTTGTTGATGAGAGCATTCTCAACTCCATCCTGCAACACCCGGTCAGAGACAGTCTCAGACTCTCTCCAACCTTTGACTACGTGAGGAAAGCCATCAAGCAGATGAAGAACAACAGGCACCCTGAGCTGATGGTATCCCCGCAAAAATCTTCATGCAGGGGGAGTGGAGGTCACATCACAGCTCTTGCCCTTATCTTAAGGATCTGGAATGATGAGGAGATCCCAGGTGGCCTCAGGGATGCCATGACCATGACAATCTTCAAGAAAGGAGACAAGTCCAACTGTGGAAATTGCAGAGGGATCACCTTGCTGTCTACCACAGGAAAGATCATTGCGAGAACCCTCCTGACCTGTCTCTATCCACTTGCTGAAGAGCTCCTGCCAGAATCTCAGTGTGAGTTTAAGCCATTAAGAGGTACAACTGGCATGATCATCACAGCTCACCAGCTGGAGGAAAAATACTGGGAACAACATAAATCTCTTTACAGGGCCTTCTTTGACCTCATGAAAGCCTTTGACTCTGTTAGCTGAGAAGCACTGTGGAGGATCCTGCTCAATGATGACATGCAAGTGGTGGTTCTTAGTAACAAATCTATCACAGATCCCTTTGGATGCATTCAGACAAGTGCACATGTGCATTTTCCCAGGGACAAATAGTAGTGGCACATAGTTGTGCCACTGCTTCTTGTCCTTGGGGAACACCTGTGCATGCATGCTCTGGTGTGTGGCAAGTTGCCCTGGGTGGGTTAGGGGAGGCTGGGGCCAGCACCTGGGCTGGCCCCAGCAGCCTTACCTGGGCTCCTGTGGGTGTCTTGGGGCTCCAGCAGCTGCAATCCAGTGCGCAGAGCCTGGTCAGCAGCTGGAGTGTGGCTCCAGCTGACCAGACTCCGGTTTCAGGCAGTGCACACTGCTGCTGTGTGCTCCACCCTGCTTTTTTCAGGTGCAGGCTTTTTTGACACTAGGATCTCTTGGTGATAAAAGCAAGTTTTATTCTCCCAGCTCAGTCAAGGCATGCACTTAAGAGGAGGGCAGAGAAAGCACTTCAAGGATGTCCTCAAGGACATCTTGAAAAAAATGCAACATGGACATCAACTCATGGGAGACTGTCACCCCAGTCCACCCCAAATGGAGGAGGAGCCTGCTGCGTGGATCTCAGTACTTTGAAACCTTACAACAGCAACAGGTGACAGAAAAGTGTGAGCGGCAGAAGCACCACGTCTTGGACCAACTCAGGAATCCAGAGCCACCCACCCCACACAGCAACACGTGCCCAAGTTGCAGCAGAGTCTGTTTATCCCAGATCAGCCTTGTCAGCCATCTTCTGACCCACAGATAAGACCATCATGGAAGACAATCATCCTCACCTGTGAGAGATGGCGGAAAAGAAACAAAGCCTGTGAAAAGAATGTATTTTTATGTAAGTTTTAGAGGAACGTAATTTGAAGGATGATGGATTTGTCCCTCCCTCAGGCTTCTCGCACCTAGCTCATGGCAGACTGGCGTGCCAGTGCTTCAGTGTTTCAGTCTGCCTGTAAGTGGGTTGGTCAGGCTGTCAGACAACCGTCTCTTTTCCGTGGTCCATCCCATCTTGCTGCTCTTTTCTGTTACACACCTCAGTGCGTTTTTCATCTTGAAGACTGACATCCTACTGCACAGATATGGCCTTAAGTTTTGCCCTGCTCTCTGCCTGGCAGCTTCTGCTCTCCCTCTCCACAGAGTGGGGAATAATGACACCAAAAAAAGGCGGGTGGCTCTAACCCCTTTCCTCTGCTTCAGTAATAACTACTTCAGACATGCACCTGGCATTCCTCTCAAGGGACCAGCTTCCCTAGTTTGATTCTCGAAGAGTGAGAAGCCAACTGCTGAACCGCTGCTAAGAAAACAACCTCAGTAACCAGTAGACTGGGTTGTATTCCCAGAAGTGTCTCTTGCAAATCAAAGGAAGTGATTCTTCCACTCCATTCAGCACTAGTGAGGTCTCACCTGGAGAACTGTGTCCAGTTTTGAGCCCCATGCTTTAAGAAGGATGTGGGCAGTTTGCAAAGAGTCCAGCACCAAATGGACAGAACAACAAAAATGATGGGGGGCCTGGCAAGTAAGGCTCATGAGGAAAGGCTGAAAGAGCTATTTAGTCTGGAAAGAGAAGACTGAGGGGGAGTTTGATAAGTCTTCAAATACCTGAATGGTGATTACAGAGAGGACGGAGATGAGCTTTTCTCTGTGGCTGTAAGGGACAGGACTAGGAACAACAGCTTTAAACTGCATTATAAGAAACTGAAGTTGGAGATTAGGAGGAACTTTCTGACTGAAGTTGGTCAAACATTGGAACGGGCTTTCTGGAGAAGTTGTGAAATCTCCACCTTCAGAAACTTTCAAAAGCAGGTTAGACAGACGCTTGGCTGGGATGGTTTAGTCAGGGGTGATCCTGCCTTGAGCAGGGGGCTGAACCAGAGGATTTCATGAGGTCCCTTCCAGCCCTACTTTCCTATGATTTCCAACAGCCCCTTCCACACTTTAGAAAGCACTCATCTGTTAAGTATCATGAGGGAGCTTGGTGTTTTGTGAGCACAGAGGAAGGCATGGTCTTTGTCCCTAGGATCATACAGTTGAAATTAGCCAGCTGATCCACTTGAAACAATATTAACATACCAGATGACCAGTGAAAATCCGGTTAGATTATAAATAGGTTAATTATATCCTTAGTGGAGTAAACATTTAAACCTGATACTGCCCTTAGGAGCTGTTGCTGGCATGAATCCTCTTCAGGTATGATGCATAGGTGAGCCATACAGGATAAATGAATGAGGTCATGCACTTTCTTCCAGCATTATCCAGAATGCTTCTGTCACCCAGCTTGTGTGTGCTAGCTTTTGTAGACACTTCCTACAGGACTATAGCTTGGGTGATCATTGTACCTTAGTGGGCATGTCTACATGAGATGCTAAATATGCAGTAGACTCATTCTACTGAGCTATAGCATGTCACGGCAAAAGCTGTGCTAATGTCACTAAAAAGGCGAGTGCTGGCACTGCTGTGCAGTTGCAATGGTTACTTTGCATTCAATTAATGCTCAGTAACTATGGCGCATTAATGCACGTGTATGTGCCCAGCTGATCCTATCCAGAATCTCTCATAGTTTCATAGTTAGTAGGGTTGGAGGGGACCTGAGCAGATCATCAAGTCCGACCCCCTGCCATGGCAGGAAAGAGTACTGGGGTCAAATGACCCCAGCAAGGTGATTGTCAAGCCTTGCCTTAAAGACCCCCAGGGTAGGAGCCAGCACCACTTCACTTGGAAGTTGGTTCCAGATCCTAGCCGCCCTGACCACGAAGTAGCGCCTCCTGATATCTAGCTTAAACCTACCCTCTGCCAGCTTGTGACCGTTATTCCTGGTCACTCCTGGTAGTGCTCGGGGGAACAGGGACTCTCCCAGTGCCTGCTGGTCCCCTCTGACTAGTTTATAACAGGCCACTAGATCCCCCCTCAGCCTTCTCTTGTGGAGGCTGAACAGGTTCTGCTCCCGTAGCCTCTCCTCATAGGGCCTCCGCTGCTGCCCCCTGATCATGCGAGTGGCCCTCCTCTGGACCCTCTTCATGTTGTCCACATCCCTCCTGAAGTGTGGCACTCTCTTGGAGCATGTAAGAATTAACATCATTGAACCCCCTCTCATCTGAAGATCTCAATACACCTAAGCAGTACACCTCCAAGATTCCCACTAGTTCCGTGTGGTAGGGAAGCATCTCCCTCATTTGGGTGGTAAGGGAACAAAGGCACTGAGATATGCAAAGACTTGCTCAGGATCACACTGTGCATCTGTAGCAAAGTGGGAGGCTGGGGGATGGGGGGTGGAGGGGTGGAGCTGAGGCCCTCTGGAGTTGTAGGGTTGTATTTAAGCCATAAGGCCTAAATAAAGTGGTGTTGAGGGAGTGCATGATAGCACAACAGGTCATAGCTAGCATTCAGCAATATGATTCTCTGCAGGCCCTTTTTCTCTCTATAGCAGTAACTTATGATCTGCTGTGGCCTCTCTCCTGTGGCAGAGGAGGCGGGATACTGTTTCTAAAAAGTGGAGAGCATAGTTAGGTCACTGTATACTCACATTTCAGACCCCGCCTTGCTGGAATATGATCTGTTGGATCAAGCAATGCAACATGCACGCAGTGTCAGTAAATCCAGTTTTAATGCCATATTGCAAAGCCAGGCTGAATCCTGAGATGCACTGAGCACCTGCCTCTCCCATTCACTTCAGATCTCAAAATTAGTGTTGTAGCATGAGTGTTCTGGATTGCAGGGGCCTAAACTGCAGTAACTGCTGGTACCATCTCCCACTTCTTTTTACGCATGCATGAAGGTATGTCAGGCTGATGCAGGTGAGGCACCTCTGGGCTCTGATGTACTATCCCTAAGGGCATGGCCTGCAGCCCCTTCATCAGTGCCTACTGTGGGTGGCTCTGGTTGCTCACACTCATTCTTATAGATAGTGCTTTTCATCCATTGAGCTCAAAACCCTTTACAATGGAAGTTCTTAACATTCTTTCCTTTTGACAGATGGGAAAGTAGATGCACAGAGAAGCAAAATGACTTGCCCAAGTTCACACAGCAGGTCAGTGGCAGTGCCAAGATTTGAACCCAGGCTTCCTGGATCCCCATCCATTGAGCTAGTCAGTATGGCCACGTGAGAAATCAGAGGAAGTAAAAAGAACCTCCAATTTATTGTGATTTTCTTGTACTCTCACGCTTTTTGAAGCTACTCTCCTGAGTTTTGAATGTATGGGGTGAACAGTGTTCCCCCTAACCTCCCATCTGAGCTTGGGAAGAACAAGTTTATTTCACTCTCCTTTTTAGAATGAAACCTCTGTACTTCACTTTCCCACCCTACAGTGCTCCACTTTTTCAATCAAAGATTTGGCAGCTCGCTCTCTCTGTCTCTCATTAATCTCCTCCCTGCATCAAGCCCCCTTATTGTGGACAAGGACATCTAGGCACTTTCTCTCCCTGCTGTTCGGATAAGATTGTACCTTGTGATGTCGGGTGTGTTTGGAACGCGATGCGTCACATTCGTTATCATATTCTCCTCATCCTGCTGTCACTACACATGATTGCAGGCTTCAAGCAAGTGAGTTTTCAGGTTATCAGTTTTAGAGTTTAAACAATGTGTTGTTGTTATTTATCTAGCAGCTCCTGACATGTAACAGAGCCTGTTTTTCTATGTGGTTAGTCACACAGCCTGTCTTGTGACAAAATAAGCTTGGTGCAGGTGTCTTTTGACTCCAGTGTCTGGACAGGAGCAAAGCTGACATCAGAGGAGGGTGGAATGAGTAGAGACGGGAGAGTTTTGCCTTTGTAGGTCTTGAACCGGAATACAGACATGCTGGCATCCATCTTGGTTCCTCTCCAGGGCTGCCATTTTGGCAGCATTTATACTTGAGAAATGCTAATGGAAGGGAGAAGGAGCTGAGGGGTTCCAGTCTATGCCAGTGCCATTGTGCATGTTTCCAGAGAGGGAGTGTCTCCTAAAAGTGAAATAAGCAAGATGATCAAGGGGCTGGAGAGGGAGGTTTATTATCTTCCATTTTCCAGATGGGCAGAGAGGAGTTGGACAAGTCAATTCAGGGAATCAGTGGCAGAAGCAGGAAATGCACCTGGCTGTCCTGAGTGCTGGTCCAGTTGGGTAGCAGAGACCACCCTTCCTCCCCAGGAGAGACTGTTCCTGTCTCAGGACTGCCGTGAGAAAGGGACTTCTGCTTACTACCCAAGAGACCAGATCCCCCTGGAGAATCCCTGTCTACTAGGGAAGACATTGCAGGGCGAACAAACACAAGACACCAGATCACTGCTCCTCTTTAGGTTTCTCCCTGACAAGTTCCAGCAGCAGAGCAAGGTAGCTCAGAGGCGTGTGAACATATGGGGCGCTTGTATGCGTTATGTGGAGTGGTTGGCATCAGCGCTGCAATGAGGCTGCGTCTTGGAACTCCATCTCTCTCATCCCAAGCAAGAGAGTGCACTGCTTCTTCAGGTGAGCAAAGCACAAGATGGCACCAAAACACTTCATGGAGAGAATGCAGGTCCTCAGGTCGGATCCAACACCCCTGGAATCATTGTCAGATTGGGGCCGTTGGATTTCCGCATCTCAGGGCTGGCATGTTTTTCCATGTGTGGCTTCAGTTAGGCTGCTAGGGAATGCCAGGCTACTTCATAGATTCATAGAAGTAGGGTCGGAAGGGATCTTGTAGATCTTCTAGTCCAACCCCCTGCCTGGGCAGGAGACAAAACTGGGCTCAAATGACCCCAGCTAGGTAAACGTCAAGCCTCCTGTTAAAGACCCCAAGGGTAGGAGCCAGCACCACTTCCCTTGGAAGTTGGTTCCAGATCCTAGCCGCCCTGACTTCTTCAGGATGGTTTTGGATTCCCTGTTGTCTGAGAAGCAAACTGCGAACCCTGAGACAGCACCATACCCAGACTCCTGGCAGCCTAGGGTGAACTTTTAGTATCGCACCCCCCCCCCTTTGCCAGAGATAATGATGAAGATAATAAAAAAGCTACCATTTTCAGGACCCCCTTTCTGTCCGGCCCTGCCCTGAAAGCACATCTTAGGGGCGCTTTGGGAGCTGCCCTGTTGAGTTGGATCACCGCTTCCTGCAGGAGATTCTCAGAGTGGCAGAGATGCTGGGCACCTTCCCTCTCAGTCTGTCTGGGACAGGGATGGGAGCGCAGGCTCTAGATGGCTCAGTAAGCAACAAGCGCTCTTCTCTGCCTCCGCCTCCGACATCCAGCTGGCAGATACCAGCTCCGATTTATGACTGTCAATTCAGATGGTGCGTCAGACCCTGCCAGCGCTCCCTGGCAATGCCAGCCTTGGCAGATGTTGCCTTCATCCTAGTCATTTGGAGTGGCAATTTAGCTTGATTTCTGTCTTCCATGGATCCCTTTCCTCTGCTCCTCCAAGGAAACTGAGCCATCTTTAGAGCTGGCATTACACCTCTGTACCGTGGTTGGGCTTTAAGAAGTATTTATTATTCAAGAGCACATCAGCCTTCAATCGTCTCACTTTAATATGAAATTACACTCCCCTGCCATTGAAATATGAAGAGCCATTTGGCCATATGATATTGAAGAGGGCTTAATGTATTTATTTGTCTTAATCTGACTTCCTCCCTGTTTCTAATGGGAGTAGAAAAATTACATTTACTGGTGCCACAGGATCACATGCCTCTGAGATGGAAACAGCCTTGCCCATAAATCAGCCAGTACATTCCGAGACCGAAGCAGGGTTGCTGTTGCAGGAGTTCTTAGTCTGCTCTCAGATGTCCAAAGTGGCATGCGTCTTCCACATATCCCTGGCTGTTCCCTAGTCTGATCCATCTTGCCATAGTCCTTAGGCCCCTTGGATTGAGGTATCACATCCTACTGTACTATGTAAAATTTCTCTCCCTCCCTCATTTCCCCCTTCTCTCTTCCCCCCCCGCCTGTCTCTCACCTATTGACTCCTCAATCTACATTTTCACTGACTACCTATCTCGCATGCAGACCAGCCCAGCCTCTGGCTTCTTTACTTTTCATTCCATCCAGGAAGAGCACACACCAACTGCTGAAACTTCCTTAGCCTAATGAAGGGTTTTTGAACCCAAAAGCTTGCTTAATAATTATTTTCCAACTATTTAAGTTGCTCTAATAAAAGATATCAGATTCACCCAAAGAACCTTGTCTGCCTCTCCCTCTTGGTGTTTCACACCTTTTTGCTTTTGGGGGACACCAAGTCACATTTCTTAGTTGTTACTTAAGCAAGCTGTATTGGTAACTAACTGCCAGGTGTAGAAGCTGAGGTTCTTGCCCCACTGGAGTCGCTGGGAGTTTTGCCATTAACTTCAGTGCAGGCAGGTGTCACCCTTTGTGGCTTTTCTCCAGAATTTGGCTCTCTTAGCTGCTTGATTTTCCTTGATTCAGAGCTGAACCTCCACCATTTGTAGCCTGGCACAATGTGTTCCCACCACTCCTCCAGGCACATCCCTATGCCACTAGCTGCAAGGGACAGGCTGGGGAGAGACGGCACAGTCAGCCAAGGACCCTTGTTCAGCGAGGGAATTCCTGGACAGAGAGCTGCCCTGGGTTCTGGCAGGGACCATCCAGGAGCTGGATCCCAGCCCAGAACGGAGGCTGAATGATGTATTCTAGGAACACCTGTTCCCTGAGGAAGGAGGTGTCGTTTGCCCAGACAGCCCCATTACTGCTTCACGTGCCCCCTTGTCTGGCCAGTCAGATTCTGGGGAAGGCTTTTTCCCAAGCTCATATTTCTGTTCTCTTTAAAGAGTAGGAGTAATTGCAGCCTGTGGATCAGCAGGGAATGTCCTACCTCTCTGGTTTGAGGCACAACTCACACAAGAATGTGGCCTTTTGTGGCCTGGTAATTGATATTGATGGTTTTTGGAGCTTTCCCCATGCCTGAGCGCCAGGAGGGGAATTTAAACCAAGCAAGGAAAGTGCCTTTCCCGATGAGATACTGCCGTCTCATTTCCCAGCTGATTCTCGCTGTCCTAGTTAGCAGCTCTCTCATCTTGTCACTCCCCAGGGAACAATGGTAAAGAAAATCCCTTTCTCAGACTGCTTGGTGACTCAGCTAAAAGCATGTGAGAAGCAAAAGGCCACCTGGCAATGTGCTATGGTCATTGGGGTGCTGAGGCTATGAGCTCCTGGGAAACTGATCCCTACATCCCCTCCTTCCTTGCCACCGGTAATGCAAACCGTCATGTTGCAAAGGTGTCCTGAATTAAATCCCACTGCCCAGCACTTGTGCTCACTTTCAGAGACTTTGTGAAGTCTATGTGCCGGCTTTCAGAGACTTTGCGAAGCTGCCAGCTGGACCACTCAAACCTCCCAAGGCACTTTTCACAGGAGAGAGGTGCTGACTCCAGCATTCTCTCCAAGCTAATTCTCTTTCACCTCCCTTCATTCCCCAGGTGGTGTCAGTTGGAGGCAGTGCTTTTTCTCCACTTCTAAAACTAATAGCCTGCTAGTGTTACGGGCTGCTGAGCAGCTGCTGTGTTCTATCCAAGAAGTGGCTGCATTTCTGTGGTGTTGGAAAGATCCCTTGCATCTAGTTATTTCAGTCCTTCTGTGTACCCATTGCTATGGTGCATCACGCACGCAAGTGCCAGGATATGGCATGTATCTGAGAAGTGATGAGCACTTCCCAGTCCTGTGGGGGTCATGGTACTGGGTGTCAAATGAAGACAGATACCCTGCCCCTGAGTGTGCTTCCCTCCGAAGGGAAGTGGCTGCAGAACTGTAAGATGATGGCATTTTTATTGCAACAGCACCCAGAACATGGCTGAACTGTGCTGGGTGCTGCGCACCTACACCTTGCAGAACAGTCCCTGTGCTGAGGAGCTTAAAATCTATATAGACAAAGAGAAAGGAAACAGAGAGGGGAGGTGACTTAGCTCCCCAGCCAGCTGACATCAGACCCAAGTCCCTTCTGTCTCAGTCCAGACCTCCCTCCTTGTGGCCACTCAGTTTGGAAAGGTGTATTGCCCTATAATTAAACCTATGGCACCTGAGTCCCAGTTCAGTGCTCTGCCCACTAGATAACACTGCCTTTTACCAAAGAACATTAGGCCCTTGATAACGGGGTCTCCTAATGGGAGGGGGGGCTCATTTCATAGTTTGGACATGGGGCAATGATTTTTTTTTTTTTGCAAGCCCCATCTCTTCTCCCAAAGAATCCCCAGGGCAGACTATTGCCTACCAGCCAGTGCCACGTGGTTAAAGATTATGACTCCCCTTCCGCAACAGCCAAAGAGATGGGTACTATCAATTGTCCTTCACAACCCAGACACTCAGGGAATTGAGATTCTGAAGCTGTCTGGATTGATGCTGAGAGCAAATTCCTGTTGGGTAACGCAAGTGCAAATACACAAATGTAACCCTGACACATTTGTTGCTTTTACCAGCCTGTCCTGGGGGATTGGTTTGTTTGCATACAGCCTCTCCCAAGCTGACCATGTTCCTAGCTAGGCCAAAATGTCACCGTAAAAACATGCTTGCTACGTGCATGGAAGACAGGCATTTCCTCGCCTGCTTCCCTGCTGCTGAGCACTGCATGCCAGGCTTCAGTAACGGCCCCTGTGCTGGCTGCATTGCCGGATGCCTTCAGAATGCTTGGCCTCAGCTTGGTCTCAAGTGTAAGGGATTCACACTAGCACCTTGTCTCCCTCGCTCCTGGGTAGTTTGCAGTGTCTTCAAAAACATTGCCACCAGTGATCCCTCTTGCTGGCGGTATCCTCAGAGAGCCATGGGGTTTCCCCTTGGCCCTGAAAGTGATCCTTATGGAAAAGCTTCTTCTACCATTCTCTGTGCTGCACCTGCTCAGCAGCTTACTGTAGGCCTTGAGCATTCAGAGCTGCTCATCATACAGAGTAGGCTGGCAGTTACTGCCATCCTGGGACTTGGCACCCACCAAGTGTGCCCGCAGCTCTTCCACAGGTGTTCCACATGGCTGTAGACAAGTCACTGAGCTTTTCTGTTCCTCAGTTTCTCAGCTGTAGGGTGTGGATATTTAGCCCTGTCCTGCTGGGCAGTCATAAGTGCTTAATGGTGCATTAAAGACTGTGAGAGGCTCAAGGGGTATGGTGATGGGGGCCATGGAAAGGCATCTTTCAACTGCCTCTGGGTGAAATGGCTATTAGTTACTCTTAGTAGGGAGTAAGGGTTAAATTATCACCCTTCCCTCCCTCCAGCCCTTAGTGGAGCAGCAGCCCAGCTTGATGGAAGGGAACAGGCTTAGTGAGCCCTCCAGCAGCAATGGAGGGGAATGGCAGTCAATCATGATAAGAATTTTTACTTTGCAAATGCTGAGGAAGCTGTCAGCCCTGCCCACCAAGTGTGTGCAGTCTGGAAAGGGCTCAAAATGGGGACATACATGGAAGGGATGGGGCTTGGAGCACAGGTTGCTGGTAAAGTGCCAGCAGCTGCTGAAGTTGTAGATACTGAAGTTCAAGCCAACTGGACAATATGCGTGGCTGCCTGGCAGTTTCGTTCTACAAGCTGGGAGCATGATGGGGCTACAGGGCACGTGTAAGACCCTCCCACCTTGCCCCAGAGATTACCCCTCACCCCATGCCTGGCTGCTGCACCACCTCCTCTAGACAAAGGTGCCTGTGGCAGGGGTGGATGACGGCAGGATCTGGCTATGTTGAGTTCCTGCAGTGGCCACTGCAGCAGGGGCACAGTTAGAGCAATCCTCAGGCTCGTACTGGGTTTCTACATCTACTGAACAAGGAAACTGTGCAGGGCAACTGCACAGGACCTTCTCTCCTCCGTTGCATGTCCCTCTCTTCAGCACCCTCATTCCACCACCCCCATCACCTCTAGCTTCAACTCCAGCCCCCAAGTGCCCTGACTGCCTCCACCCATAGGACTCCTTCCCTCTGCAGAGAAGAGCACACCAACCTCTTGGCAGAGGACTTAGCAGCCTTGGGACTTGTGGATGCCCCAGAAGAAGCTGGTCCTGGGGAGGCCTAAGGCCCTTCTGGCACCTCCAGAAGGGCATTTGAGGGAGGAGCTGCCAGATTGAATGGGACTCAATGGAGCCAGAGATGCTTCCTCTGCCAGGGGTAATCCCCATGCCATCTGGAAGCAGGTGGTGGGAATGATAATGAAGCCAATGAGGCAGAGGAAGCAACAAGATAGCAAGAATTTGACGATCAATCAAAAAGCGATCGGGAGGGGAACCAGCCAAGGCAGAGCAGCTGCACTTGTATGGCCCAGTCCCACTGGCAGCCTTCCTCTGTGTGCAAGCCTCACTCCTTTCCTGGGTGTGCTCAGATTGGGGCTTTGGTCCAGTTCTTTAGCAAGGGTCAGGAGAAGGCACTGGGAGACAAGTTAGTTGTTTGGTGCCATGTGGTGCCCCCCTCCCTTCCCATCACTGTGCTCCAATCACTAGCCCACATAGCAATTTTAGGAGGGAGAAGAGTTGGGGTTTGCACTACCATGCTAGGCCCCGGTCCATCAAGCCTGGTAGTGGCTGATACCGGATGCTGTGGAGGTGGTAGCACCAACAAGAACCAACCAGACTTCGTCTTTTTAGGGGCAGTGCCTGAGCTCTGAGGGGGCAATGGTGCTGTGGCTGCTTATGCCAGCTCCATGGCCATCTTTTATTATACTAATGGTTGGGAGGGAACCAGCCTGAGAGAGAGAAGACTGGAACTGTATTCCCAATTCTGCCACTGAGCTGCAGTGTGCCCTTGGCCAGGGCCCTTCTTTCTTCAGCCTCCCATGCATTGTCTCTCTGCTGAATTTCTTCAGGGCAGGTCTCATCTCTTTGCTCTGGGGTTGTGCCCAGCACAATGGAACAAGTGCCTCTAAGTAGCAATATAACACGAGTACCTTTAATAATACAGGAACACATGACCCTTAGGTTTCTCAGGCCCAGGCTGGTGACCAGTGCCCGCTATGTCCAAAAAAGGACATTGGTATGGGAGGCTCACATTATCCACCTGCATTCAGCTGGAGGCTCTAAGTGTCCTGAAAGCCTCCACTGTTCAGGCCAGCTGCATAACTCACCAGGGATGTTCAAGGCCCTGTCAGTGAATCCCAGACAGAAATTCAAAGACTTGGAGTTTCTCACTCTGCTGTGCATCGCCAGAAACGAAGGAACCCTCCTTGGCACTCTGCTTCACTTTAGGCTCAACACAGGACAGTACCTGTTCCTCACAGTGTTAATATTACACTGTCCAGCAGCAATGCCTAGGAAATTGGGCCTTGAAACAACAGGGACCAAGCTGTCTCTGAATAAATTTAGGCTGGAAATGAGAAGGAGGTTTCTGGCCATCAGAGAAGTGACATGCTGGGATATCTTCACAGTTTGGCGTCACACAGGCAAAGAGTGGTTTTAAGACTGGGTTTGATATGTTTCTGAAGGGCCTGGATGAAGAGGTTGCATGTGGTAGGAGGAGACCAGACTTGATGCTGGACTTGCGGTCCTGAATCTTACAGAAGCAAGCGTGGGGGTGTGAGGCCCTTCCTGGAGCTGTCAAATGGGAGGTACCATGCAGGTGCCATTTCATTACTTGCGTTTATTACTGTGTGGTCGTGGAAACAGGTGAAAACAGGAACCCTGCTGGACACTGGACACCACAGGACATAAATGTCCCCGTTCTGAAGTGCTTGCAGTCTAATCAGTTGGGGGAAGGGAGGTCATTCACACCCAGTTACTATATGATTGTCAGTGATTTCAGCGGCTGCAGCCCAATGTAAGAGTTCAGCCTCTTCTAGTAGGTAGTGGGGTCTTGGGAGTCAGAACTCTTGGGGTTTAGCCTGCGTGGTGTGGGAGGTATATGGTCTGGCTTTTAGAATAGAGGGCTTAGAGTCAGGACGTCTGGGGCTTACTTGTACCGGTGCCCTGTGTGTTTTTGGGCAAAGTTGCTTCAACTCTCGTTTCATCTAGTCCATCAGTGCGTGTGCCTTAGTTTGTCCACCTGTAAAATGGGCGTGCATTGTGCACAACATTCATTACCCTTTGGTGTTATGAAGCATGAGTTATTAGTTATATCAGTGCAAGTTTCTCTAGGTTACAATGTCAAGGTTTAGAGCAGAGTGTGTAAATAGGATTTAAGATCCGGGGGCAGGGTCTTAAGGTCTACTAATATTGCTGTAATTTTCCACTGAGATGAGTGGTCATTATCTGTAAGAAGCAGGTTAGGTAGAGTGGCATATGCAGCCTAAAGAGGCAGCCACTCAAACGGAAGCTGCTGAGCAGCAGGCACTCTAGTCCTGGGTTACAAAAATTGCTGTGCCCCTCTTGGAAGCTGTGGTCCCTCTGGCTCTTCCCCTGGGGCTTGGATTTGGTCGGAAACTTCTGGGGTGGTTAGAAGAAAATGGTTAGTTTACAAAACCTCTTCCCAAAACACGCTAGTAATACAGGAATTGATTTCCAACCTTGGCAACCGCATCCTGCCCTTCTGCATTCACTGTGCTCTGTGTGCAGAGGGAGAGGGAAGAGGAGAAGAGATGGAAAGGGGGAGGTGGAGGTTGCAGGTTAGGAGGGGAAGATAGGGAAGGCTGAGAGAGCAAATTAGAAAGAAGGAGACTGAGGTGGATAACCAGAGAGAGAGACAGGAGGAGACAAGGCAAGCCACTGCATAATCATAAGCCTGTTATCTGTGGATTTCTCTGCCACAGCCATCAGAAGAAATCCCCCTTTCAGATGCACACCACGCAACTGGGTCCACCCAGAGACCGTGTGAAACGTGCTGTGCTCATCGGTGAACTGGCAGGTCCCTCCACCCCATAGGGAGTGTAGGGAAATGCAAGGTGTGCACGGGAGCTGAAAGCCGGAGCCGAGCGCCGTCAGGCAGCGGTCCAGCTTGGAAGTGGTCTCCCGAGCAGGTGAGTCGTCTTGAAGCCAGGCTGCTTAATTGGCTTCCATCTAGTTGATCAGCAAAGTGCCCTTTGGTGGGTTTTAAATCTGTGCAAATTGGTGTTTCAGAGAGATGCTGAGACTTGGCTGTTTTCAGTTGGATATTTAATGCTTCCAGCCGGCAGGACTTCAACCCCCGGCTATTTCTGAGATTGTACGTGTGAATGCACACAAGCCAGGGGGTTCATGCGAGTGTGTACGTGCAGGCACGTGTCATTTCTAGGCACTGCTGCAGGCGCTGCTGTTACGAGTCTGGGCAGCCGTGATTAAATCCAGTGATCATTTCTGCATTGCATTTGGACCGCTGAGCTGAAGGGGCTCTCTCTGCTGCAGCTGGTGTGAGGAGACTCTTAAGGTGCTCTGGGCAGGAGGGCAGGGCAGGGCAGGGCAGGGCAGGGCAGGGTGGGGAGACTGGTGGAGGCTGGGACCTTATGATGTGAAAGCTCAGGCCTACCCTGTCCCTGGGGTGCTGCCAGGTGATGTGGCAAGTGGCACTTCCTGTGCTGCCTACCCATGAGACCAGCACTCAGCTGGTGCCCCCCAACAGGAAGTCTTTGGCTGCTGCTCTGAAGGAGCTGTTGCCTTCTGAGCAAGGGGTAGAAGTGAGCCCAGCAGGGGGAGCAGGGGCAATCAGAGGTTCTCCTTCAGAGCCCTGTGAAAAACAGCATTCCCCCAGCATCCTGGGTGAGCTCTGATGTGTCCACTGTGCTCACAGTTCACTTGCAGTCTTGCTCTGACACTGCACCCTGCGTTCTGTGGCCTGGGGCCTTGTCCAGCCTGGCTGCATCTGTTTAAACAGCTGGTTCTGTGGTGGCTGAAGCAATGTTGCTGCACCCAGTTTAGCACTCTTGGTGATGGCAAACCTGATGGCAAAGCAGGGCTTAGTTGAAGGAGGCATATTTCACCCCTTTCAAGGGGCTATCCCAGGCTATGGCCAGCCCACATACCCCAGCTTATCAGCCATCCTAAATCAGTGGTTTTCAACCTTTTTTTCATTTGTGGGCCCCTAAAAAATGTTGAATGGAGGTGTGCACCCCTTTGGAAGTTTCAAATGGAGGTGCAGAGCCCTTTGAATTGTAAATGTGAGTATTCACATAATTTTGATTGATCATAGTCATCTTTTGCAGACCTCTTAAACATAGTCTGCAGACCCCCAGGGGTCTGCAGACCACGGGTTGAAAACCACTGTCCTAGATTGCCTTCTGTCAAAAGCCCCTCCCCAGCAGGCCCTGCTCCTGGTTTATAAGCAGAAAGGCAAGGGATGAGGTAGGTTTAACATGCAAGAGTTTGCTTGGCTTTGCCCCCGTCACTAGTTTAGGCAGAGATGGGCCTGGGCAGATAAGTTCTGATCCACTTTGAACACTTCCTCAGCTCATAGTTGTTCAGACCCAAGGCTTTGGTTCACCAACTCCAGCTTGCTATGTTTTATCTGGGTTGAGTAGGGAGAGACCCTCAGGGGAAGAGTCTGTAAGTGGGGAAGAGACAGGACAGAACAGGATGCCATTGGTGGGGAGAGTTGGAGATTGGATGGGGTTGGGGGAGTGCCCTGTCAGTGGAGAGGCCAGCAGGAGGTCAAGTAGGGTGGGGTGCACCCAGGTCTGGGGAGGAAGGTGCCATGGGTGGAAGGTGGCACCCCCTCTGTTGGGAACTTGGCAGGGCCAGTGAGACTGAGCCTGGCTTCAGCACAGAGCCTGCCTGCCTGCTTCCCACTGGGCTCCATGCCTGTCACTGAGACAGATCCATGCCAGGAAGCCCACCCTGGCATCCTTCCCTGTTGCTCATACCTCCCCTTGCTCTGTCCCAGGTGTGCTGTGGTGACTCAGTTTGCCTAGTCAGATTCACTCTCTGGCCATGTTGCCTTGCTTTGTAAAGCAGCGCTCCAGGGCTGTGCCTTGGAAGAAAGAGCCTGAGAGGGACGCTGGCTCTGGGCAGGGTTGTGCCCTGCCCTGTACTGAGCCAGGACAGCCTGATCCTCAGCCTAGCACCATGTATGCAGTGCACTCTGTTTTGCCTGTTCTGTGGCAGGGAGACATTCATTGGGTAGCAAGACAGAGCAGTCAGCCTAACTAGCCTACTAGTTCCCTGCTGAAGAGCTGACATTTTGCTCTTGCTCCTCTGGGATCTTTGCTGCCCTTTGTCCTCTCCCTTACACTAACCTCAGATGCCCCATGGGAGGCTGACCAGGCCTAGGGAGACCTCAGTGGTTCTCTTGGCCAAAGGGGATTCAGCAGAAAACCCACCCAGCTGCCTCTTCTGGTTCCTGGGACGAGCTGGCCCTGCCTGGGCCAGGGTTCAAGGCCCTTGCACTGGCTCCCAGCCCACAAATGGCCTCTTTGCTCTGGGAGCAAGACTTTTGTTCAAGACCCTTCTTACCTGGCTGGAAAGAGAGCTCAGCCATGAGACGGACTGAGTGGGGTTAGGATTGCAGGGATGCCTGGGGCATCCAACTTCAGAAGGCTGCAGCATGGGGGTCACCCTGGCTTTGCCCTTCTGCTCCCCATGCCAGATGCATGCAGATTAGCCACATCCCATGCTAGTGCTGTGGGGGCACGGGCCATTTGCAGATGCATGGCTCAGATAATGACTCTTTTGGGCTGAATGTGGTGGTTTTCCAGGCCTCAGGGCCAGGCACAGCTATTTAGAGCATCTAGATCATTGCAGGTAACCTTGGTGGCCTCTTCCAACCATGCCCACCTCCATGGTGCACACTCCATGCCCTCTTGTGAACCAGGGCTTCTCTAGAACAAGACACTGATATCAGGCAGGTCCCTGTGGCCAGTTGGTCCCCTCATAAAATGCCATCAAAGGCATGAAGTATCAGGCAAAGAGCCCTGGCATCAGTTGAAGGGACAGCAAAGCCAGCAAGCAGGTGGTGTCCCTTCGTGCTCTCTCTTGCTCCCCTCAGGTGCTCAAGATCCCCCAAATCCTTCTGCAGCAGGCCCTGATTGACATATGGTACTGTACTAACTCTGCAAAGTGCCCTCCACCCTAAAGTGCTTTGTCAGACAGAGCCCCCAAGGAGAGTGGGCCTAATTTGAGATGTAAGGGCTTAGCTCTCATACTGTGAGACTAGTTTCAACCCTGCGAGTTGGGCCATGCATAGGGGAAGGCTGAATTGAATCTATCAGCTAAGGCATGCATTACAAAGATGAATGTGTTTTGCTGCCCAGCCTGCTTCAGAGTATCATTACCCCCATATTGCAGACAAGAAAACCCGCCAAACAGTGTTTAAGTTGCTTGCTTCAGAAAGCAAAGCAAGCGAGGAGCAGAACTGGGAACTGGAGCATGGATTTCTGAGTCTGCATTCCCCAGTTTTTGCTAGGCATCTGCTTTCCTAATTCATTTGCCACTTGAATGCAACTGCTTCTGGTGTGGAATGCAGTGCCTGTTTAGCCACCTTGGTGGAACATGATACAACAGGCAACACATGAAGGAAGGCATGGCTCTGAGTTGAAATGACAGTGTGAAGAGTTGAGTGAGGTGGAATGCAGTCAGCCAAGCTGGGATTCAGCTGGGACACTGGAGACTTTTGCCCCTACGTACCTTTGTGGATGTGCCAGGGTCCCTGAAAAGCAGCAATGGGACATCCACTCCCTGACTTCTGCAAGGAATTGTTTCTTTGGCAGATCTCAGCCAGAGAGGTCTGAGTGTTCAGGTGGCACAGGGTATGTCTATGCTGCTTGCTTGGCATCCTTGAAAGTGCCACAGGGAAACCTCCCAATCTCACTTGGCACACATCAGGCCCAGGAATGAGAGGGTGAAGCTGCCATGGGGGTATACCCAGCTGCTGCTCACAACACCAGGGTTGTGTGTGGAGCTGGGACTTCTAGCTGGGCCTGCCCCTATCAGGCTTGCTCAGGTAGCAAGGAAGGGAACATTAATAACCAGCAGCCTTATGTGCAGGGCTCTTCAGGACTGAGCCGAGCAGAAGGATTGGGCCCACTTATCTCCCTGGCATCACAATCGTCCTGAGTGTCCTGCCTGCATTTTTGGTGCCTTTCTTCACTCCATCGTGCCTCATTAGCTGAAAGAATGGCTCCTAAGCAGGCTTGAGAGCTGCCCTGCCTCTTCCTCACAGGCACACCAGGTGTTGTTTGCATCCAAGGGGCGGGCATGGAGATCAGTCGGAGGGGAGGGGTTTGTGCAGCTGTGTCTGGGGGAGTGGGAGACTGTGTCTTTAAGAGCAAAAGAGCTTGCTTGGAATGCAATCAGCTACGCCTGGATAACTGCATCCCCAGCCCCTAGCACGCACAGTGGGTAGCGCACAGAGCGGCCTGGCTCTCCATCAGCAGACGGGTGGTGAAGCTGCAGGGCCAGGGGGAGACAAGGGCATGTGGGTGTATGTGCGCTGGCTCTTGGCACAAGGCCCACATGATTCATTCGACAGGGCACACTGACGTTCCGGGAGGAAAAATATCTCCGGCGAGAGACACAAGGAGCTTTAAAAGTACTGACAGCAAGAGAGTCTTCCACGCAGAGCAGGGAAATACAATGGGACAATGGGGGAAAAGTTACTTGGGCAGGGAGAGGATGTGAGCAAAAGTGCTGGCTGGGAGCCGGAAGGATGCGATGGGCCCTGGCCGGGAAACTAGGGCAGCAATCGGCCGCCATGGAGACAACCTCGCAAGCACTCATGCCAGCCTGACTGCCCTGCCAGCAGGTCCCCCCCTCTTTAGCTCAGTGGCGGGAATAGCTGACGGGAGCCTTGCACTGGGAGGCTGTTGTGTTTGGGGTTGCCCACATCCGTAGCCCAGGAGCACTGGGAGCACGCTCTGCAACCCGCACCCTCATCCCGCTACAAAGATCTGGATGTCGCTATCACAGGGCAGCCAGCGGGTGACTTGCCGGCGAGAGACTGGGAAGTACACATGTTCTCGAGGTCAGTGCCCGCATACTCAGGTTGGTAACAATCCCACCTAGCCTCTTACTTTTGATGAATACATGTTTCCTAATGAACTGAGTTTGTACTTCATTAACATAAGCCGCTAACGCAATGCGATATGTCTCCTTAGATTTAACTTGACAGAGATGGTGTGTTGCTTTAAATGCCAAGTGATTAGTAAAACCATATTTAATTTGGTTTAAACATACGTGAAGCGATGCAGGCGCATGTTGCACCGAGCATGCCATCTCACTCCAAACTCCCTCTGGGTGTCTGTTCAGCCGGCCGCATGTGATTGCATTTTGAAGCCAGGCAGAGCGTCCTGAGGGCATGGCCCCTGGGCAGGAAGCAGGCCAGACCCCCCCAGGACAATGGGCTGCGTGGAGCATCTTGAAGCAATATGGTCCTTGTAGCGGGGTTCGGGGGAGAGGGCATCACGGGGAAGTACGTAGTGGGGGGTAGATATTATCTGAATACTGATGCATCAGGGTGTGTTCAGAGGCAGTGGAGAGCAACAGACAAAGACTGCCCTGTGTGTGAGCCCAAAGCAGGTTAGTTCTCCCCTGGGGACCCTCCCGTGAAAGGCTGGGTTGTTGGCTGGGGGAAGGGGAGGGGCAGGCAGAGGAGAAAGCATAGCTGCTACTGCCCTGCTTTTGCTTGAATAAATGTTGCTGGCTGGACAGTGTCTCACTGCAGCTGGTGGAATCCTGGGGCCAGGTGGGCTAGGTCTGCCTCTGGTTCCTATAATTATGTCCCTTCCACTTGGCAGCAAGTGTTCGTACAAGCTGGAAGGAGCCATTGTCTTCTCTGGGTAGCAGCTGCTGGTCAGGGACACCAGAAGCAAAAGGGGCAAGGTCCAATTTTATTAGAAGGGACCTGTTGCTAGATGCCCTTTGGGGCCGCCAGGAACAGCTCTGTGATGGCCAAACTGGGGAGCGGGTTCCTCCCGGGATCAGCTTTTATGTCAGAGTGTTGATCCCAGGGCTGCTCTGCAAAGCACCTGGGCTTACTCATACGTGCAAGATCCTTGTGAATACAAACAATGCCGAGATCAGTAAAGAAATTCCCTCTTATTCCACTGTGGATACCCCACGATTCATGCGGATCAAACTGCAGAGTGGGGGAGCTTACTGGTTTGCAAGGCTGTTATGTTCAGTTGTGGCATGGGATAGTGACATGTCATCATATCATTCCCTAGTGATGGGTTGTACCATGGGGACACATGGAGAAGCAGACACTTGAAACAGATATATGGAATAAGGTTCCCCAGTGTTTGACTTTCCACCACTGAGAACTGAGCAGGAGAGGGACTCGGTGCTGATGTAAAACCACCGGGTACAAATTGAGGGTCTGGGCCCTTCCTCTAGACAGTTCCGCATTACAGGATGCAGTGTCCCACAAGGCAGTTTTTAAGGTGAATCTGACCATGTGTTACCTGCTCAACACACCCCTAAAGTATTTAAGTAGCCAGAGACAAACTGTCTATCAACAAACATGGACTTAAACCTGCAAGCCCCACCATATAAACCAGAGTCCAATCTCCCTACTCCAGCCTGTAACAATTCAGGACTCCTGTGCTCATCCCCATCTGGAACCAGCTCTTTCCCTCTTACCCTCAGGGCAGTAGTATCCCCTCCATTTTACAGATGAAAAAACTGAGTCACACATCAGTAAAGAGATTAGCTAAGGTCACATGGCCAGGCAGTGGCAGAGAAAGGAATTCGCCCAGGGCCTTCTGACTCCACATCTAGTGTCCAGCCCACAAAAGCAGCAGTATTTGGACTGTACCTATGCCTAGATGATTTCAATGGAAACCAAGGTCCCATTCTACTGTTAGAGTTTCTGTCTGTAAGAGCTTACAGTGCCAATAGCTAAGATAAAGGGGGGAGATGGGAAGGCGTATCTTCGTTGTACCGTTGGCAAATAGAATGAAGTGAGGCCAGACTATCAGAAGTGGTTGGGTGGGACTTCCAAGTACAACCAATTGCTTGGGGCTGGATCTTCAGATGGGCTCAACTTTCATTTAGGCATCTAAGAAAGAACTGAGTTACCTGAACGGCTCATCACCCACCCGTTACCCTTGGTGACACAGGCCTTCCAATGGAGCCCAGCTCTGGACTTGCAGAGACCTTGAACATCTTCGTGTTTGCATTGCTGCTTCTGGGGGACCTGAGGTCTTCTGCTAATCCAACTTCCAATTGCTTGTCAAAGGGAACTTTGGGAAGAGTTAGACTATGCTCCACTCTCTTCTGTCTTCAGGCTGAGCAGTTCTCATGAGGCTGCACTTCCTGCTGGAGCTGATGTCCTGGTGGGTCTGTGTATTTTTGCTCCCTGCACCACTTGCTCTCAGATGCATTTGGTTTTGATGAACTGCAGCTGTGCAGTTGCAGCCTGCTGTTGGCCACCTCTCAGCAATGGAGCAGAGAGTGCCACTGCGCTGTTGGCTGTGGATTAGGAAGAAGTGATGAGCTGGCCAGAAAAAATTGTACCAAGTGCCTTTAAAGAAAGCAATTGCTACTAACCTTTGAGTGCAAAACAGCTTCCCCTGCTGAGCTGTGGAGCATGTGATGTGCTAGCAAAGTGCGAGGATGCCCTAGGGGCAACATCTCCAAGCTCCAGGCTCTTTTAAGCACTGGCTTCTTGTTTTGCCTTCTAGCCCCTTCTCCATCTATCTCTCTGCCCTACCTTTCAAATCACATTTCTTTCTGTGCCATTGCCCCCTGCCAGTGGCACCAGCCTCTGCTTTCAGCTTGTCTCTTGTACTCCCAGCCATCTTTGTTTCCTTCCAGACCACCTGTTTATACACAGAAGGGTTGTGGTAGCTGCGGTAGGGGGTGGGCGGATGGCTATTGGCACTGGACCTGTGACTGAGGAGATTTGGGTTCAACTCCATACGCCCCCTGGGCAAGTTGTTTGGTTTGCCATGTGGTTCCATCTGTGAAACACTGTCGGTACTTGCCAACCATGATGATGCAGGGTGTGTGCATACCTACCTGGATCAGGCCTCCCTGTGCTGGGAACACCTGCAGAGTGCATGTGGCACTGGTGTGGCTGGGGCCCCTACTAGCGTGGTCAGCATGTGCAACCCTTGTGCCCTGCCCCTGCCATGTGTTTTCCTGTTGTGTTTTACCCTATCTTTGGTGGGGGCTTCTCTGGGGCAGGGGGTGGTGTTTGCTGATACAAGCTTCACAGCACAGAGTCCAATTTGGATCCCTGCTTGGAAGATGTAAGTGCTGCTGCTGTACAAATAATAGTAGGCAGCTAAGTCCTTACCCCTGGGACCTTCTGGGGCCTGCCACAGGGTGCCAGGGACTCAGCTGACACCGGGGGGAGGAAGCAGGCAGCCCCTGTTTGTTCTCATTTTTCCTGTCATTGGAACAACAGCAGTGGCCTTGCTCTGTTTAGTGACTCCGCTCTGTGTCTCATTAGAGGAAGAAATGGCCCTGTCGGGAATTGATTTTCAGTCCTGGTTTGTGTCCCCTCCAGCCCTCCCTTCCCGCCAGTCTCCAGAGCTGTCAGCTCTGCACTTTTTATTCCTCTGTCTCTCTCTCACCCACCTGGCTGTCTCTGCTGCCTGCACTAACTAGGTGTGTTCCCCCCCTCAATCTTGCAACGGATGCACAGCAACTTGAGGAAGCAGTCCAGCCCTTGGCCCTGGTGAGGTACCACACATCCTGCCATGGCTCTAAGGAAGAACATTCCTCCTGCCTGGCTAAACTGATTGAGTTCCTGGCCACTCCAGATGCAAGTGGCTCAGTCCCCACACAGCCATGGCTTGTCTGGGTGTGTTTCACATCCACAGATCTGGAGTTTAGTTCAGCTTCTCTGGAATCCCCCATCCTCCCTCAGAGAGTTAGACATATGAACAATTTCCTGCAGAGATAAGGTGGGCAGGGATTTACTACTCATCAGCTGCTCCATGTTAACTGCCTGTGTGTGTGCTCTTACTCTGTGGTAAGTGAAAGCCTAACTGCAGCAATTTGCACCACTTTTATTGATGCTGCAGTTTCATTTCCACTTGCTGCACACTTGGGCATGGGCACACATGGGCACTCACCATGGAGCAGGTGTTGTGAGATAAATCCTTACCTCCTTCATCCCTATGATCAGTTCCCCTCCCCTCATGGTACATTAAAGCTTCATTTGATTCCTGATCTGCCTTGAGAGGCAGAGGTCTGAGAGAGAGGCACTATGGGGTGGTGACCAGAGCAGCGTGGAAGCCAGGGAACATATGTTTTATTCCTTCTTTTGCCACTGATTCACTGAACAACTTTGGTTTGGTCACTTAGCTCCGTGCCTCAGTTTCCCCATCATTAACATGGTGATAATGCAGAGCTTCTACGAACAGCTTGTGAGTGTCCTAGAGATCATTGGATGAAAGGTACTACACAACCCCCAATGACTGTAGGCCCTGTCTGTGCCCCTGTATCCACCAGCACTATCCCCTGGGCCTTCAAGATTATCTGGTGAGGAATGGATAATATCCAAATGCACCACACATCAGACACTTGGCTGGGGTGTTTTAGTCAGGGCCTGCCTTGAGCAGGTGGCTGGACTAGATGACCCTGTGAGGTCCCTTCCAGCTCTGCTTTCCTATGTTCCTATGATCTTTAGGCCAACACTCCCTTCTGTCCCCCATCATGGGGGTCTTGCTCTGTTCCCAAGTCAGGATTCCTCCTTTCCTACATGAAACTAGGGAAACCCTTGCATCCTACAGCTGGCTTCATGTTCATAGAACATGCTTTGCTTGGGAAAGGGGCTCATTATGCACTGGTGGCACACTTGGGCACCCGTGCTGACTCATATCTGGGCACCCTCACTGACTAACACCTGCGCTGGCTGTAGCACATGCTCATGGGTGTACATGCCTGCTGTTCCCTGACTCCTTGCTCTGGCTTGCACGCCCACATGCAATCTGACAGACCCTCTCAAGCAGGCGCTGGCTTACTGGCAGTCAAGCCTTCTCTCAGTTTGTGGGGCAAAGAGATGGCAGCTCGGAAATATAGGCTGATGCTGTAGGGAAGAGGTAAGCTGGAGCCTGAGCTGGCCCTTTCCCTTGGTGCTAAACACTGCCTGCTTCAGTCTGAATGCAGCCCTCTGATGGGTCACAGTCACCTTGCCCTGCCTCCTCCCAGTGTCTGCACCTCAGGACATGCACAAGACCTCCTCTGAGGGGCATCCACTTCCCTGATGATGAGGTGGCACACATGCCATTAGATTGTTTATCTGCTATATTCTTACTGGTCTATGGGTCTCTCTACCATTTCCCAGGGTTTGGGATCAGAGATGAGCCTTAACGGTCCCTGAACAACCCAGCTGGGAAGCCACTGCAGCTCACCCTGGGCCAGAAAGAGCAGCCAGACTCAGGTGGGCTTCCCTTTCAAAGCCACTTCCCTTCTTTCCTAATCCAGGCCAGGCAGGGCCCCCAGTTTGGCACTCTGGAAAATGGCAACTCAGTCTGCAGCCATGCCAGAGTCTAAATTCAACATTCAAGCATGGGTCCTGCCCTGCTGCTGTGCAGGTCCTGAGTACCTGCTCCCTAGGGAGTTGATGGGGTAGAAACTGGAGGTCTGTATGTATGCAAGCACACTTGTGACAAAGGGGGCTCTGGGTGACTGAACACAACAGACAGGAGGTGACAGGAGGGTCTGAGCTACATGCAGTGGCCACTCCAGCGCTGGCTGCCCTGTGTCTGGCATTACACCACAACCCTGTGTCTGGGCCCAGTTTCTCTACCGCTACAAGAAGGCCATGGAGCATGCCACTCCTGAGCTTCTGCTCACACCCTACCCCCTCTACCTGGGGCTAGGAGGGACCCAGCAAGAGAGCTTATCAGAGCAGTCAGGACTTTTCCTGCATTACTGCTCAGACTACTGCAGCCCCCTTCTCATCTGGCCTTTGTGGGGCTTATTGTACTCAGCATCCTAATGCCGGGGAGATCATGCATGGGGGGAGGGAAGGCTGCCACATGAGCAGTGAGGGACTCCTGTGCACCTGCCCTATGCTCATGTTTTCCTGCTTATTCTCCCATCTCCCCCAACTGTCCCCCCCCACCCTGCTAGGCTGTGCTAGAAAGGTAACAGAAAGCATTGATGTGGTGCCAGGAGGGGGAAGTTATTACTTTTCTGATGCCTGATAGATTGGAATTGATTTCCTCAGCAATTTACTTTGCTAACACAGCTGGAAGCAGCCAGAGCCCATTTTAACCCTAATTACAGCCCAGTTCTACAGGAGACAGGGTGGCAGGGATGGGAGGAAGGGGCTGCATTTCTAGGGCCACATGAAACAGCCTCCGCTGCAGCGCCAAGTGATGCTAAAAACCTCTCCAGCTGCTGGAGGGTGGCTCTGGCTGCTCTGCTAAGCCAGGTGAGAATGGCTCTGTTGGGAAGTGTTAATACAGGTAGGGTATGGCGCTGGAGGGAAGCAGGATGCACATCCATTCCCTGTTGATCCATACAAGCCTGGAACCCCTCACACCCCTGAGCCTGGCTAATGCCCCTGCAGGCTACAGTCTCGCCCTAAAGTTTCTGAAAACTCCTTCCCCTCTCAGTCCTAGACTGTTTCTGCAGCCACTCCTCTCATGTACCTTCTTTCTTGCCTGCAACAGCCTCTACTTTTTCTGCCTCTTTTCCCTGCTTCACCAAACCCTGGCAGGCTTCTCACTAATGCACAGTTAGAGAAGCAGCTTTCTCCCACCTTGGTCCTGGCAGCCACTGAAGCAAGCATGGCAGTGTATGTCCAGTAGAGGGCACAGTGAGCAGATGCAAACTCATTCATTTCCAATCCAGAGGGAACTGTGCAAGAAATGCTTTGCCATCAGGCAAGGAGCTCCGGGGCAGCCATGGACATAGAAGCATGTGCAAAGGCCTTGATGCCACAGGCTGGGTGGTTAAGAGCAGGGAATGGAGCTGAGACCAGACTCCTGGTTGTATTCTGTGGGCCAGTCACTGCTTTTCCTTCACCACCTCAGTGCCTCCTCTGCTGGCTAGCCTGGCCTCTCCATCATTATCATCACTAGTCCTACCTGGAGAGGGCACCCACTGGCTGCTCCAGGCTCCAAAGCTCCCTGTCATCCAGTGAATGGGAAGGCATCCTCGCTCACTTCCTCCTAGCTGCCAGGGTGCACTGCCAGCACTTACTGCTGCAATGTAGGTGGAAGAGGAGAAGATGTTGCAACTCGTGTTTATATTATTAGGCATTTCTTTCTTTCTATCGGCTTCTCCACTCTGTTTTTTGCACCAGCACCAAGCTACTGGTGCCCCTTATGACAGAGCCCAGGGCCCTAGAAGAGAAGAGCACGGAGCTAAAGGGGCAAGGCTCTGAGGTGCCAGCTGTAGTAGACATCCTCTATGGCTCTGGATTGGAGGAGGACATGAAGCACAAATGGAACAGCAAGTTATAATAGGACCTCGCTGGCTGGCCCTAATTTTTGGTGCTTTTCGGGTCTCCATTGTGATTATATGTGACCACCTAAAGCATAGAATCAATGAGTCAGAAGGGACCTAGACAGATCATCTAGTCTGACCCCCTGCCATGGGCAGGAATGAGCACTGGGGGTGGGAGGGGTCATAAGACCCCAGCCAGGTGCTCATCCAGTCTTCTCTTGAAGATTTCCAGGGAAGCTGAGAGCACCACCTCTCTGGGAAGCCTATTCCAGGCTCTGGCCACCCTTACCGTGAAGCAGTTCTTCCTAATATCTAACCTAAACCTATCCTCCCTCAGCTTGTGGCCATTGTTCCTGGTGACTCCAAGGGGGACCCTGGTGAACAGACTTTCCCCGAGTCCCTGCTGCTGGCCCCTGATAAGGTTGTAGGCAGCCACAAGATCCCCCCTCAGTCTCCTTTTGCGGAGACTGGAGAGATTCAGGTCCCTCAGCCTCTTCTCATAGGGCTGGTCACGGAGGCCCCCAACTGTACGAGTGGCCTCCTCTGGACCCTCTCCAGGTTTCCCACGTCCCTCTTGAAGTGCGGCGCCCAGAACTGGACACAGTACTCCAGCTGCGGCCTGACCAGCGCGGCATAGAGGGGGAGCAAGACCTGT
>NW_017728973.1:7202161-7220262 GCF_001723915.1 Gavialis gangeticus
CTCAGCTTGCCCACCAGAATTGGGTGGGACACTGTGTCGAAGGCCTTCTGGAAGTCCAAGAAGATGACATTGACTTCCTCCTTCACATCTAAGCTTTGTTACCTGGTCATAGAAAGAGACCAGGTTAGTCAGGCAGGATCAGTCTGGCACAAACCCATGCTGGTTACCCCTCAACATCGCTTCCCCTGCAGGGCTCTCACAAATGTGGCCCTTGATAATTTTTCCTAAGACCTTCCCCAGGATAGAAGTGAGGCTGACTGGCCTGTAGTTGCCAGGCTCTTCCTTCCTCCCCTTCTTGAAAATAGGGACCACACTGGCCCTTTTCACCTCATGATCATCAATGTATTTATCCTCAGAACAGCTCCTCCTTTCACAATAGGCCAGCAGAGGCATCAGGAGGCTAAGTGACTTCTCCAAGGCCATGCAAGCAGTCAGTGGCACAGCAGGGCTTGACCCTGCCCCTCCCCAGTCCCAGTTGGCAGTTCCCCTTCCTATCTGGTTTCCCTCTCCACTCGCTGCCCTGGAGCTCCCCTCACCCTTTCTTTCTCCATGTCTTTTCCCAGTTTGGGTCCATTCCTGTGCCCCTGGGATGCAAGAGTTTCCCTGTCTTAACCATGCTGCCCTAATGAGCCAAGCCTTCTTCCCTGGCACGCTGGACACCAGGAGTGATGGCAGAAGGCAGGCTGGAGCCCTCAGGCGATGCAGGAACTCATACCCTGCCCTTTCCCCAGAAGGAACAGAGGCTCCCCCCTCTACCCACTTCTCCCAGTGGGTATTTCTATCAACACTGCAAACAGGGCTGTGCTTCCTCAGTGGCATTGAGTTTTCTATGGCCTCAGTTGCTGGCTAAGCTAGGGTTGGCTGAGCAGGGAAGGTGGGGAGTTTGGACAGCTCTATGCTAAGCACCCATTTGAGAAGAGCCAGGCACTCCCAACAGGAGCCACTGCAGCCTGTTAAAGGTGAGACGCTTCATTCCTGGCTCCGTGTCTCTAGGAACACTCTGCCAGAGATATCCAATTCCTCCAGCAAGGCCAGGGGGCAGTGATTAGGCAGAGTAGTTGGCTTCTAACTCTGGGGCAGGCATGGTAGAGCCAAAGTGCCTCTGACTTCTTCACTGCACGATGACATCCCAGAGGAAGAGATGTTGGTGCCAGCCTAATTCTGGTCCCCTTCCCGTGGGCAGTGAAAAGACAGCAGAGCCACTGTGCTTCTTGTGTGATCCTCAAGACCACACTGCAGCCGGTCCCTGGCTGAGAGTCCCATGGCTTAAAGGTCTCCTGCTGCCAGTGCCTTCATGCCTTTCCATCTTGGCTATTTCCCTGAAAATGTCAGGCTGCTTCCTCCCAAACAGCCATTGTCCAAAGTGAATGGTCTTTTCTGGGAGCCATCGCCCACCCCCTACCCCCTCCTGTTCTGCCTCAACCTAGCACCAGACCAGCAACTCCAGGAGCTGTGCAGGCTGCAGTGAAGGGCTGTGCTGAGGACAGAAATAGCTCCCATGTGCAGCACATTGTCAGAGGTTTGAGTGGTGAAGCTAAGCTGATGAGACAGGGTGAGGTGGGGGAACAAGTCTCAGGGTGGACAGGGCTAGGTGCCAGCTCTTTGCTTCATGAGCCTGAACTGAGACCCCTGACCAGGCACTTGACACTGGATGGCCTGTGAGGACAGGAGCAGGGAAGTCTGCCCTGTGGGAAAGCCTCTGAGGAGGGAGTTGAGCCACCTGATCTGGGGAGTGAGTAGGGGGATGCCCTTGACTGTTACTTGTTCCAGTGGCTGTGCAGTGTGTTACTAGAAAACTGACTGCCTTAGAGAGCATGTAGCTTGGCAGCAAGGCTCCTGGCTTATGTCTCCTCTAGGCAGGAGTGTGATGTAGGTACAGACCGGGGAGAGCTGGGAGGCAGGGCACCTGGTTCATATTCCCTGCCTGGGGAGAAGTGTCCTTTGGTATAAGAGCAGGGGGACAGGGAGCTGTGTGCCCCACTTTACCAAATAATGTTTGTGTGAGCTGTTGGGTCCTCTCTCCCACCCCCCCACCCCTCAGTTTCCCTAACTGCACGTAGGCGTAATAGCATTTCAGGAGACGGAAGGATCTGTCAGTAGTTGTGGTGCCGCCTGGGAGGGGAGGGTTTGATGAAGGGTTTGGCAGTCAGAGAGGTATGTGTGCCATGTTCTCTAAGCAAAGGATCTGTTTCATGCTGGGAGGAGGTGCTGGCAGGACAGTCTTGGAGCCTGCAGGCTCAAACCACAGCAGAGCAGCAGGGCAAGCTGTCCCCATGTCACTCATTGGCTTTGCTTCAGTCCTGACTGGAGATTGAGACATCCTTGGCTTCTCTGCTGAGATTGCCCATGAGAAGACCCAAGACACTTTAATGTCCATACCCTTGTCCATTCAGGGTGTGTCTGAGACCCATCAATTCATCACACAGAGACCACCTAGGTTCAGAGGGGAGCCATGATGGTCACTCTTGGCTCTGAACCAGTGACCTGAAGGAACCGTGGGTACTAGGTTTGCAATTACCTGAACCACCTACGCATGTGTTTGTGTGCACATACATGAGCCCAGCCCCTGCTAGGCAGAGACTGCACCTGCACCCATTGCACATGCAAAACTCATTTGCACACACACTCTGTTGCACACCCCATCTTTGCCCTTCCTTGCCTGCTCAGGGAAACTGAAGTGGGTCTGCAAGCTCAGCCCGTGTCAGCCACCCACACTGGGCTGGGATTGCCCAGGACTGCTTTAACTTGCTCCCCGGGGTTCTCCGTGGAAAGGCTGGTGGGTGGTGTTTTATTTCCTTGGTTCTGCTTAAATCTGGGAGTGAAAAGCACTGTGGGGAGCCCTCCATCTGCCTTCTGGTACCAGGCTAAGCTGTAACCACTTGGTGCTGTGCTGGTGGGAGGAGGACTGCCTTGTTTCTGGGCAGCTGAGAGGCAAGAGTGCTGCAGGAGTGACAGACTAGCAGTGAGTGATTCCTCTGCCATCAGTCAGAACCCAGGGGTGTCAGGCTCAGGCTGTGCATGGAAGCAGTTTGTACCTGGAGACTATGAGCACCATGGCAAAAGTCCACAGGGAGTGAAACAGGACACCCAGTAGGATGGGTTTTCAAACTGATATTGGAAGCAACAGAACAGGAGCTGGGAGAGGATATTGTTGAAGCCAGTGTGGGAACCCAGGGACCTCGGGGGGAGAGGCATATGTCCTCACAGAAGCCTTTATCATGGAGGGGCTACAGGATGCCTGAGTTACCATTCCAGGCTAAGCCACAGATTCACTACATACACAATCCTTTCCCCTCCCTGTGCCTCAGTTTCCCCTGAATGTGGTTCACACCCTTCCTTTGCTGTAAGATTTCCAGAAACCATACTAATTCCCTTGTGATTTCCTTGTAGTCTCATGGTAGCCTCTGTAGTCCTTCTGGGGAGACGGCACCTGGCATGGCTTGGTATTCGGAGATGAGGGGAGGTGTGGTGTGTGGAGGCAAATGTTACCCCTCTGTGGATAGGGAAGGCTAAAAAGAAGTAATTTTGTGCATGGTGTAGGATTAACCTATAGGATGTGCTGCCACATGCTAGCAAGGCCAAGAGCTCAGTAGGAGTAAAACATGAATGAAGCATTTCTAGGGCTAGTGGAAGCCTGCAACAGTAGCTGAGGAAAATGGGTCTGAGGGCCAGAATCCTTCCTGCTTCAGGGCCTTACGGAGTGATGGGGCCAGGAAGGGACCTTGTTCATTCCTCTGTGGCACGGCACCCAGCCCTGGCTGGTACTAGAGATGTGATGCTGACCCTGGTCTGAGCTAGGCTGGAAATACCTGAGTTCTACTCCTCCCCAAGTTTCCTTCATTGCCCCAGGAGAGACTGGGCTGTGCAAAAGAAGCTGTCAGCACCAACACCCACAGGCATTCTTCATCTTGTCCTTCCCTTTTTTAATGAGGCAGACATGAGACTAAAGGCTGGGTGTTTTTGAGGACACAGACTCTTGCTCCTTGATGCTCACATACTGGGACAGCTCCGCTTGAGCGTGCAGCATATAAGTACACAGGCATCATGTGAGCAGCCTCTGTTCGGGCACATGCACACATACAAGCATATACACAGATGTAAACCCCACCACAGTGCAGTATTTGTGTGTGTGGAAATACTGCTACTATTCTCACACTTCTACATACCCCCTTCGCATTCCCCTAGATCAGGGGTGGCCAGCCAGTGGTATGCATGCCACAAGTGGCACAAGCAGGCTCTGTGTGTGGCACATGGCAGACCAGGGAGGGGATAGGCAACACAGTGGAAGATAGGGCAGGAGGTAGAAGTCATAGCAGCAGATCAGGCAGGAAGCATAGGGCAGGGAGCAGAAAGCAGAGTAACCAGTTGGACAGGGGAAGGGGATCTGGGTGGCAATCCAGGAGAGTGAGGAGATAATTTTTGGCAGTCATGACAAACAGGTGGCCCTGACTGCACTAGATGCATGTCCAGACACAGGCACCTATTCATCCCCCATTGGCACCCACAGGCACACAGGCATCTATTAATCCCCTTTGGGTGGACATAGATGCACACATGTGCATACACACATACACACACATGCAAGCTTACAGTGTTTGTCCCCAGCAGGTCTCATCTTTGACTTACTGCTACCCCAAGTTGCCATCTACAGTCCCCGAGCAACTCGAGGTGGTTTAGCCAGTTAAAGATAAGCCTAAGAGGCTGCTTGCTTGGCACATATTGCTTTTGGGTGGCTGGGTCTGTGCATTGCTCAGGGTTTCTATTTTTTCCTCCCAGTGCTTATCTCTTGCAGGCAGGGGGATGCGTTTGCTGACGACTCTCCTTCATGGCAGACGGAGACTGCTCTCCTGCCTCCAGAGCTTTGGCCTTTGCTGTTGTGTGCAGGCAGCAGATCTGCCTCTGGGACTGGTACATGAGAGATAAATCACCCTGGCCACACCCCAGTTGTGTGGATCCGCCTTTTATGGCACAGGGGCACAGCTCTGGGTGCCCCCCATAGAGATAAGGCATCCACAGAGGCCGGTCCTTGGGGACAGGGGTGCTTTTGATTCCAGCTGGATAGTAAATGCCTCTGAAACTCAGCTGCTTTACTCAGGCTTATTGTGTTCCCACCGCAGCCTGCTCCCTCATTAAGGCCTATCAAAGTGTTCTTTATATGCAGCTTGCATGTTGCAGTGGTGCTGTGCTAAGGCATAGCTTGTACCTAGAGTTCAGGGATTTGTTGGTGCCAAGTGCTGTACAGAGCTATTGTGTTGGTGTGTCATGGTTAGCAGGCAGTCCAGGAACTGGCCCATCAGGAGAGGAGGCCTTGGTTTTTCTGTGGGCAGCCCAAAGCTGTTCAGGCTTTGGGAGCGCTGGGTTTGGGTATAGGGCAGTGGACTAGGGTTCTGTTCCTGCCTCTGCCACGGACTCCCTGTGTGACCTTGCACAAGTCGCTTCATCTCTCAGTTCCTTGGAGAGGCTGATACTTCCCTTTCCCTTAGCAGTGGATTAGCAGAAAATAAATGAATGCTGGGGGAGTGCCAGGTGCTGAGAGTCTTATCTGCAAATTGCTGGAATCCCACAGGGCAAAGGATCCTGCTTACTAAGACAATCTACATAGACAATAGTTCCACAAGCTATTATTCAGTTTTGAATGGGCTAATATATTCCAGCCCAGTGCCTCTCCACAGCTCCATTTTCCATACTGGAAACCCTCCCATTTAGCTAGGATCAGGCTGGGACTTAGTATGATGAGAACGGTAGGAGTCAGCACACCTTCCAACTGCCCAGGCTCTCTGAGGGGTTACAGTGTCAGGCAGAGATGCCCAGAGAAAGGCTGTTCCCTGGGTGCTTTACTTCAGGTTCCCAAAATAAGAGAAGAGTTCAGCAGCAGCACCCAAGCTACATGAATGCATGCCTTTGCAGCTTGACATTAAATAGGCAGAGCAGACTGCGTAACGTGTTGGCAGTAATCAGCTCCATTTGGCATGTGGCAATAAGATGAGATGGCAGCACTCACGTTCCTTGTCTGTTTTGTTTTCATTCCAAGTTGTTCTTAAATATGTTTTTGATGGATTAAAAAAAAGAGAGTTGTGCTGAGACACAGCCAGTTTATGGTGCATAATCACCCAGCAGCGAGGGGGGTGGGGCGTACACAGCATCCCCTTACATTGGATCCATCCAAAACAGGGGTCGAGTGCTGGCCTGGATGGAGCAGTAGCTGATCAACTGACTGGACAAAACACCAATTAACCTCCATCCTCTCTCCATGGGGTAGGACTTGTATCTGATCCTCTTATGAGCCCTGATGCATCTTTAAGCTTCTAGCATCCCTGTGAAGGAAGGCATCATCACCCCCAGTCTACAGACCAGGAGCTGAGTCTGCTGAATGACTTGCTTGAAGGCAGACAGAGAGTTGGTGGCAGAGCTGGGAATTGAGCTCCAGCATCCTCAGTCCCCTGCCCACCATTCTTTTCTTGGTCTGTTGCATTCAATGGCAGTGGTCTGGTCTCAGTTGTGGCTTCTGAAAACTGCTCCATGCTGTTAACCAGGCCTTGCCTGGCAGCAGTTGGGTGGGAGCCATATTTTACCAAGCCTGGAGTACACTCCCTTCCTAGCGTGAAGAAGGAGCCGAGTGCATCCAGCTGTGAGTGGATGACTGGGGAAATCCCTGTGGTTGTACAACAGGGTAGGCTCTGGAAAGCTCTTGCCAGCAAAGTGCTGTGGTTGGGATGCAAGTGGTCTCTGGGTAATGCCAGAAGGGCTGGAGTGGTGGTGGGGTGAGCCAATGCTCATTTAGCTCTTCGGGAGCAGTTTGCTTGTGAAAAGTGGCTGGGCCCCCACTGCTGTCCACTTGAAGGAGCCAGTATCACAGTGGAGGGTAGCAGGGGGAGGGAGCCTCACGCTTGTGACTGAGTGTTTTGCTCTAGCCTTTCTGACCACACAAGGCAAGGCTACAGTGGGCCCACTGATTTCAGCAGGCTGGCTCAGCCCAGGGGTGGGGGGTCGGAGAAGGGTTCGAACTGCCCTTTGGGGGTGTGCTAGCACATGTACCCAGCACAGTCAGAGGAGGATGCTTGCTAATTGGCTCTAGATGCCTCCTGCATGTGGACTGGGGGTTACTATGGATAGCTTTCCTGCAACACCAGCTGCCTGAGCTGCTGTCCCAGAGCGCTTGTTAATGGTGGTAATAAAAATATTACCTCCTTTCCAGGAATTGTAGGGCAGATCGGAAAGGGTGGAGAAGCAAACAACTTGCTCTTCTGGGGGGTACCAGGAGGGGCCAGGAGAGGTAGCCAGAAGGTCTGGACCAGCCTGGGCTTGAAAGTAAATGCAGTGAATGATGGGGAGAAGGATGTTTTTGCAGGTAGCCTCCACTCATCTTACACTGTGATGTGGCTCTGTGCTACTGGCCTGGGCTGTGCAAGGCACAGTGACACGGGGCATTTGGGGCTGTGTTTCAGGAGGAGCAGAGGCAATGGGCAGTCTGACAGTTCCTCCTGCCTGAGGAGTCTCAGATCCAGCCCTAAAGGGAAGGCTCCAGTGTTAGTTATCCCAGCACCTGTTATGGCCCCTCCCAAAGCAGGTCACCTGCTAGTTGGGCCATCTCAGTCCTTGCTCCTGATAGCTGCATTTGCTGTAGCTAATTTCACATTTGTGCCTCATTGGCCAGACCAAGTGGGCACCTCCTGGGCACCTCCTGGGCAGCAAGGTTTGGATGAGGCTTGGCTCAGGGTCAGGAGCTGGTTTTCCCCAGGGTCCTCAGTGCTTTTGCTTGGGGATCCAGCCTGCCACAGTGCCTCTGTTGTACAATGGCCTCCTGCTCCCAGTACTGCAGTACCACCCATCCTGCTTGGAGTCATCCTCAGCAATGGCTGAAGACCAGAGGAAACCCGTGCTGATTTCCTGGATGGGCCCAGCCTCTACCCTTGTCTTGTCTAGCTTGGCTGGCAGAAGTGGGCTTGCACAGAGGCAGTGGACCTCAGGCGGTCATCTCGTCCAACCCCCTGCTCAAGCTAGATCATCCCAGCCAAAGCTTTGTCTAGCCAGGTCTTAAAAACCTCTAAGGATAGAGATTCCACAACCGCTCTGGGTAACCTGCTCCAATGTTTTACTATCTTCCTCGTGAGAATTTTTTTCCTAATATCTAACCTAAACTTCCCTTGCTGCAACTTGAAACCATTGCTCTTTGTTCTGTCATCTGCCACCACTGAGAACAGTCCAGCTCCATGCTCTTTTGAACCCCACTTCAGGTAGTTGAAGGCTGCTATTAAATCCCCTCAGTTTCTTCTCTAAATAAGCCCAGTTCCCTCAGTCTCTCCCTATAAGTCATGTTCCCCAGCCCCTAAACCATTTTTTTTGCCCTCTGCTGGACTCTCTCCAATTTGTCCACATCCTTTCTGTAGTTGCGGGGGCAGGGGGTGGACATGACAAAACTGGACACAGTACTCCAGATGTGACCTCACCAGTGCTAAAAAGGGAATAATCACTTTCCTTGACCAGTTGGCAATACACCTACCAACGCAGCTCAGTATGCTATTAGCCTTCTTGGCAACAAGGGCACACTGCTGGCTCATTGTCCACTGTAACCCCCAGGTCCTTTTCTGCAGAGCTGCTGCCCAGCCAGTCATCCCCCAGTCTGTACTGGTGCATGGGATTTTTCCATCTTAAGTGCAGGACTTTGCACTTGTAATTGTTGAACCTCATGAGATTTCTTTTGGCCCAATCCTCCAATTTGTCCAAGTCACTCTGAATCTTAGCCCTACCCTTCAGTGTATCTACTACTCCCCACAGCTTGGTATCATCTGCAAACTTGCTGAGGGTGCACTCTATGCCATCTTCCAGCCACTAGCCCCAGACACCCAGGCTGGGTGCAGGAGAAAGGAGCAGGGCTAGCAGGTGACAATTGCCCATTGGGTCCCTGTTTCAGAGTTTTGTCCATTTCCCCAGGGCAGATTGGTGAGCCAGGCCTCCCCAGGAGCTGTGGGGTGTGCCAGTAATGGATATTTCTTCTGTGAGGACTGAGGTATGCACCATTCCAGCCCCCGTGCTCACATGAAGCAGGGGTAGCAACCGTGCATGAACACTACCAGCAGAGTACACACTCATGCTGAACACCACTTGGATCAGACCTGTTTTCCCTGGGCTCACCGCGTGATGTAGATGCACCTGTTTAGTGTGGCATGGGCAGTGTCCTAGCCCAAGTGGTTCTTCTTGCAGGTGGCTGGTGGCCACTAGAAACTCTCCCACACTGAATTGCTTCTAGGAATGGCGGGAGAGGTACCCAGACGGCATTACTTCTGCGCCGGCTTAGATCCCTTCCAGTGTGGAGTCACATTGCAGCAGAGGGAGTTCTGGGGCAGCCTGCCTGCAGGGTGGCCTCCAAACCATGCAGAATCATAGAGAACTAGGGCTGAAAGGGATCTCCAAAGGTCAAGGTCATCTAGTCCAGCCCCATGCCTGAGGTGGGATCATCCCTATCCAAACCATCCTGGACAAGTCCTTGTCTAAGCTGTTCTTAAAACTACACAATCAACTCTGTCAGACAATGACAATACATATTTCCCAAAAACACCAAAAGCACCTTAACTCACCCCAGGTAAAGCAGGGGGATGATGGTCTGTCCTGCTGCTGGAAAGGGTGTTAATGTGCACTCGAGAGATTCAAGAAAGATGGCCAACCCCCACCCCCACCCCGAGTACAGTGGAAGGCAGAATTCCCTCTTCCCCCACAGTCTGTACCAATCTGACCATGGGGTAAAATTTCTTCATGACCCCAAATGTGGTGATTGGTCTGACCCTGAGCAGAGGGGCAAGAAACTCTAGCCAGGAACCTCCAGATTTTAATCCCAGCAGGAGCATTAGCACACCCCAGTCACAATCCCCAGCCTCAGCTGCAGCCAAAGTCCAATGTCTATGAGGAAGGCAAAAACAATCCCTAACACATGCACCTTCCTTGCACGGGATGGAGGGGAGGAATGTCACATGATAACCAGCAGAAAAATGAAGCGAAGGCATCTTACAGCTCCCTAAAACCCAGCTCCCAGCTGTAACTCTAAAAATGGGTTTTAGGTGGGAAGGTATTCCCAAGGGTGGGCTCATGTCTAAGCCAGGTGTGTCCACCTGGGGCAGTCAGAAGAAGTCCTGGTCTCTAATGCAGCCCTGGTGCTGTGTACAGGGACCCTGTGACTGGGCAAACTGACCCTCACAGGAGCAGCTGAGCTCACCCCATCAAAATGCTTTGATGTACACCTCTCCAATTGCTCCTGGGCAGGGATTTGCACGTGTTCTGTTGCTCTTCCCCACTCCATTGCTCCAACCATGTTCCTTCTAGCCACATTCAACACTATGGGTTGTGACAGCACGAAGGAGCTCAACAGGGTAGAGCCTATGTAGAGTGAACGTGACCCTGCAGCAGCAGAGGAGAAAGCGCTTACGTAGCTGTGGAGGGATCGGCCATGCAGGTGAAAAGAGAGCGAGAGCATGTGAGGGAGGGGGGTGGCCATGCTGGGGGGGGAGCCAGCTGCAGATCTGCAGGCAGGCTGGCGTGGAAGGGGTTATCTCCCTAGCAGGGAACTCCAATAAGCCAGCGCGAGTCTGGCAGTGTCTTTGGGTGCTGTGTGTGCGGCGGGGAATGGGCTAGCATCTTGATAGCTGCAGCAGTTCGGAGGAAGGCAAGTGCATCTCCTTCTTCTGCCTTCCCTAATGGCTGGACGGAGGAGACTGTCTTAACTCTGAGGGGCTTTTAATCCTCTCCTCTCTCCCAAGGTGCAGTCCCTCTGTGTATTCCCTTTCCTCTTATACGGTTGCTTTCCTGGACAATTTTTCATGCTCTGCTAACTGCTGCTGTGTTCCTGGCCCGCGCGAGCCTTGCTGCCTCATGAAGATTTATGAAACTGCAGTAATAAACTGTGTTTGAAAGATCTTTATGATAATTCCTATCGAGCTCCTGGCAAGGGGAATCCATGCAGCCCCTGGTGCCGTCCCGCTGGGGGCCCTCGCTTCCCAGCACATCTCTCAGGGCAGTGGTGCATCAGGACGCAGTGGCTTTTTTGGTGTGGTCCTCAGCTACATCCTTTCTGGGTGAGGAGGACAGGGAGATGTAAAGGGAGTACAAAGCCTGAACAGCTCCCTCAGAGTCAGAGTTTCTTTCTCTTGCTTTGGGAGAACGGGGCTGGCTTGCACGCTTTGCATTTCAGTAGGTCTCGCTGGAGAGGTGGGTATGACTGTGTCCTCAGCCCATGTCCCATAGAACTGTGAGGTGTGGCTCCATGGAGCAGAGACCCCTTCACCAGCTGATGAGGAAGATGCATGGATGAATCAGCACAGAACGCTGGAGCTTTCTTGAGCCACCATCTGCCCAGGAAAAGGGCCTCAACTGAGACGCTGGGATCTTCTTTGGGATTGCTGCTGTTGTGGGGATTCTGAAGCCTGCCAAGGAACCATCTTCTGTTTTGCTGGAGGTGTGGGACCCCCTGCCCCAGGAAGGTGGGCTTAGACACTCAGAGGCTGTCTGTCCATCCTTGGGAGCAGCAACGTCCCTCTGCAGCGTGTTCGCCAGTGTGGAGGCATCCCGTGCTAACAGAAGGGTAAGCGAGTGATGCTGGGAAGGGCGACAGTCTGCTCACTAATAGGGGTGTCCCAGGAGAGTGAGAGTGAGAGGCTGGAGCTGTCGCCCATGTTTCCATGCAGGTTAACTCCTCCTATGATGGTGCCCCAATAAGCAGGGTGCAGAGAGGGTCAGCTTCGTCCTGCAGCACCCACACTGAGTGTCTGCCAGTAGCTGGGGACCCATTCTGAGCAGATAGTGCCCACAAAGCCACCAACCCAGTAGGATAGGAGATGAGGGATTGTGAGTAGTGCCCCAGCCCTCTTGCTTGTATGCTCTCTGCCAGCAGAGTTGGGTCAGGGCAGTCATGGGAGACACTCCCAGGACAAAGCTCAGTGGTTGTGGGAAACGAGGTGGACAGTGCATCAGGGGTGCCTTTCCTCCTGTGTCAGTGCAGAGGTAGCAGGGCTCCCAAACCAATGGAGCTAGCATCTTTGGGAGGAGGCTTGTGGCCCAGATCCTAGACTGTTTGTGGGCCTTAAGGAGGCTCACAGGCTGGTATGCAAGAACAGGAGTGGGAAGGCAGCCTGTGAATCTGGCATGAATGACTGGTGCCTCCTGAATCTGGGGGGCACCCACAGAAGCCGTTGATGGCAGAGGCCCTGTCAGGGGAGGGCACCAGCCCTACCAACAGCATCAGTGTAGGCCATCAGGGGGCACTTGCACTTCCGTGCATCCGCTACCAGTAGCCTATGGAGTCTGGGATGTAACTGGGTAGGCAGCAATGTCCTGCCTCCCAAAGTACTCTGCTCAGGGAGGCTCCCTCTATGCCCATGGGCAGGAGCACAGATGAACTCTCCTGATGCTTTCTGCCTGGCAGATCCTCTGCGGCACCCATCTGAGTGCTTGGAGATCTTCTGCAACCTGGGTGCCTGGCCTCAGGGTCTGTTCCTATCAGTGAGAACCAGAGGCTAGGTTGGCAGAGGGCGCGGGGAAGTGTGTACTGAGGGGGTGAGTAGTGGGAAGGTGTGGGCATGAAGACCCTGAAGCATCAATGTTGGGGAAGCTTGTGTCAGGGCTGGGTTAGTCGGGGGGAGGGGAGGGTTTGGCTACAAGGAGCCTGTGTTCGGGAGGAGAACCATGGTGAGGAGTGGGCATTATAGAAGGAGCACCCCACACCAGGAAGGGATTGGCAGAGTACTGCAGGCCCTTGGGTGTGAGTGAAGCCGAGACGGGCTCTTTTTCTCCTCAGGGTCTGTGGGGAGGAGTGGAGGGGGTCTTCCCCTGTGCTGCTAGGGGGTCACGAGCTAGATGTCTGTGCCTGGGGCTGATTCTCAAGGGTTTCTCATGCTTAAAGCCAGCGTTGGAGTGTTTCCCCCACCCCGCCCCTCCCTGAGGCTCTGCTCCCAGCTTTGGGGGCTCAGGGCAGCAAGGGGTTAAAGCCAGCCAGGACTTCTTTCACCCAGCTCTGCAAACCTGCAGTGCTGGTGACCTGCAGCTGGGGCCAGGCCGGAAGCAGGGAGAGTTTCCTATGTGCATCTCAGTAGGGCTGTGCCCAGGGAATTGCTTTTGGCCTGGAGGATGCAGGACTCCACACCTGCTGCCCATAACACTGACAGCACAAGGGGCTGAAATGTCAGTGGCTTCTTCCCACCCTGGGGCTTTGCTGTTGTTTCGCAGTCCATTTTCTGTGAAGCAGAGTGAAAATGCATCCCTCCTCTGAGCCCCAGGGTGCCCAGAGTGCCCTACATGCCGGACCCTTGCTCTTTTCCTGTGGGTGTTGCCTCCTCCTCTTTGTCATCTTTCCTGATGCAAGTCATTGGGGCTCCGTTTGAGGGTCCCAGGTCTAGGTGCCACATGGCAATATGGCAGGTAGAAAAGGTGGTCCATACACTCTGTGATTCTCCTTCTGAGGTTCAGCTCTGCTCAGTCACTGGGATGGTTGCGGCTGCATGGGGCACCTGGGCTCCATGCTCCTCCCGGATGCTGGAGGGGTTAAGTTGTGCTGGGAGCACTCTTGCTTGGAGCCCTCCTCTTTGCCTTCTCAGCCAAGGAGAAACATTCCCTATCAAACTTTTTTGGCGTAATTGCTGTTGGGGGTGGCATGCTGTGCCCAGCCAACACATTGCCATGGAAACCAGCAGGCCCTCAGCCTGGGCAGGGTGCCATCCCCATGTGGCACGGAGGGCAATAGAGAGATGTTGGCAGTGGAGCAAGCGGGAGAGGCTCATGGGAAGGCTGCTGTCCCGAGAGGCAGGGGGAGGTGGAGGGACCAATGTGACCCTCCTCCAGCCCTCAGCTGTGCCTTGCTCAGCAGCCCACTCCTTGGCTGTAAGACCTCCCCTTGCTGGAGACTCTCCCATCCCCACGACCTACTTGGAACCAGCCTCGGGAAGCACTTAACAAAGGAATGCACTTGAATCTGTTGCTTTCTCCCCCTTGCTGAAATGCGGCCACCTCTAAGGTGGCACATGGCGGAGGTTTCCACTACCTCATTGCCATGGTGCCTGTCAGCCTGGAGGGAAAGAAAGAGAAATTCTGCAGGGTGGGGAGGATTTAGGTCAGCAGAATGTAATTACCCCAATTGGAATTTGGCCAGGAAATGAGGATCAACACCCTTACTCTTATTGGCGTGTCCCAGATGGATTAACATCTTCCTCAAAGGCTGGCATCACCAACACTCACGGTGGTCTCCCATCCACACACAGCCCCAGCCTGATCTTGCTCTGCTTGGGAGAGGTTAAAGCCTCACAGAGAGCAAGACAAGCCTCTGTCATTACAGAGATCTTTCTGTTTGGGGTGCACTGACTTTAGTCCATGCAGGCAACTGGCCGCAGGGAAAAGCATGGGGGAGGAGCAGGTAGGCTTGGGGCAGAGGCTTGCTGCCTGCTACCTGCAGCTAAAGCTCCTGCTCAGATACCCAAGGGGGTATTTCCCCTTCCACATACTCTGTCTTTGGAATGAGGGTGGCTGATGGGAGGAGAGGCCCAGTGATTAGAACCAGCAGGCCCCTGCCGCCCTGCTGGAAACCCCCACCCTCATGCTTTGCCCGCAGCTGCTCCTCTAATCGCTACACTGGCAGGATTCCAGGCCACGGACCAGGAGGTTAATTGCACCGAAGCACCTTCTCTGCACTTGGTCCCTGCTGCAGCCCATGTTGGGTTTGCAGGGGAATGGTGTGTGGGGAGGGCAGGCAGTCGGTGCCCGCCCCCCCTTCCCTCCCAACCACAGGAAGTGTAGCTCTGACCCAAGTGTGCACTGTGCTGGGCACTCTAAATCATTCCCTTTAGTAGTTGGGAGAGAGACAGTGAGCTGGCGCGTTCCACCATCAGAGCATGTAATTAGGGAGCTGGACTGTGCATGCTGATGGGCTAGTGATGGGAGAGAGGAGGGGGGTTGGAGGGAGCTTGGAACAGGGCCTCTTGTCTCCCCAGAGCAGTCACACGCTAGAGCAGGCAGAGGCGTCCAGCACTGCAGCATAAGCCTGCCCTATCGCCAGCCAAGGAAGGCAGGGGCCGGGGAGGCTGCTGCTCCATTGCAGTGCACCAGCACCCCCACCCCCACCCCCTCAGCTTTCCGTGCCTGCCCCTGTCCAGTGCTGTGCTGCAGACCTCCTCCCTGCCTGATGAAGGGGAGAAGGACTGTTTGCAGAAATGGCAGCCCTCACCAGCGCAGGTTGGCAGGGCTCGCCTGGCTATGGGCTTCTTGCATGCTCATTTGTGGTCTCACATGCTCCCACTCCAGCCAGGTTCTGCTCTCACTCAAGAGGCTGCATGCTGGAAGGGCTGGGCAGGCAGGCAGAGACACCTGGGCTCTCCTCCCTGCAGTGCCACTGACTGGCTGTGTGGTCTCAGGACAAGTTGCCTCCCTGCCTCAGAGCCCCTGGTTTCCTATAGGTGAAACTGAGGCATGATCCCTGCCAGCCCAGAGTGCTGGTGAACCAGGTGGTGTCTGTCTGGACACAACAGCTCGAGGTGATTGATAAGTGACTGTCCCAGTGGCTGACCACCCTGGGCAGTATCACCAGAGGCAGGTATTAGGTACATCCTCTAATGGCTCTTTTGAATCAAATCTACCCTTTCCCTACCCCATACCCCTTCAGGATCCAGCCCCTGCCAGTCTCTTAAACTGTACTTCGATTGCTTAGTGTAGGGCCTGTGGGGGGTGCAGAGATCCCACGTCAGGAACACAGCTGGGTATTCGTATCCCTCCGCTGTTTCCACCACGTGAGGCGGGCCAGTAGGGGGTGCTCCTGCGTTCAGCCACCCACCTCCCTGCGCCCGACCACCTTCCAGGCTCCGAATGCCTCCCTAGGGGCGCCTTATGTCCAGCCGACCCCTCTCCCGGAGCACTCTCGCTAGTCTGGGGGTAACGTGCCGCCACCACCCCAAGAATGGACTGTCTCATGGCCCTGTGTCCTTGGGGTAACACAGGCCTAAAGTCCCACGGGTACTTGACCCAATACAGGCACTTGGGGTACTTCCCCAAGTCCGGGGGCAAAAAGGTATAGTCTCCCTTAGTCCACAGACCTAAGGGGTCTCTTAGGCATAATTTAGACCCACCCCTCAATAAGTCTCCCACACCAGTCAAAAAGGAGAACTTTATTGATTACAGGGGGTAGGGCAAACTAGGGTACAGGATAGAGCAATATCTAGAAATCCTAAAGAGCAAACAGTCTGGCTGTGGTAGCCTTTTGATTACGCATCTGTGATACTTCCAGCTAAATATCTAATCAGATTGAGTAGCTTACTCACAAGCATCTTCCAAAGGCAGGTGAAGTTTCCCTTTGGAGGCAGGCGGTTCCTAGCTCGTGAGTTTGGGGGGAGAGAGCCAGTTTCAGATGTTAAGGCTTCTCTGTCCCCTGCCTGGCTGCTGCGTCACCTCATGGCCGGAGAGAAGAGACCGCCTCCTTCCCCGTCCTAACTTATATAGCCCCTGTGACCTCATTCACCTGGGCCAGCGGAGGTCAGCCCCAGTTGGCTGTCAGCCAACCAATTTGTAATGCATCACCTGTTACCGGGCAGATTCCAACTCCCCAGGTAGAAACCCCTTACCCAGGTAAGTGATGCAAGTCACGTAGGCAGAGGGAGCAGGTTTCCCCCTCCCTCAGGAATGCAGCCAGCTCCAGTTCCCTAAAGAGACAGGCTGAGGGTGTGGTCCCCGTGTGCTGGGCCCACCCTAATTGAATGGTCACAGCACAGAGATTCAAATCACAGTGTCACAGGGCAGAGATTTTAAACACGATTACAGGGCAGAGATTTTTGGGGAGAAACCAAGGTGGCATTCTGCCACAGGGCCTTCGGTGTGGGCCCAGACATTGTTTAAAAGCGCCCCCTCTCCCCAATGCTTTCATGGCTCCACGTACGCTAAGGAAAAGGAGTCAGGACTCCTGGGTTCTGCTCTGTGACTGAAGGGTCCTCTCCCTGCTTGTCTCTCTGCCTGTCAGAAGGCCCTGGCAATGCCTCCCTGCCTCCTAGGCAGGTCATGATGTTTGAAGGTGTTCATCACCCCCATGTCTAGACAGGGGCTGGTGTGGAGATCAGTAACGGTGTCACAGGCTGGATGCTCCTGCCTGGGATGTGTTTGTGGTGTCTAATGATGAGGAGGCAGTGGCTAGCTGCAACACCCAGTGAGCCCCTTTTGTGTCAGGGAAGTACTCCTTCCATACAAGACTTCCAGTGAGGGGCCAGCATTAGGGATACTCTCAAATCCAGGCTACCACTTTCCTCCCAGCACAACTGGGACTGATGTTCCAGCATAGCAGGTACTAGTGGGCTGGCTCCAGTCCTGCCCAGGTCTCATGTCAACCCCACATGGGGACATATTTCATAGATTTCATAGACATTTGGGCTGGAAGGGACCCTGGAGGATCATTGAGTCCAGCCCCCTGCCCCAGGGGCAGGAAGTCAGCAGGGATCATAGGATCCCAGCAAGATAAGCATCCAAATGTGTCTTGAAGGCATTCAAAGTGGGTGCCTGAACCGCCTCAGGCGGCAGGCTGTTCCAAACCTTGGGGGCTCGGACAGTGAAGAAGTTCTTCCTTATGTCCAGCCTGAACTGGTCACAGTGGAGTTTGTGACCATTCAATCTTGTCGTCCCTTGGGGGGGTCTGGTGAACAGTCGTTCTCCCAGATCCTTATGAGCACCCCTGATAAGCTTATATGTGTCCACCAGATCACCCCTGAGCCTGCGCTTTTCCAGGCTGAATAGCCCCATTGCTCTCAGCCTGTCAGCATAAGGTCTGTTTTTCTGACCTCTGATCATGCACATAGCTCTCCTCTGCACCCTCTCAAGCTTCTCCACATCCTTTTCATAGAATCACAGAATCAATGAGTCGGAAGGGACCTAGAAAGATCATCTAGTCCGACCCCCTGCCATGAGCAGAAAGGAGCACTGGGGGTGGGAGGGGTCATAAGACCCCAGCCAGGTGCCTATCCAGTCTCCTCTTGAAGACTTTCAGGGAAGCTGAGAGCACCACCTCTCTGGGGAGCCCATTCCAGGCTCTGGCCACCCTTACCGTGAAGTAGTTCTTCCTAATATCTAACCTAAACCTATCCTCCCTCAGCTTGTGG
>NW_017728973.1:7220606-7249446 GCF_001723915.1 Gavialis gangeticus
GTTGGCTCTGCCTATTGCTTCGTCGCATTGGCGACTCATATTCATCCTGGAGTCAATCCTGACTCCAAGATCCCTCTCTGCCTCTGTGCTGTTGAGAGGGCCAGCCCCTAACTTATAACCATAATGCTGGTTCCCTCTTCCCAGGTGCAGCACCCTGCACTTGTCCTTGTTGAACCACATCCTGCTCAGGTCCACTCACTTCTCCAACCTATCTAGGTCTGCCTGGATGCGGTCCCTGCCTGCCGGTGTATTCACTTTACCCCACAGCTTGGTGTCATCAGCAAACTTGAACAGGGTGCTTTCCACACCCTCGTCCAGGTCACTAATGAAGATGTTGAACAGCACCGGCCCAAGGACCAAGCCCTGGGGGACTCTTCTGCCCACACCCACCCAGGTCGACATTTGCTGGAGGAAGTGCAAAGTCAGAGGGATGATAATGGTTATGGGGCCCTTCCTTCTGCCTTGGCACAGCACTGGTCTCTAGGCATATATCATCATGGAGCACTGGGCAGTGGGCAGCCCAATCCATTGGAGGAAGGCAGGAAAGCATAGCTTTGACTTGGCTATAGAGGGGCACTAAAGCTCCTGGGGATTTCTCAGTACAGACCCCACTGTGCTTCTAAATCTGTTAAGCTGGAGAATTCTGGAAAACTGTCACATCTCAGAGCTGTGAGTCAGAGCACTGAGCTCCTTCTCCTAGCCCAGTTCCAGTCCAGGCAATTCCCCAGCAGTTTGATACTGGAGACACTAAGGTCAATGTTGATTCTCACAGGAGCCTGTGGGAGATGGAGTCCCCATTGGACTTTCCCACTGGAGTGTGTAATAGGCCAAAGCTGCCTCCTGCAGGCATGGCTTGGAGCTACTGTCACCAGCCTTCAGATCAGACACCAGCTGACCAGGTGACCCTTGGCTTTCCAAGGCCAGGCTCTCAGGGCAGCTGTGTTGGCATTGCTGAGGCGCTCTCATGAGCAGCTGGGTGGAGAGGCAGTTGCACAGATATCTCCTGACAAAACCACAACCCTGACATTTTCTGTACATCCTGGGCTGAGACAGCCACAAGGCAGAAGGCACCCGGAGCAGAGGTACGCTGCTGTTGGCCCAGGATGGCTGCTTAGACATTTCCTTCGGGGCTGCTTTCCCACCAATGTGCTCATAACCCTTCAGGGAAAATCCAGGGCGCAGACTGTCTGCTTAACTCACACTGGACTGATGCATCCTGAAACAGGCAGGATCAGCTGGGCATGTGGGGCAGGGCATTGGGAGGGAAGCAGGGAGCACTGCACCCTGCAGTGGGCAAGTGTCTTGGGCAGAGCAGGGGAAGGTCAACTGTAATAGAGATGGCAGGACATGAGGATAGTGCAAGGTTGCTAGGGAAGCAGGTGGTGGATGTAGTGGGGACAGCAGCATGTATGGAGGAAAACCAGCCTGAAGTGAGAGGCTGCTGCTCTGGAGGTGGAAGGTGGCTGGCACATGCCTGATCCCTCTGGGCTTGTCAGTAACTCTGCTAGTCTGGTAGGTGCTATTTGGTACAAGCCCCCCATGAATACTCAGGGCAGGGGCAGCAGCAGGGTGTTTGGTAGGTATTGGCCATTCTTCTCCCAGTGATCATCCATAGGGTTTGCCTGTGCACATGTGGCCAGATTCTTTTTTGCCACCCGGGTCAAGCCTATGTCCATGATATCCTCAAGCCTCCTAGGCTCCCCAGCAAGGGCAGTAAGGATTGGAGTGGGCTCCATGGTCCCAAACTGTCTTCTTACTGTCCATGGCAACAAAACACCCTCCTTCCCCCCACATGGTATCTGCCTAGGACCTACTCGCTGCACTGAGATAGTATCGGGGCAATTAATATAGTACGGCTAACTAGTTAGCTGGCAACTAGTTAGGAACCTAGTTGTCTTTTTCCCTGTCAACACCAAAACACCCCCTTTATTTTTAAGTTGAGATGTTTAGCGTTTAGGTAGGACTTCTCCCCCAGCCACCTGCCTATTCATGGTGCTGCAAGATGGCAGCACTAAAGTTCCCTGTGCTTCCACAGTGGGACAACAGGTCCCTCCATGCCTGCTTCAGGACATGACTTGAAGCTCATGGCATTCCTGGATCTTAACAATTGCATGGCAGAAACCCAGGATATGCTGCGAGAAGCAGCACAGGAGAAACCATGTAAGCTTCTAGATTTCTCAATGACTGGGCGATCTAGGGACGTTCACAGTAGCTCACCAACATGATTCAAGTAATGTTAGAGCTCTCTGCAATGCTGAGTCTTGTCACCAACAGAGATAAATCTATATGCCTGCAGCCAAAACATGGAGTCCATTGGAGCTAAGTTAGATTGCAGGTCAGCAAGAGCTTACCTTCCCCAAGAAGGATTCCAGACTTCATTATGCTTCATAAAGTCCAGGCTGACCCAAGATGTCATGAACAACATGTCTTAAACACCCGGGACATGGCTTCATGCCCCTTTGCAACATGTTTTGATGGGCTTCACCTCTGCTTCAAGCAAGAGGGGTTGAAATCAATAGATCTGCCAAGCAGTCACCTTATGGATGCTCCAGTTCTGGTCCTGCAATGAAGTTCCCTCTTTGCTAAATCCATGGAAAGATCTTTGAGTATGCAAGGGTGTACACTTCTCCACCTCACTACCTACCCAGACTCTGGCAAGGGACGTGTCCCTTCAGCACTGGAGACCTCATCAAAAATCACCTGCCAGTTCAGGGCCAATGTGTTTCCCTCCAAACAGCTCATCTGCATGTAGCAAAGCATTTCTGCTACTGGTTCAGGGATGGGCAAGCCAGGTGCTGCCAGATGCCATCACCCGTGCATTACATCAGTGGAGAGGCAGAAGCCAGGTTATCTCTGCTGTCAGGAGGCCAGTTGCCTCTGGACTTGGTGTAGCCATCGTGCCCTGTCCTTGCATCTTAAGAATGCTTCAGCAAAGCCCCAAGAAGACAGTGCTTGGAGGAGATTCCAATCTGGGCTTGCTGTCAGATGCCTTTCTCACCCCCTGCATGCCAGGACTGATGTAGGCCCATCATCCCAAACCCCATAGTACCCAGAGTTTTGTTAAGTCTGGGACCAGATACTGGACTGATGATCATGATAGCCCTGGTACAGTCTGGGCGGTTCTGATATTTGAATCTGATAACTCTCACAATGCAGCTTCTAGGTCCTTTATCTGTAGCAGCAGCCTTGCTGAGTAATGGACAGCTTCTACACCCAGATCTAGCATTGCAACCTCTGACAGCCTGGACGCTCCCCAGAGGACATCGCTTGGCAGAGGCGGTCAGCTGAAGCTCAGAACGTTCTGTTCCAGGACTCAGCTGATACATTTTCAAGATGCTTCTCTTTGGTGGAGGCTTCCAGATCGGTGGCTAGTTTTGGCTGGGTGGTGTCAGTCAGCATTGCAGTAGGACTTCTCCTACTCACCTCCTACAAACAGGTAGCAACTTGAGAGTCACCTAGAACAAATCCATGTGGACAGTCAAAGACCCAAAGAGCAGTTACTTATCTAAAGTAAGTACAGTTCTTTGAGGGGTGCCATCCACTTGGATTCCCCCACCCCTTCTCCTTTCCCATGAGCAAGCTTCGGGAATTCTGTGTTCCTGAAGGAACTCTTGGGTTGTGGTGCCTGCTCTGCCTTCTGTGCCTTTGCATGGGGAAACACGCACATATTTAGGGCATGGGTATGACTCCGCCAGATGTCAACTTAATCTCCCACACATGTACATGTCTTGGGGAATTCATTTGGATAACGTATCTCAAAGAGCCATAGTCACGGAGACCTACTAACCATTCTTTGCCAACATCCCTGTAGTCGGGTGCTTGCTTATCCCAGACCATCTGCAGCCCGCACCAAGCCTGGCAGTGTGAGGAAGGTTTGAGGTAGGAGGAGTCCTGTGTTCATCTGGTTATCCGTATTGTAGTATCAATGGCCTTGGCAGTTCCATCTGCTTCAATAAGGGTGAACCACCCCTACACCCACCTGCACTGTATCCAGCTCAGAAGGGATTTGGAACCTGGGAAACTCACTCAGGATGTAGCTGGAGCCAGGGACACAGAGGGCATGATCCTAGCATCTCAGTTCCCTCCCCCCAGCAGGCTGGGATTGTCCCTCACACAGGCTGAGATGGAGCCAAGGACATGGGTAACAGGAGGGGAAGGAGATGGGTGCAAAGTCCCATCCTGATGGGAAGGAGGCAGTGGAGGAGGTTGGGGTAGATGAGGTAGGTGATGGGCTTCCCTGCAGAAATACACAGGCACTGCAGCCTGGAGCCAGCCCCTTACCCAAGGCAGACCCATCACTGGCCTGGCCAGTAAATGGCCTGGCTGGGCCTTGCTAGACCCTCAAAAAGAGTCTCTTCCTTCAAACACTGACTGGAGAGGGCAAGCATGGCCTCTCAGGTTGCCACAGTTTCTGCTTCACCATGCCCAAAGCCTGGACCTTCCCTGCCCCCCTGTCCCAGCTTAGTTCCTAGTGACAGCTTTAATGAGGTATCAGAGAACAAGGAGGGGCTGCACTGGTGGGGCTGCAGACTTGATGTCATTGAGTGGCTTGGAGTCAGGGCACTGCTATCCCATGCCACTTGAACAGGGAAGGCTGCTGTGTGGTAATAGAGTGAGTCCTTCAGTAGCCAGCGAGGTGGAAGGAAGAGTTCAAACACTGTGTGACAAACATATTTTATGGGAGAGGTTCCATGGAGGATGAATTGGGGGAAGCCAGGTCCTGAAAGAAAGCAGTTTACCAGGGTAGTAAAGACACGGGAAATGGCTCCAACTCCATTTCAGGTACCTCCCATGAATGGTGGCATTTAGCAAAGGTTTCTTCAGCAAATTGCTTATAGTGGCTAGTAGCCCTGAGTTCCTCTTCCAGCACCCTGCCTGGTCCATGCCCTGCACTGGCTTCCCTTTAAACCTGGGCTGCCACAAGAGCCAGGAATGAGGTATAAGATGCATTTCTACGGAGTGAACTTCCTGTAGCACCTTCTATTGAAGAATCTGAGCTGTTCAGTTGAAATGGACATTATCCCTGTTTTACAAGTGGGCAAACTTTGGCATGGAGAAGGTGTTGAGTGACTTGCCTGAGATCACAGAGGAGGCTGGTGGAAGAGGGCCCATAAGTCTTATCTTCCATCTTTTTGCTTCAGCCCATTTTGTTAGCAAGAGAATTAGGGCTTCATTGATGTATGACTCAGGCTCAGTTCACTGAAGGACAGAGCTGGCTTGTCAGAGAGTTGGGCCTGGTTGTCTCTGAAGGAAAACAGAGCCTTGAGATAGGAAGGGAAGTCCTGTGGTGGAAGCCTCAATGGCGAATTGATCAATTCCTGGCTTGGATAAAGACTTTTTGCATGTCTTTGGGCAGATCACCCAGGCTCTGTTCAGGCCTGGCATGAACTGAAACTAAGGTTCATACTTGAATGCTACTCTTATTCTCTTTACATGCTTATTCCCCATCCATGACATGGGAACAATGCTTCCTTCTCCTCAGCCTGCACCCATCTGGTCCATTTAGACTGGAATCTCTTTGGAACAGTCTCTTCCTTGGTTTGTATAGCCTGCACCAAGTGCAGTAAATCGTTGTTCTCAACTGGAACCTTTAGGGTATGCGTATACTGTGGGGGCTGTATCTCTTCACAGGGATGCATCTGGATATACCTGTCCACCTGCTCCTACCTTGCATGCTCCAAAGTTGGCAAATCAGCAGTGAGGCCATTCCAGAGATATCCCCACCATGGTCAGTTCTCTAGACTTGTCTCCAGTGTACTTGAGATCATTTGTTGGGGATGACCGTGGAGCAGCCTGACCAGCATATTTCTGGTCTTGAATGAGTGGGTAGAGCGGCTGGACCAGCATATTTCTGGTTTTGGAGTGAATGGGTGGAGTTAACCTGGGGACAGCCCAGCTGGAACCCACTGCCACTGAGATGTAGACATGCTTAAGTTCTTACCACTGTTGTACAATGAAGGGTGATGATCACGCTTCCTCTGCGTTGTCCTACATTAATAACAAAGCGAGTTGTTATAAAGCTAATATGTCAGGCTGGTAAATAATTAAGGACAGAGGGAAAATCTTCCCTGACTTAGTTAACAGGAAAGGGAAGGGGGGGAAAAAAAACAAAGGACATAAATGAATAATGAATCAAGGTTAAGTAGCTAACAAGAACGCAAAGCCTTAATGGGACAAATTCCTAGGATGAGAATGTTGCAAGTAGCCAGAATAGTCCATGCACTGGGTAAGTAGCAAAGACATCTCATGGCCTGCTTCCATGTACTCGACTGGTGGCAGCTAACGCTTGCCCAGGGCTCCTTTGAGTTCAGCTCCTGACACCAAGAGCTTTAAAGAGGCCCTCCAAAGCAGCTTTCTGCAGCCAGGATCTCCTTTGACAACTAGTGGGATTGTTCTTTTTCTGGCTGAGTAAGCCGGGGGGGCAGAAGGAGGAAGGTGTCAAAGTCGCCTCAGCACATGGAAAATTTAAAAGGCCATTCTTGAATTGTCCAAGGGGGGACGGAGCCCGAGCTGCCCTCCTCTTCCAAGCACCAGGAAAGCTACAGGCATTCGCAGCATGTGGGGACTTCTAGTCATTAATTACCGCTTGCATTGTGTACTCTCGGCACAACTTCAGTGGAAATTAAAATTGCGACGTGCAGCTAATAAATTATCCATGTCTGCAGACTGGGCAAACCTTTCCCTTTTTCTTTTGCTGCTTTCCATCTGATTGCCTTTCTTTCCCCACATCTTATCATCCTTCCAAGGGCCACAGAGCTGACAGGTGGGCTACAGATGCCAAGCACTAGCCTAGGAAGTGCTACCTGGTTGTGACCACTCTGCCACAGGGTTCCTTGTGTGATTTTGGGCAAGTCACTTTGCTGTCCCCCAAGTCTCACATTTGTCCCCATTAATAAAAATGAGTTTGTTGATACTTTCCTCCCTTGCTGGGAGTTTGTAAGCATTATGAGAGTTTGGAAAGGATCTGGGTTTCTGTAGAGCTTTGGAAGGAAATTATTTGAGAGAAGGAAATGTATTATAACAGGCCTAACAAGCAGTTTCTGCACCCAGGGCTACAGTGGTGGCTGGGGCAGCAGCCGGGCCAGTGGTAGTGGTGGTGGCTGGGCTGGTAACAGCTGCCATTTTTGCACCCTCTCTTAATTGGCACCTGGGGTTTGTGCCCTGCTCACTCACCCCTAGTTCCATTATTGGTTTATGATTATTCCTATTCAGGGTGAGGGAGGAAGGCAGAGCCAATGGTGAGAGCACTAGCTTGGAGCTCAAGAGATCTGCATTCAACTCCATACATTGCCACAGGCTCTTGTGGGACAGTGGGCAAGTGTCTTAGTCTCTCTCCTGCTCGGGTCTCCACCTGGGGAACACAACACTGCCCTTACCTCACAGGGAAAAGGCAGTAAAGATTATGAGTGTTTCAGAGATGAGTCACAGGGGCCATATAAGTATCAGAGAAAGATATTATACTGGGAATCCAATCCCTGACCCTGATGGATAGAAACCATCCTGACCTATGTGTCATAGGCTGTAGACCAGTGAGTCTCAATTAGAGTGCCGAGGCACCCTGAGGTGTCATGAGATTCTTTTTAGGGTCCTGTGCAATATTAGCACTGTTAGGTCTGCAGACAAGTACACATAATTCACAAGACAAACTCAGAGATTTCCAACAGGAACCCATACTGTCCAAACCATTCTGACCTGTTGTGAGCTTTCTGAGTTCTTTGCAACAGAAGAATTGCTCTATTTATTATTCTGTAGTCAGAAAATGGGTGAAAGCAAAGATCTGGCATTTTCCCAGGGGTGTTTTGAGTCTAATGAGGGAGGCCTCGAGTCTAAAAAGATTAAGTACCACTGCTCTAGACAGTGGAGATTCTCCTTTAGTGCCAGTTCAGCTGTCTCCACAGAGAAGCTAGAAACTGCATGGCAATAAATAGAACAACCCAGCTCCTCATGCACAAGACCATCCTTTCTCTCTGACAGCAGTTATTTTATCCCAGCTTGAGGTGCCTTGGAGCTGGGGCCTGGCCTATGAGAGAGGGGCTGCCCATTGGAGCTGCAGTTGCAAGTCTGGCATTGGGAGCGAGTAGAGGCTCCTCAAGAAGGGGTACCGTCCCAGCTTGGCCAGACAGAGACTGGCCTGAAAGGGGTGAGAGCAAATCTTTCCTGTGTGTAGGAAGAGCTCTTCCCCTGCAGCAGCAGGGGAGCATCCCGCCAGCTCAGTGTCTCTGAGGCAGGGATGTTTTGCTCTAGGGAGAGAGACAGAAATTGTTCCTAGTTTAAGATGCCAAGAACCTGCTACTGGCACATGAAGGGAAAAGTCTCTGGGGTGACTGGTTCTGTGGCTAGCGTGGAGCAGCTGTGTCTGCTTGGGAAGAGCAGAGATTTGGACTACACAAGTGGAGGGAGAGAGACACTGGGCCCTACATGGGGAAGAAAACTACTGCAGGGAGCTGGCTGGGCACAGGCCCTGGGCAGGCTTTGTGGGATCTAGGCAGGCTGGTTGTGCCTCTGTGCAGTAAGGACATCCCCACACAGGGCAAGGAAGTGAAGGGATGCATAAGCCTTATCCTTAGCCTCAGGATGTTGCTGGCGCCGATGGTTGGAAAGGATCCTTCCCACATATTGGCCTGCATTTCATTTTCTTTTTTTGGTTTGTCCGTTCGTCTGTGTCCTTCTGTCTGTCTCTGCTCCAGAGCAGCGTCCAGGCCTCCGTCCTTCGTGGGTCTCTGACTGTTTTATTTGGTTATTTTATCCTTTTTTTCTTTTGAAGAGACCGTTTAGTATTTTGTTTTGAATGTCATGTCTCCGTGGTTCTGCCTGTCCTGTCCCTGTGTCTGCCCCTCTCCCAGGATGGTGGCCCTGCAGATCCAGTCTTGCCTCTTCCTTCCCTTTCATGGCCCTTGCTGCAATCACCTTCAGGACAGAGCCTTGATCACAGCCTCAAGCCCCTGCCCTCCTCTCCAGGCCTCCCTCAAGCCCCTGCCCTCCTCTCCCACCCACCCCTGCACGGTCCCCTTCTCCATGAGCCTGAAATCAACCCATCTCCTTCTCCCACATCCCTGTTCAGACCTGAGGCTCCGTGACCCAGTTCTGGGGCTGAATGAGTAGGAGAGAGAGAGAGAGAGAGAGAAAGAGAGAGAGAGAGAGAGCAGGTGGGAGAAGTGCCAATTCCCTGGTGAAGCTGTCATCTCATCAGTGAGGACAAACCCAGGGCATGCCAATTTTTCCGGTGGTTTCTATTTGAGGAGCAATTTAAACAGACGCCATCAAACATTTGAGCCCTGGTTTTAAAACTCACTTCCATTGCCGGCTTTAAAAAATCCCCCTCAGAAGTTTAAATGATCCCCTTCTTGAGTCATTTGTCCTTGCTGTGTGACAAACAGCGTCTCCCTCCCTCCCAGTGCAAGCACCTCTCTGTTTCCCCATCTGCCCTGCTGGATGCTGAGCATTAAATCTTCCCTGATGTATATGCCTTTGGACGATCTAGCCCCCACGGTGACGGCTGAGCCCGTAGAAATCTGGCCCTAAGCCCCCAGCCTTAGCAGAGAGCTAGGCAAGGCATTTTATTCCCAGTCAGCTCGGACTCTATATTTTCTTGATGTCATTTGGTGCCTGCTGGCTGGTAGTGAATGTACCCAATACATCATGAAATACTTACCAACCTGGGGATGCTTCTTCATGAGATGCCATGCTTGGTCTTGACTGCTTTACAGTGCCCCTTTAAATATCGCCTGGGCCAGCAAGTGGATCCATAAACCACAGTACCCTGCACAGTCAAGAACCATGCCCCCATGCAGGTCATTCAGGATCCTCCCCATCTGCTGTCCCCTCCCTGAGGACCCAGTATGTCCTGTGATAGCACTGGAAAAACCTATGGGGTGGCTTCTGGGATCTGCTGCCTCAGCTGAGTGGCTGAAATTCCAGCTCCTGTCAGACCAGGCTCAGATCCTGCCAGCCCCATCATGAATTGCTGGGCTCATTGGTGTCCATTTCTTTCATTGCAGGAGTTGAGCACCTAGATTAAGGGTGAGGGAAACAGAGCCAGAGAGTGCACTGGGAGGAGCCTAGGCTTTGCCAAGGACAGGGGATTCAGGTAGCAACCAGGTCCCTCCCATCCAATGCAGTCACCCCCTTGCTTCAGCTCATTCATCCCAGCCCCAGCCCAACCACTCCACAGTAGACCAGTCATGGCTGGGCTCCCCCTTCAACCCAGCTTGACCTCCAGGTCATGGCAAGGAGTGGCCGACAGGGCCAGTGGCAAGGTCCCTGACCCCTGCTCTGCTTTCTCCTCCCACCCTGTGTAGATCCCGAGAGGACTAGCACACACATGATCTCAGCGGACGATGCAGAGTACCCGCGGGAGTACAGGACCCTGGGCAATGGGACCCGGCGTTTCTCCAATGTAGGGCTGGTGCACACCTCAGAGCGCCGGCACACGGTGATCGCCGCCCAGAGCCTGGAGGCCCTGACCGGACTCCAGAAGTCGGAGATGGAGCGTAAGCGGGATGCCTTCATGGACCACCTGAAGAGCAAGTACCCACAGCATGCCCTGGCAATCCGTGGGCAGCAGGAGAGAATGCGGGATCAGGTAAGAGGCACTCTTCAGTCAGGGGTATGGCCCTTGCTTCTCCCAACTCATGCAGCTGTTCCAGATGCTCCAGGGGCTCTAGCCCAGGCCTCCAGGGTATACAGGGTGGGGGATGGGGAGTCGCATGGACTATAAATAGGCTGAGAGGCTTGGGTTGGCATTTGCTCCTGCCCTACTTCCCCAGGGGTGTGAGTACACTTGGCATGTCATGGTGACACATGTAGGTGGGGATTGGGCCTTAGGGGAAATACATTGGAGACTGACTGGCCCTTCGTGTGGAAAGCCTGGGGGCATACAAGGGGAGATGTGATATCTGGGGTGGCTAGTATGTCCTGGAGTGGGAATGGATGTAGTGGGGGCAAGGGGTATGCATGATTCAACTTCCCTGGGGGGCTAGCAGCTATACAAGAGAAGAGGATGGATTTCCCTTTCCCAGAAGTAGGAAGGGTTAGGGGCAAACCACACCCACTTCCCCCCAGCCCTTATTGAATCTCAAGGCCAGAGATGGAATTGGGTTTGGCCAAGGTTCAGAGAGAGGCTAAATGGACCTAATGCTGATGGCTAGGACAGTCCCTGCCTCTACCCCTCTACCTCAGGGGGTTGAAATGAAGGCGCATGGTATATCTAGGCTCTTCCTGGGGCTAAAACCCCTGCTCTGAGCCTCCCCCAGGTCTGTAAGTCCTGCTCTGCTCAACACTTCTCACCTGCCCTGTCTCACTCAATGCAAAGGTTCACAAGGGGACAGAGACCCTCAATGCATACATCACACTGGCATATCTTTCCCCATTCGCAGGCTCCCTGGCCCCATGACAAACCCCCAAATGCCTCTCTGGACATGCCTCTAACCAAGCAATTTTATTAGCCTTCCCTTCCTGGTTAAGCACCCTTCTCTAGTGCAAGGTCAGAAGCATGAGATAGGTAGTGGAGGTGGTGCTGGCTATAACTCTGCATCTGCGCATATGTTTGTTTATGGCACATTGGTTTCCCAAGGGGTTCAAACCCTGATCCTCAGAAGAGCTCAGCTCCCACTTAGGCACTGAGATAAGAACCAGATTTTTCCCAAGAGCTCAGTATCCAGTATGCATCTGACATGCTGGGCTCTTAGCTCTGAGCATAAAGTTATAGCAATTTGGCCCCATGCATTTATGTGATTATACTGTACAGTAGAGACCAATACTTAGCTTTTACCCTTATTTGGATGGCCTGTTACCAGGAACCAGGGCTTAAATCAGAACCTTGCAACCGAGCCCTGGTTCTCTACTGAATATGTTGTCAGTTCAGGCATTGTAAAACTGATCATATCGGTGTCAAACCACCTTGTGCTGGCAGAGGGCTTAGATGTGGGTGGATTGTGGGGGATCTGAGCCTGGAGTTGAGGTTTCCCTTGAGCTGGAACTAGTGGCGTAGACTTGGAGTCTAGATAAACTGGAAGTCCATGTCCCCAACACTGATATCCTAATGGATGGAGTGGAAGAATGACTGGCTCGCCAGTTCAATTCAGTAAGAGAGAGAGCAGGGCCACAACAGGCAATGAAAGGGCAAGCTCCTCTTCCCCAACACATGCACACACAGATGCCACACTGAGCTGTCTAGGTCTTGGCTCCTTGCACATGTGTGTATGGCAGCAGGGTGGTTGGATAGGGTTTTGAAGTGGATGTCCATCCTCTGGCATGGGCCTGAGACCCTAGATCCACACCCTATTGGACAGATCACAGCACCTGAAGTGGGCATGGAGCCTAGGACCTGGATGGAACTAGTCCTGTATCCTGTTGCAAATTTCTAGTGCCCTCTGGCTCAGCCTTGTGTTGCAGGCTTACGTGCTGACATAAGGTCCCTTCTGTGATTCTCTAGGGCTTGAGGGAGCTTCTGGTCCTTGCTGAAGCTCAGGTCTGCAGTGAATGGAAGGATTGTCCTCTCTGCCACAGCCCTACAAAACCAGGCTGGTGCCCAGGGGCTGGGTGAAAATTCCCCTAGTTTAGGGCCTGTGTGTGGAGCTCCCTGGAGGTTTTACTGAAGTGCTACAGCATGGAGATGTGCAGAGGCAGCCCAGGAAGGACAGCCAAAAGTCAGAGCAGCTCCCCAGGTTCTGTGAGCTGTAACACGGCCATTCCAGGCCCTGTCCATCTTGGAAGCATGAAGCACAAAGGTGCTCTGCTCTTCCTCCCCATCCTGAATTGTGCCTGCATGTGCCACTCTTCCTAGAAACACAAGTGAAATTCCTCCCTCAGCTCTGAGGGATGACACTGCTTGGTCGGGCCAGGTGAGAGGAACGCTTGAATTATTTCACAGGTCCCTGAGCAGCCACCTGTAGGTGGTTCCTGCTCCCCCACAGCCCTGTGCTAACTCCCCACCACATGACAGTGCTCCCCAGTGCAGAAGGGAAGCCATTTAAAGGATAACACCTCTGTCTGCAGCAGAGGCAGGGCCACCCCATTGGGATGTCCAGGTATAGGCCCAGAGCTGTCATCATGTCTCTGGTGGTGCTGCTTCATCCCTCTCCAGTGGTGCTCACCTGGGGATTGCCACAACAGTTCCCTCTCTTGACAGCCAAGCAATGAGCTTACTAACAGGAGTCATGATGGGATCTGCTTCTAAAAGGGCCCCAAGGGGCTTTGCAGCCTCACCTCGTGACTTCAGGTATGTGACATAACCCTGGGGGGCTAGCAGCTATACAAGTGTGAGCAAGTGTATCAGCAGGAGCCTCTGGAATAGCAGCCTGAGGCAGAAGCCACCTTCCTAGAATCCTTTGTGAGGCCTAATTCTGGAGGGAAAAGCAGGGGCCTGTAGAATCGTGCTCTGCTTTCTTCTGCTGCTGCTGCTGAGCTGCCACCCAGAGCCAGCAACAGTGAATGCAGTCTGTGCCCTTAGCCAAAGCAGGCTCCAAAGTGTGAACAGAGCTATGTTGCTTTGTAGGCAAGAGGAAAGGGGGTAGCCCTGGGAAGGGGAGGACGAGGGGAAAGGGGACCCAGCTGGAGCTTGCAAAGAAAGTGAAGGTATTTCTAGAGTGGCTTGTGCTTTCCCGCAGAGGCAGCAGGTCTGAGCCTCAGAGCTCCTCCATCCTTAGTAGTCACAATAGCTTTAAGTGGAAAGGCCTAAGATAACAGGTCTGACTCACCCTGTTCCCACCACTGCTGCAGCAGTCCTGCTGTCTGGGAATGAGCTGGGAAGGTGGCTCTGGCTGCAGTAGGATTAGACTGCTGTGCTAGAGACCTAGCATCCAACCCCCTCTTTAGGCACCAACAAGCTGAGTTTGCTGGCCTCGCTCCCCACCTTGGCATGTGGATTCCTATGTACAGCAAAATCTTGCTGCCTTTTTGGCAGTCTGCTCAGGAGAGGCAGAGTCATGGGGCTATAGGGCAGGAACAAGGAGTGCTAGCAGAGCTGGGTGGGGAGAGGATACAGTGGGGATCAACGGTGGTGCTGTGGATCAGGGTTCAGGGGCCCTAACAGTCCAATGGGTCGCCAACTAGTCCAATGGGTCGCCAACTGGTTAGAGAGTCGCACCCAGAGGGTGGTAGTGGATGGGTCCTTCTCGACCTGGAAGGACGTGGGAAGTGGGGTCCCACAGGGCTCGGTCCTTGGGCCTGCACTGTTCAATATCTTCATCAGTGATTTGGACGAGGGGGTGCAAAGCACCCTGTTCAAGTTTGCTGATGACACTAAGATGTGGGGGGAAGTGGGCACAATTGAGGGGAGCAACAGGCTACAGTTAGACCTAGATAGGTTACAAGGATGGGCGGAGGAGAACAGGATGGGGTTTAACACGGACAAGTGTAAGGTGATGCACCTGGGGAGGAACAATCGGCACCACACATACAGGCTGGGGAACTCCCCTCTTGTCAGCACGGAGGTGGAAAAGGATCTGGGAGTCATTATTGACTCCAAGATGAACATGAGTCGGCAATGTGGGGAGGCGGCTAGGAAGGCCAACTGCACCTTGTCGTGCATCCACAGATGCATCTCGAGCAGGTCCAAGGAGGTGATCCTCCCCCTCTATGCGGCACTGGTCAGGCCGCAGCTGGAGTACTGCGTCCAGTTCTGGGCGCCGCACTTTAAGAGGGATGTGGACAGCATCGAGAGGGTCCAGAGGAGGGCCACTCGTATGATCAAGGGACAGCAGGGTAGGTCCTATGAGGAAAGGTTGCGGGACCTGAACCTGTTCAGCCTTCAAAAGAGAAGGCTGAGGGGGGATCTTGTGGCCTGTTATAAACTGGTTAGGGGGGATCAGCAGGCGCTGGGGGAGTCCCTGTTCCCCCGAGCGCCGCAAGGAGTGACCAGGAACAATGGTCACAAGCTGGCGGAGGGAAGGTTTAAGTTGGACATCAGGAGGCGCTACTTCACGGTCAGGGCGGCTAGGGTCTGGAACCAGCTTCCAAGTGAGGTGGTGCAGGCTCCCACCCTGGGGGTTTTTAAGAGGAGGTTGGATGACCACCTTACTGGGGTCATTTGACCCCAGTGCTCTTCCTGCCATGGCAGGGGGTCGGACTAGATGATCTGCTCAGGTCCCTTCCGACCCTAGAAACTATGAAACTATGAAACAGCAGAAACATCTGGAGGAGCTATGGGTCAAGACTGTAGTGCCCTAGGCCCAGCTGTGTGGAGCCTGGAGCTGGAGATCAGAATTGAGGCATATTGGCAGGGCTGTGTGTGCAGAGCGGTAGGGGTTATAGCACGGTGCCAGGTCACATCAGAGCCAGGCACTCAGTGACACCCTTGAGGATGCAAAAAAATTATTCAGAAATGCTAAGAACCCTTTCTGCCCATACACATGCCTTTTACCTGCCTTCTGGCCCCAAAATTGCTCTTCCTGTCTAAGCCTTGTCTTCCAGGATTGTGTCCTGGTTTCCTCCTGAAACCCACACACCTCTCTCCACGTATGCAACTGGACAGCTGTAGACCCAGTGTCCAGAAATGCCAACACACAGTACCTTTGTCTTGTCGTACCTCATCTTGACTGCCCTTATGGGTTGTGGGGCTGGGCATCTGACTTGATGTTGGGTTCGGAACTGGTCCTCCAGGTTCTGTAGAAAACTGAGCTCCCTTTACAAACTGTGCAGGGTACCAGCCACCAGCATACCTCTTCCTTTTAATCAGAGATGAGTTTTTACCTAGTGAGTGGCAAAATAGAGGTGTTGCTCATAAGTCTTGCGCAGCACAACATCTTGGTTAAGGTTTAAACCAGTGACTCTGGACCAGGTGCCATAGCACCATGGGGTGCCTTGAGGTCCTTTCAAGGATGTCACGGGGTGCCACACAACATTAGCACTGTTAGATGTTCAAACAAGATTTACAAGATAAACCCAGATGTTTCAAATAGGAATCCATGTGTTAAAACCATTCTGACCTGCTGCAGTCTTTCTGAGTTCTTTGCAACACAAGAATTGCTCTAGTAGTTTTCCATAGTTAAAAAAAAGAGTGAAAACTAAGAGCTGGCATTTTCCAAGGGGGACCTTAAGTCTAGAAAGGTTGAGAACCACAGGTTTAAACTGTGAGTATGAAAATGAAGAGGAAAGCAAAGCCTTTCTATAGCATTGCAATTCCCCAAGCACCCAGAGGCATAACGTTGAGCCCTTGCTGTACCCTGGCGTTCATGGCAGCCCTCTGCATCTCCGTGTAACGTGCGCATCAATCTGTGACACGTATCACAGCTACTTGACAAATTGAAACCTCTATGCCTTCATTGGGTCCTGAGGGCATCGTTTAAATTCCAGGTACTTTGACATTCTATCTGCTGCTGATGCCTTTATTATTCACTTATTTATATCATGGTGCTGCCCAAAAAATCCCATTGGAGGGAAGGGCCCCCCTGGTGCTAAGTGCAGTACATGTAGATAAAGAGGGTTTGTTCCTGCCCCAGATTGCTTATGGCCTGATCAACCAAGGATGTGTCATCAACCCTGTTTACAGATAAACACTTGAGACATGGGGACCAGATCCTCTTCCACCTATAAGATTTAGGCACCTTAGCTCAATCCTATTGCACCCAGCACAAGTCCCTGTTAAACAGCTAATATAAGTGATAGGCAAGTCCTCTTCCTACTTGCTGCTTGCTTTGTGGGACTTAGTTTTCAGGCTGAGATGATGGTGTGTCAAAAAGTAAGCATATAAATGATGTTTCAGGGATTTGAGCAGGGTACAATAGGATCACTCTGAAGCACCTAGTAGGCAGACTAGGATCTGACCCAGGGAGATTCAGTGGCTTGCCCCAGGTCATACAGGGAGTCTGTGGCAGAGCTGGGATTGCACCCAGTTCTCCTGAGCACCAGACTAATATTGTGCCCACATTATTGTTTACCAAGGTGCTCTGAGTTCCAGTACAGCCTCCCCTTGGCTAATGTTCCTCTGCCCTTTCTATTACCAGGCTCCTCACTGCCTTGTTAGAATGGCACCTTGGGCATCAAAGAGCCTATCTGGTGTTTTATATTCTGGCTGCAACGATTCTGGTGGCCTGCACCAGATTTCTGAAGCAAACACATTGTTCCTTTACACTTGCAGCATTCTTTTAGTTCTGGACACCTTGTTCCAGTGAGCAATGGCCAGATTTCCAATGCTGCAGAAGGTGGGGAGACCCATGCTACAGATGAGCTGGTGGCAGCTTGTGGCTTGGGAACAGGCAGTGTTCTTAGAAAGAGAAGGGTGGCCTGGGAGTACTGCGTAGGAGGCACAGATTTCTGGGTAGCCTCTGGGCTATGAATGTAGTGGCCTCAGCCCAGTCCTCAGAGCCCAGGAGTCCCCCTCATAGGAGCCATAGCCATGGTGGATGCTAACGGCATCACCTTTTTTGGCAATCTCAGCAGAGAATCCAGGGTGTGAATAGTGTTCTGTCTCCTGCAGGGGCATGACTAGCCATGACTAAGTCTCTTGCCTCTGGGGATGGTTGTACCAGGGCTGGCCCAGGGGATAGGGGGTGCTGAGCTGGGCTGAGAAGAGTTTGTCTTGCTCCTGTACCTGATCTGGGAGCAAAACTAAAGACTCTGGTCTCCAGGCTTGTCACTCCAGTACTAAATTCACACCTAAAATATAATTTTATAAAAAGGCACAGAGGAAGGTGAGCATAGAGCAGCTGGAGGAAATGCCTGGACATGAATTCTATATCATTTCCAACAAGACACCTCCCCAAGGGGTGGAGGCGAGTGCTCCCAGATCTATAGCAGCAACCTGGGCAGAAAGAAATAGAGGAAAGAAATAAAGGAATAGAAATCTTTAGGGCTGCAGCTTGGGATCATTTCCATTCATAAGGCAGAGATGGCATTGTCTGCTTCCATCCTCCACACATTGAACAGATCTGTTTGTCTTAAATCTGTCCATATAGCATTGACAGATGCTGGAGGGTGGGGACTGCAGGGGACAGACTTCCTTTCCTTTGTGAGGTAGTTACCTTTTTTTAGGCCTTGGAAGTCAACCAAGATTGGTAAATACAACAGATCTATTTGAACCCTGACTGGGGCATCAGTTTTACTGGAACTTCATTAGCACTCAATGTTCTTAAAGGATATTTATTTCTTGTGTGACTGCAGCAACATATAATATCTGCTCCTGAACACAGAATCATTCCCAGGGGCAATGTTTGGGCACTGAGAGTCCTGGGAGTGTTGATCTCATTGGACATTGCAGGAGGTAGGTAAGCTTGATTTCATGTATCCTGAGGTCTTTTGATCTGCTTTCTCTGGTTTCAACCTTCCAGTTCCCAGTGCTCAAGCTTGTCAATGCAAACATGAAGGCAAGAAATGGACTTAGTTAAAAAAAAAAATGACGTTGAGGTTCACACATAATCACCTGACTCCAGGAGCTGAGGCTTTATACTCCAACCATCGTGAGGCTTGTGATGAACCTGCAGGATCTGGCAATATCAAGTGCATGAGTGTCAGGATAGTGTCCATCTCTTTCCCTTCCATGCCGTGTTGGATGGGTTTAGCTGTTCTGCTTATGCTTATGCTGCCTGTCTGGAGCTGGGGCCAGAACAGAATCTGTGAAGTGCCTTTGACAGTAGAATCCACTTCTTCCCCTTGGCCAGCAGGTACTTGCTTGGGCCATCAATGCTTACCGTGAGTCGCAGATTCTTTCCGAAGGGGCAGGAGGGAGGTGTGTTTTTGCATTACAGCTTCTCTTGGAATTTGAAGCTTATCCATTCATTTCTGTTTTTTAAGATGCAATTTTGGGCAGGTGGAATAGGATTGTGGGGTGCACTTATAAGAACCCAAGGAATAAATGTACAAGTTGAGAAAATTAGATTTAGGCTCTTGTACATGAGGGAAATAACTATTTTAACAGATGCTTTAAAACATAACTTCTGGTCATCTGTGTCATAACACCACTTCTTCCAACCCATGTGGACAGAAATTGCATTCTATGGCCTGATCTGTAGCTTGGATAGATAAGTGTAACCCTACTGATGTCAATGGAGTTCCACTGATTTATACTAACTGAGGATCTGGCCTCATGTTTCCAGCCAGATTCAAACTTACCTCACAAACAACAAGAAAATCCAGATCTACAGTGAGGTTGAAGTTACATGTTACACTTAGACCGCACTAAATCTGTGGGATGTTAAACAGAGGTAAATTTAGAACGTGCTGTGAGCAGTCGTGCATTAAGAGTTAATACCATTTCTTGTCTGCACAGTTCTGACTTGCCACTAGAGGGCTGTGAGCAGAGACATGGCTTAGGACAGGGGCAGGCAATTATTTTGGGCAGAGGGCCGCTTACTGAGTTTTGGCAAGCCATTGAGGGCCGCATGACAGGCAGGCCAGGGCAGATTAATATTAATTTTCTAATTTTTTTAGGGGCCCTGCAGGCTGGATAGAATGGCCTGGCAGGCTGCATCCAGCCCCTGGGCTGCATTTTGCCCAGCCCTGGCTTAGGAGCAAGGGCACTTGGGCTCTTTCCCTGCTCTGGGGGAGGGGGTTGCTTGGAGTGGTGCATCCTGGGGTACTAGGGGGCTGAAAATTACTCATTTTATCTCCATGGAGCAGACTGAAGATACCTTAACACAAACTAAGTAGCATGGCCTGGAGTTAATCCTCACCTGAAGTGGAATAACTTTGAGATGCTCAGAGGGCACTTAGTTAATTTGCTTTAACGAGACAGATGCTTACGTTTTGGGTGCCCTTAGTATGGTCTAAATGTAACAAGTAACTTTACTCGGAGCAGCGTTTTCCCAATACGTTCTTTGTAGAACAACAGGGGACAGACAGGCATTCTGAAAGGAGGGCATCCATTCCCAGAGATCTAGCGAAGTAAATCCTCTTCTTCATTGTCCTCAGTTTTCTGATGTAGGCCATGTTAATTATTGATTGCTGCTTTATCATCACCAGTCCATGGCTGTGCTAGGTCATCACTCACGAGGCATTTTTCAGTGAGTCACCCAACATGCCTCCAAGAGGTGCGTAATCCTTAATCCGTTTCTCTCTGTGCTGGAGATAAGGGTCTGATATTTCTTGCCACAGAGAGATATTTCTTAGTAAATAATGGGAACTGTTTCAGTTACTAATACAGTGGTTCTGATTTTTCTTTTAAGCAACACTTATAGGAAAGTCCATCCAGTGAGGACTCCAGATCTGATTAGCTTTTAAGGATTATTATAATGTGGTGGAAAGAGATGCTTGATTGTAAAGGTCTCTTTTTTCAATAAAAGTTGATAATGCAAACTCATTGTTTCATCTCAGAAGGCAACATCCACCCTGGTGCAAAAGACCAACTCTACCCCCTTTGCAGCTGTTGACCACAGATTGAGTGGGATTTAAGTAATGCAAGACCTTCTGCTGGTGCTGTTCACCCCATTGAATTTTAACCAGCGCTATTCCACTGGATCAGGGGTGTCAAGCATACCTGGCTCCCGGTACTGCCCTGTTGACCCACATGCTGTGCTGGACTAGCCCCAAGCACAGTGCCCCAGACATACAACAACCACAGATCTTGCTGGGGCCAGGTCCAGGGCTGTGCCACATGCAGTCCTCATTGGGGCTGTTCTGGGCTGTACCGTATATTGTGCTCCCTGGGGTCTAGTCCTAAACTGCACCATCTGCGATGCCTGCTCGGGCCAGCGTCCTGTATTGGCCCACCCAGGCAGGTGCCACTTGTGCTGGTTCGGGCTCCTCACTGCTCATTCAGTCCACAGGGCCAGATGAGTTTGACAGCCTGCAGTAGATGCAACCCAGTGTTTTGGGATGGCATGCTGTAAAGGAGAGTGGGCACTCCCCTACGCAGCCAAATGAATGCATGCCAAACTGGGAGCACTGCGATTTGCACCATTTGGGGGTGACTCACTCTAAAGAAGAGTGAGAGCTCCCCATCACAGTTGTGCTGCCCAGACCTGGACATATTCGTGCTGACCCCAGTCCAAAACAGAAGCCAACACAACTAAAGGCGGGCATGTTGATTTTGGCTACAATTAAAAAGGCACACAAGACATAACATGCTTGCGAAACAGAAATAGGTGGGGGAAGGGGGAAAAATCCAGCATTCCTCTTTTCTAAAGGTAAGAGAGAATAATGGAGAGTAAATGAGAATAGGAAGATGGAACCCGTGAGCGACATTTAAATGACATTGGGAGGCAAATGTGCTCCGAGCCCATCTGAAATGTTTGAGGCTTTCTCATGTTTTTAATACTTTAAAGATTGGAGGTGGCCAGGTAATTGAGGTCCTATACTTGGCTTTTTATTTAAAATATTATATACGAGAGATTTTACCCAATTGGATATGAATAGAAACATTTTTGTAAATGTCAACACTGCTTTCAGCCTTGCAAACCCTGCAGCATAACACCATTGTACGCACACATAAGGCCTGGAAAGCGAGTACAGAATTAATTTTAATCACATGTATATATAACAGAGAAGGAAAAGCAAGCACACAATAGTACCAACACCCGCCAGACCGCCGGCAAAGCTGCAGAGAAGTCCAAGGCTGCAGCTAGCTAATTTAAAACCCAGATGGGAGAGAGCTTTAAATGGCAGCATTGACAATAAACAGTGGAATGGCAATCAGAAAGTGAAACTGCCTAATAGCTCTGGCTTGTTCTCTCAGGCTCTCTGTCTGCTTGAAGTCTGCATTTAGTTCCTGCCCCACAGTGCCTACCTGCTGCCCCCAGCTGGTCAAATGCAGAAAGCAAGAGTCATGAGAGGTACATTTGGATTTTTTTTAAAGATTCCCATTTTTAAATGTGTTAATCCAGAGCTACCCAACTAGTGGCCCAGGGCCTGCATCCCGCCATCCAGGGTTTAACCTGCAGCTCCCAGGCTTCTAGTTCAGGTACAAGTTCCCACAGCACTCCAGCTGCTGCTGCCAGTCTCTGGACTCCCACTCCTTCCTGTGGCTGCTTCTTCCTGCCCTTCCCCTGGGGGCAGGGCAATGGGGTTGAGGGAGTCCATGGCTGGGAGGTTCTGGGACCCTGTGTGGCATGCTGTGGGGGCACTAGCATGGTGCAGCAGGGTTGCATGTGTGTTATGGCAGGGAAGAAGCATGTGGTACAGTGCAGCATTCAGGGTGAGGTATTGGCGTGGCATGCAGTCTGGACAGCAAGTGGCCCACATGGCATGTGGTCTAGGGTCTTGTGGCCCTCACCACTCAGCACTTGGATGGCCTTGCATTATGATAAAATGATAAAAGGTCATGTCAGTGTATATTTAGCTTGGTTCCCTTAGTATGTCCTGAAGGACCATTTAGCACCTGGCAGTTTTCTTTGTTGTTTGTGTTTCAGTAATGCCAAAAGCCCCACTAGAGATCACATCCCTGTTATGCTTAGTGTTGTACACACCGTGGCAGTCCTGCTCTAGAAGCCTTCCTATCCTTTGAGTCAAATGGTAGGAAGAGAAAGAGAGACAAGGAGAAAGAGGGTGTAACTTGACCAAGATCATCCAGCAAGTCAGTGGCAGAGCTCGGAGTAAAACCAAAGTCTCCTGACTCCCAGCTCAGTGCCTAGTCCATTAAATCACACTGACTTTATGACCAGCCCTGTCCTTTCCCAGTTGGCATCAGAAATACACACACACTTAAGTTGCCTATTTCTCACAGCAGATACAGACTTGGCTCTGGGCGTAGGGGAGGTTCTGGGTCCCGTCTCCACTGCCGGCATGAAATTCCAAGTGGCTGGTGTGCATGCTTTAGGGAACAGCTGTGTGTAGTGAGTAAAATGTGCCGACGCAGTGACTAATACCTTCTGAAATAAGCCACTTACAAAGTGAAGCCGCTGTATTGTGCGTGAACCCTCGGCCAAATGTCCTTGGGTTTATCCAGCTTGTGTCAGAAAGTTGGAAATGTTTATAAAAATAATCAGAATCATTTCAGCGGGCGACCTTTTCCCCTCTTCCCCCGCTCCTCTCAATTCTCTGACATGAGAGGCTTTTAGAACGCACTCTTCAGCCGAGACCTTGCAGGGCCTGTGCCAGTCTGGAACACATTGGAGTTGGTTTATTTTTGCAGACAAATTATAAACCCTTGCAAATAGGGGATTACAAACACTCTCCTGACCGTAACCCTTTAAGTGCAGGCATGCCAGCTGTTTAGCTGCAAAGCCTCTCCTGCTCCGTTGCCCTGTGGGTTGTAAACTGTAGCACAGGGGGGTTTAAGTACAGCCTTGTGGCTAGGGGAGGAATGCTCCTCTTTTACGATATAAATAAAAATCAAGAAAAGCTTGGGCTTTCAGCTCATCCAGTTTTGCTGCAGGAGAAGGAAAAAAAAAAGGCTGGAGCTGAGTGTTAATGTGCTGGTGACTGCCTGACAACAGCAGATTTGCAGTTGCCCAGAATAAATCCGATTTGGGAATAAATAAATAAATAAATAAATAAGTGAGAGTGCCACATCCCTAAAGTATCTATAGAGAGATGTATAAATAAAGCTCCAAGGCCGGCTCCAAGGCCGTATCCTGCCTCCTGATCTCATTGTCTTGCAAAAGGGACCAGATCTCAGCATGACCTGAGCCCTCACACCAGCTTAGCTGGGTGGCAGGTGCTAGATGGGGAAGGGAAGAAGGCAGGAGACTCACATGTAGAGAGGCTGCGTTCCATCGCTAGGCTTGCTGCAGATGTGCTTGGCAGGCTGGGACAGATTGTTGTGCCTCAGTTTTAGCATCTGGGAAATAGGGTTTTATAATCCTTTACAGGGTAGGGGTTGTGCGGCACTCAAAGGGTGTAGTGGATGCAGCTGTCAGTAAAGGTTAGGCCTTGAATCCCTGAGAATGAGGGAGCACTGAGGTGGCTGCCTTGGGGAGGTCACCAAATTGGTTTCCTTCCTGCATGTCAAACCCATGTTTGACTTCATGGTCTCGAAGGATCTTTTCATCTGCATCCCCTTCAAGATTGTCTAGTGGCAGGGAAGCTGTTCTCTGCATTGTGGCCCAGTTCAACACAGCATCTGCTTAAGTCCATCTCTGTTCATTGAAACAAGTGCTTAAAGTTAAGAACAGGCTGCCCTGAATAGGGCTGGACTGCAGCAAGCACTTAGGCATTTTGCCGAATGTGTTGCCTGGAGGCAGAATGAACCCTCAGAAGCTGGCACAAGACAGTGCTTGGTTGCACTTTTATAGAGAGTATTTTTACACTCGGGGCTAATAAATAATTAAGAGGTGTTTTACTAAGTAGTGAATCAATCATTACGGAGTTCATCAGGTCAATAGTATGCTACTAACCATCTCACACCTTCCACTGATGTGCTCCTAGACCCCTCTGTATACAACTCATGTCTGCATCACATTCAAAACATGGCAGTCGTTTATTGACTTTTTATGAACTTAATAGGGAAGGGTCACAAAGGTGTGACTATTACGGCATTCGGATTGCTAATTCCTTCTCACCTTTTCATTGGAATTTTTTTCCCCTGCCCAACACTCAAGTCCTTTCCCTCCTTGAAGTGAGGTGCAGATCACTTAGACCCTAAGCTCTTTTGGGGCAGGAATCCTCTTTTTGTTTTGGGTTTGTACAGCTCCAGGCATGGCAGGGGTCATGGTCCATCATGGAGGCTCCTAGGTGCTCTGACAACTATGAAATTAATTGCCCCAGCCTGATTGTTGAAATTGAATTGAACTTTCCAGGTTCACATGGGTTTGAAAGTAGCTGACATGTGGTCTCCCACTGCTAAGGGTGCCTGGTTAGAAATGGACCTTTCATTTCTGACAGCAGAAAGATGGAGGTGGAGCAGGCCCTACAGCACAGGCGGCCCATGCTGCACTCCTAATGGTTAGCAATTTTTTGCATCAGTTATTTTTAATAGTACTTTGCCCTTTTATATAAGGCCTGTCATCTGTGAAGTTCCAGGTGCTATACAAGCATTGTTTAAACCTCGGTGTTATTCCTTCCTCTAGCTCAGAGTTTGCTTGAGTGCTTACAACTAAGGACTGGGAGTGTCCATACTCCTGGGTCCTGCTTCTGGCTCTGTCACTGACTCGCTGGGTGACCTTGGGGATATCCCTCCCTCTCTTTGTCCCTGGCTGTTGAAGGCAGGATTGTCAGCCCCAAACATTCAAACACCGCCAGTCAGGCCCCAGCAAATCAAGGGATAATTAAAAAGTAAGTAAAGCCCATTTTATCTGCCTTGTGGTTACGGAGCCTGCAAAGGTTGTGCTTTCAAGATTTCCTCAGCAAGCTGAGCCTTTCGCATGACTGCAGGAGCTAGGGCTTTAGGAAGTAAACTTGTGATAAAGTCCTGAGAGTTGGCAGTGCTCTGCCCCTGTGCTGATCTCTTGGGCCAGCTGTGTAGATAAACTTTATTAGCAAACCTGGCACGTTTTCAGGAAGAGCCAGTGGTGGGGGCTGAGCATCATGTTGTTTCTCACCTAGCCTCTAGGGAGCAGCTTTGCTCTGATCACTACAATGGATGGTAATTATTCCTGAACCCCTGATTCTCCTTGGCCTGAACCACACAAAAACAACCCTACTTTAGGCTTGTTGCCCCAGGGATGAGTTGGTTAAAACACTTACCTAGTGAACCAGAGATCTTGGCCTTGGATCCCAGCAGTGCTTTGCTGGGGGACTTTCCCTTGGTAGTTATGCATGGGATGATTTAGCTCTTTCTTAGGATACAGACACATATACCATAAGATAAGCTAGGGTATAAACATGCAAAGTTAACACTCATGTTAACTTGTTAGGATGAGGCCAGCCCATTGAGGAGGGGTGGACAGCAGCAGGCAGATATATCTTAAGTCATGTTACGTGCCTGGTAGGAGCCTCTGTGCCCTCCCCTCCGTTGCTTCTCCCTTCCCCCACTATAGATGCACCTCTGGGTTCCTGCCCATCTCTTCCTGTCACTCTAGTGCTACAGTATTATCCTATGCCAGCAAGCTGACGTGCCATCTTAAGCTTTTACTGCTGGGATGGGAGGGGAGGGGGGCAGGTGTGTGTGTGTGCACGTGTGTGTGTGTATGACTTCCTGAGCTGCCACTTCTGGGATGGATGTACCAGCCAGTTACCCAACATGATGGGGCAGACCCCACAGAGACGGACATTAATCCCTAAAATGAGGAGCATCATCCCCTCTTCTCTTTGGTCCTTCCATTGTCCATCAACCCTCCTTTCTTCTGCTTCTCCCTGCTCTCCATGGACCCAGAGTCTGTATCCTGCATTGTTGCATGGACTACTGATAGACTGAGAGAGGTCAGGGCCCTCACATGCCACTCTGTCTTCACATCACTCCTCAGTGATGTCTCTGCCAGGGGCTGGCTCAGTCCACTGGCATCCCTCCAGAATGAACACACGTCACAAATCAGTATAAGGGCCCCTGATGCATAATCACAGCAAGCATGCGTGGGTGTCCCTCGGGATGGGACAGCAGCGGTGGCAGTGTGTAGAGCGCAGCTGTGCAAACAGCCCTATACATCAAGCAGGGCCTGAAAAATGGATGTCTTCAGAGGGCAAGTAGAGAGAGGGATGGGGATGAGCCCTCCTCATTGGTGCTGTCTCCCCATTCAAAACCCCTGGGACCTCACCCTCCCTCATAGCAGTGATGGTCTGGAAAGGAAGAGAAAAGCAGCAGCAAAGTAGAAGGGGCCTTCTTGGAAAAAGTCATACTCTGGGGTTTATGACCCAAATTAGAAGATACAAGAGACTGGTACTGCTGTGTCATCCCTGGAGATAGCTCCAGGAAATGTGTAAGGCTTGGTCATGTGGCCTGCAGGGGTGGAGTGTCACAGAGCAGTGCAAGGACTTTTCCCTCTTGCCTGTCCCCCACCCCACCCCCCCAACGAGGTGTGGCCTCTGTAGCAGAGACTCTCAGACTCTGATGATGCACTGGGTCATGCTCCTGTTGAGATATGATATGGTCATGAGAAGGAAAGACTGGTGCCATGGCTGGGTTTAGGGCTCTGTTGGTATTGGCAGGCTGCGGTAGTACTCAGAGTTATAGAGAGAAAGAGGGTGAGAGACAGACCCAGGGTAGAGGCTGGAAGGACCCCCAGACAGCCTCACTCCCAGCTGCCTCTGCCCTGGGCTGGGTAGTTCAAACCACCAGTAATGATTTGGGGAGGTACAAAGCCAATTTCTGCCTCCCCCTGGGTAGGGCTGACCACCCACAACAGAAGACCCGACTGCTAAGCCGCTCCACTTCATTATCGGCACATTGCTGTGGGCTGTGCCAAAGCCTTTAACTCTATTCTCTGTGGGTTACGCTGTGAAGGCTCTTTTAAGACCTCGCAAGAACCGACTTGGGTTTCTCCTGCTTAGAAACCTCTGCCTGTCTCTGCATGGCTACCGTGGTGTCTGCGCCCACGTCCGTCTGCTCCAGAGTCCATGTGTCTGTGCGTGTGCGCGTGTGGCTTTCTCCATGCATGTCTGCATGCCCCGCGGCGGTTCGCCGGACACTGGCGCGGGCCCCACCCTCTGTGCGGCAGCTGCTAAAACTATCCATGAGAGCACAGACTGGACAAGGTGAGCACTGGCAGGCGGGGGCTGAAGGCGCTGTGATTTCCCCACCCCGGGGCTCTTCCAGCCCTCTCTGCTGCAACACTGCTGGGGCTTGGAGAAGGAATGAGCTGCCCGATAGCCTGTGTTCTTAGCAGGGTCCCAGTTTGACTCCTCCTGGGGGAAGCAGGGGCTGGGGTAGCTGGGAACGCACAGCCAGTGCTCCTGCCCTCATCCCCACAGCACCCCTTGCTGGCAGTTTGGGGCTGGCATAGCTGAGAGCTCCTGCCCTGGCTTTGCCTGGCCTGCTCCCCCACCAGCACAGGGCAGGGGCTGCTGCCTGTTGTCCCCAGCAGCCTCCACTCCGGATGCGTGTACAGTAGCCTTACAGCACTGCACAGCACGGAAAGACAGGTGGAGTCCTGGTTGCCAAGGCGACTGTGCCCTTATAAGGGAAGCAGCACGCTCACATTGCAAAGGTCAGAGTTGTGAAAGGCGTGTGATGGTGGCATCGGATGGAGCCGGGAGCCGCAGCTGCAACGCCACCCCATTCACCCAGCGACCGGGCGGTGGTGGGGACTGACTCCCGGGCCCTCCCCTCTCCATCACCTCTGCAAACCCCCCACCCACCCACCGAGCAGAGCAGGAGAGACGATGCTACCAAGAAGCCAGCGGCTGCTGACGATGGATTTATAGACACTGCAGATCCCATTGTGTGGAGCTGTCTGCATGATGGCAGGAGATTTTTAAGGTGGCCTGGCAGAGACTAACTTGTGGCAGGTAAGGAGATTGGGTGGGGAGGCAGGGTGCGGGGGTGAGCAAGTCGGTTTTAAGCCTGGTTGGCCCTGGCAGTGCTGTAAAGCAGGTTGATTCCTCCTCTCCCCATGCCTGATGCTGATGCCCGAGTGGGTTGGCTTTGCACCCTGGTCCTTCCTCCCCACTTTCAGCAGGGCCTTTGGGGGTGCGTGCGTGTGTGTCCTCTTGTGGCTATATGATGGTGTGCTCAGGGGCTGGGGTTTCTGCAACGGTTCAGAAGCTTCCGATCAAGGCCTCAGGGTCACGACCTTCCCCAGCAGCTTGTTAACTCAGGAAGAGCTGGGGGTGGTGGGTCACAGCCCCCTTCTCTTGTTCCCATTTCTACCCTTTCTGTTGCTGGGTGCCTTCTTCAGCTGGCCCGTGAGTAAAGGAATTTCCTGCCTCCCCTCTTTCCACCCTAACTCCTTTGAATCACTCTCTCCAGGGAGCGTCTCTCCCCTGCCTGGTCTGTACCACAGGGACAACTTCAGCAGAGCCTTCCCCGGGGCAGGCAGTAAAGCCGAATGTCCTCCTCTGTGTGCTTTGGGGTGTGTGGAGGAAGTGGGCAGGGGCTGATGAATGCTCTAGTGTTATGTTGCTCTGTTATTAATTTGTGCTGCAGTTTGGTGGGGTG